>NC_091433.1:107181608-107528483 GCF_964237555.1 Oryctolagus cuniculus | reverse complement strand
CTTACGATAGGAAAAGATAATTCCAAAGCAAAAATTAAGCCCATACTTTGAAAGCAAAAATAAACACACAAGCTGTCACTGAGCCAAAGTTAGATTTTATGACAACCTGCTCCTAACAGAAGACATAGCTGTGTGCCTCTCCCAGCAAAGACAATCAATATGATGAAACTTTTCCACCCTGCCGTCTTCTACGTATTTCCTACAAAGGTTACCAAATGGCAGGGAAATTTTCCAAACTATCATTTCCTCTGCAGGGAAGTCTTATGATGGGCTTCACAAATACCATCCATCAAGGCAAGTCAACTGCACATCCGCAACCTCAGAAGACTAGAGAGGAAACTCATCAACGCATGTCACTCATCACAACTCGGAACCTACACAGTAGCAGAGTTTTTCAAATTATGTGAGGCAGCAGACCACCCGAAAACAGCTTTTTACAAAAAGAAACGGTGAGATAGAAAATGGAAGACAGGCTACCTGGTAAGGCAAACTATTGCTTAATGTGTATAACTGCTGGAGTTACAAACAAGTGAACGTATCATGTATCTCTGTACTTTATGGCCAAAGGAAGTTACTGCATTGTGGGCACACAAATGACGTGAACAGACGAGAAAGTAAGTGAGCGACTGCCCTATTGTGTGAGGGGCTCTTCAGCATGTCCACAGAACATGAGAAACCACGTGGATTTCAACACTTTTTTAAACACACCAAAATAAGCTATTTTTAATTCCATCTCCCATGAGCTTTTTGATATAACCTCATGGACCCAGAAAAATTAAAAGCCTACAAATGAACACGTCAGAAATGCTTCTACCTCTTCTGCTGAGGCCCTTCCAAAACCAAGACAGGGAGCTGTTGTCACAGCCTGAATGGTGGCCCCCCTCAAAAAACACTCCTTCACTGAAGCCTTAGTTCCTAACTTATTTGGAGATGGCGTTTTCAAGGAGGGAATTAAGGTTAAGTGAGGTCATGAGTGGGACCCTTAATCCAACAGGACTGGTGTCCTTATAACAAGAGGAGCCACCAGGGGTGCAGAATACAAACAGAAGGCCAGAGAGAACAGACAGGCCTCATCAGAAACCAACCTTGTCTGCACCCTGACCTTGAACTTGCAGCCCCTACAATGGTGAAAAAAATAAATGTCAGCTGTTCAGGTATGCCAGTCTGTGGTGGTGTGATAGCTGGAGCTGACTAATAAAGCCGTCTAAAGCCCAAATTCATTGCAGTACTGTGGGCTGGAACCCAAGTCCCACTAGCAAGATTATGCTTTATTAGGGCCCTTAATTTTGCAGAAAAAGACTTTCATTTTCTAAGAATATTGAAGTCCAATGAGGGTAGAGGAAATCAGACTTACGGATGTTGTATTAGAAATCGTAACCAAGATGGCAAAACCAACCGCGTGGATGATTTGCGAGTAACCAAGCTCTATGCTGGAACACCCAGAGGGGCTGGCAGAGGGCATTTGCTGGGTGCCCAATATGGGTCAGCAGCTCATTGGGTATGCCAGAGACTTAGCATCATTTATCTTTCTACAAATGTCACGAGGTGGGGAGGCATTATCTCCACGTTGAAGGCAGGAGCGAGAAAGTGCATAGTGGAGTCAGCTCTGAAGCCCACTGACAGGACTCCTCCGAGAGCCTTGCTCTACCCAGGACACCATCACGATCGGGGAAGAGCCCAGCAGCTGAGTCACACCGAAATTCACACTCAGTATTCATTCCCTTAGGCCTTCCCCAGAGTGCTTTCAGGAAATAAAACAAGTATCTCATTGTCTGCACCTACAGCCACAAATAACCTGAAGCAAGCTTCTGTTTTATCTCTGCATAGTAGCCAACTGGATACGTGGGCTTCTCCAGCAACCCAAGTGCCAGTTTACAAGGAAACAGGCATTCTGTGTGTATAGCTCACATCTGCACCTCCCAAACAGCAAGACATTTCTCTATTGGCCATCCGTGAGCACATCACGCGATGACCAGTGGCTAGCGCAGACTCTCACCGACATGGAAGCGTTACTCCCAAATTTCATTCAATACTCAACCCAGGGAGAGGGCGCAGGTGCTAAGAACCCAAATAAAAATTACAGACGTGGGAGGGAGAAGACCAGAGCTCTGTTTTCAGAAGCCTTGCATTCTTTAAGGGGATACTTGAACATCTAAGCTGTAAGGATAAAGCAGGATCTTTACAGAAACATGTAACAAGTTCAAGTTTAATATCACTTATGGAATTCACAACTTACGGAACTCTCAACCACGTGTGTTTTTCTTACAGTTTAAGAAAGTTAGCTTTGAGCGTCTTTTTTACATAGTTTTCTTGCTGGGGATCCGTGTGGTAGCCGCTGCCTGCAATGCCAGCACCCCACCTGGAAGTACTGGTTCAAGTCCGACCCAGCTGCTCCGAGCTTATGCACATGGTTGGGCAGTGGAAGATGGCCCCAGTACTCGGGCCTCTGCTTCCCACGTGGGAGACCCAGATGGAGTTCCAGACTCCTGCCTGGCCCAGTCCCAGCTGTTGCAGCCAGTTAGGAAGTGAACCAGTAGATCAAAGATCTCTTTCTCTCTGTGTGTCTGTCACTCTGCCTTTCAGACAAATATTTTTTAAAAATGCAACAATTATTTTTAAATGTCTTCTTGCCCTTTCTGGCCTTCAAATTAAATCAAGAGTCCCTAAAAAAAGAGTTACAAATGAAAAAGTCAATCTCTTTGATACCAAAAGTAAAATGAATTTTTAGTTTATCATTGAAACCTCTAAACTGTCCTTTTATTAGTTCCCCTAGACACATTTCTTCAGAGACAGAAAACAGAACAATTGGACCTATAACCAAAAGAAAAAAAATTAATAGATACAGAATCAGAAATGGCCCAGGCAACACAATCTACAGACCAGGACAAACAGCTACTACAAATAGATTCCACGTGGGGTCAGCGCTGTGGTGCAGTGGGTTAATGCCCTGGCCTAAAGCACCGGCATCCCACATGGGCGCCGGTTCTAGTCCTGGCTGCTCCTCTTCCAATCCAGCTCTCTGTTATGGCCTGGGATAGCAGTGGAAGATGGCCTGGGTCCTTGGGCCCCTGCACCCACGTGGGAGACCCAGAAGAAGCACCTGGCTCCCGGCTCCCGATCGGCGCAGTTCCAGCCGTTGGGCCACCTGGGGAGGGAACCAGAGGATGGAAGACCTCTCTCTCTCTGTCTCTACCTCTAACTCTTTCAAATAAATAAAATAAATCTTTGAAAAAAAAAAAAAAAAAACAGATTCCATGTGTTCAAAAGGTAGAGGAAGGCATGAACCGAGAAACTAAATGGAAGACATTTAAACAACCCAAATCAGATCTTTAAGGGTGAGAAATATAGTACCTTAAGTGAAAATACATTGAGGCTGGGATTAAAAGTAGATTAGAAATTAACTGTAGGTAGAAAAAAAAAGAGAGAAGGGAACTTGAAGACAGAGTAATGAATACCAAAATGAAAAATGAGGGGAAAGGATTGACAGCTACAGGAAGAACAGAGCATCCGCAAGCTGTGGAACAAGAGATCGTCACAGCACAGTGGGTTGCTGACACCCCATAAAGCCGCCAGTTCAAGTCCCAGCTGCTCCACTTCAGACCCAGCTCTCTGCTACTGCGCCTGAGAAAGCTGTGGAAGGTGGCCCAAGTGCTTGGGCCCTCGCTGCCCAAGTGGGAGACCCAGAAGAAGCTCCTGGCTCCCGTTTTTGGCCTGGCCCAGCGCTGGCTATTCTGGCCGTTTGGGGAGTGAACCAGCAGATGGAAGCTCTCTCCCGTTCTGTTTCTCTCTTTCTCTAACCCTGTGTCTTAAGTAAGTCTTTAAAAGAAACAAAGAAACCTAAAAATACTTGTAATTGGAGTTGCAGGGGAAAGTGTGTGAGAGCAAAGAATAGAGAAAAAGATATTGGAAGAAACAGCTGAAATTCTTCAAGTACAGTGAAAACTATAAACACACAACTTCAAAAAAACTTCAAAAACCTCCAGCAGAAAAAAGCATAAATGATATCATACCAATGAAGAGATTATTGAGAACCAGAGATCCAAAGTAAAGAGATAATATTTACATAGGAACAGAGGATGGTAGCAGGCCTCTCATCAGAAATAACACAAACCAGAATGCTCACAGTAACATCTCTAAAACATCCAGTCCCGGGGGCCGGTGTTGGGGTGCACCAGGCTATGCCACCATTTGCAATGCTGGTATCTCATATCGGGGTGCTGGCTTCAGTTCTGGCTGCCCACTTCCAATCTAGCTCCCTGCCAATGGCCTAAGACGGCAACAGATGATGGCCCAAGTGCTTGGATCCCTGCCACCCACGTGGGAGACCCGGAAGGAGTTCCTAGCTCAGATCTGGCCCAGTCCCAGCTGTTGCGGCTATGTCGGGGAATGAACCAGTAGATGCAAGCTTTCTCTGTCTCTTCTTCTCTCACCCTGCCTTTCAAATAAGTAACTTGATCTTAAAGTACTTACAACTGTTCAACTGAAGATTTCTCAACTTTACAACAGTGTAAAAGTGATACGTGTTCGACAAACAAGTTTTGAGTTTTGGTCTTTTCCCAGGTAGCAATAAGCATATGATACTCTCACGCTACTGGACAGTGACAGTCCTAGCCCCAGCCAGCTCTGTGACTGTCCACACACGACATGGTACCGCACAACCCATGTTTTATGAATACAGGTACTCAATGGATTATGAGAGAGAGGCAATACTTCATTCCAAACAGGCTTTGTCTTAGGCGACTTTGCCCAACTATAAGATATGTTTTTGATTATCATATATTCAACTTAAAACACATTTAATTGGGATATAACCACATCATAATTTGAGGGATATCTGTACTTGAAGAAAACATAGGTGAATTCCTCTATAAGTTAGAAATGGGGGGGGGGCAGCGCTGTGGCACAGCGGGTTAACGCCCTGGCCTGAGGCGCCGGCATCCCATATGGGCACCAGTTCTAGTCCCGGCTGCTCCTCTTCCAATCCAGCTCTCTGCTATGGCCTGGGTCCTTGGGCCCCTGCACTCACGTGGGAGACCCGAGGGAGACTCCTGGCTACTGGCTTCAGGTCGGCGCAGCTCCGGCCATTGTGGCCAAGTGGGGAGTGAAGCATCGGATGGAAGACATCTTTCTCTGCCTCTGCCTCTCTAACTTTGCCTTTCAAATAAACAAATAAATAAATAAATCTTTTAAAAAATATTTGGAAAACCCTCCCCATTCAGGACTCAAAATGAAAAACTATTAAAGAAAAGATTAACAAATCCTACTACTTTGAATAAAAACATATGGTAAAACACACCAAAAGCAAAGCCACCAAACAATATTTTTTAGTTCATCTCTCAGGTAAAGGGCTAACACTCCTAATATTGTCTAAAAGTTTAAAGAAAAAAATCATCCAGTGGAACACTAGGCAAATAATATGAACACTGTTTCTGTCAACAGCCCTTAAATACAAACGATGCTAACTTCCTCATAAATAAAAAGGAATGCAAACTAAAACAATGTGCACACATCATGTCTCACCTACCAGGTTGGCAAATAACCAACAGTGTGACGTCTGATGACAAGTCTACGGAAAAGTAGGGGCTTTCACACCCTGTTGATGGGAATTTAAGTGATACGCCCGGGAGGAGGATGGGGAAGTGAGCACTATCCCATCAGCCTTTCACACTCACAGCCCCGCCACTCGCAATCTTACTTCTAGGAATCTATGCCAGACAGTCAGCAGTAAAAGGGGGACTTACATATGAAGATACCTAGTGGGGCATTACTTACCAGAGTAACAACTAAACGTAATGCAGACGTGCATCGGGATGTACTGTGGTACTTGTGTGCAGTAAGAGGGTAACAGCATGTTGGAACAGCTGTGACCAAACAGGAAGTAACAAATGCAGGCAAGGATATGGGGAATGAGGGAACTCCTACACACTGCTGGGGGGAATGTAAATTAGTACAGCCATACGGAAGGGTATGGAGCTTTCTTTAAAGACTATGAATAGAACTGCCATGTGACCCAGAAATCCCACTACTGCGTACTTATCCAAAGGACAGGAGCTCACCACATCTAAGAGACACCTGCTCCGCCACGTTTATTTGCAGCACTGTTCACAACTACCGAGATAGGCACCCAACCAAGGTGCACATCCTCAGATGATCAGGTCAAGAAAATGTGGTCTGTACGTACAGAATGGAATACTATTTGGCCATAAAAACTGAAATCCTGTCAGCAAAATAGAAGGACCGACATTGAATGGAGTAAGTTAGACACGGAAAGGCAAATACTGCATTTTCTCCCTCATGTGGGAGCTTAGGAAAATCTCAATCTGAACAGAGTGGTGATTAGCAGAAGCTGGGAACAGAGAAGCGGGGAGGCTGGAGGGATTTTGGATTTTAAAAAATAGGGAAATTCGGGTATAGTTCATAATTGTAACAAATATATACTGTAAAATGTTGAAATAACACAAGATGTTAATTGCAAAACAGAGCTGACAGAGAATGATTTTTTTTTTTGTCCTGGGGCCAGGTAAGAGTACTTGGTCAGTTTCTAACCTTAAAGAAAAAGATAGAATGACTAACAGTAATACAAAGACCTCTGGATCATGAGGACAACACCAAGAAAGCAAACAGCAGAACAACCAAGTGGGAGAAGACATTTGTAATACATCAACAACTGGTTCATGGTCAGCGTCTCTACAAGAAGTTCTCAAAATTCTAAGGAAAAGTCAACTCAGTTGGAAAATAAATGGCGCGGAGACTGGTGTAAGCTTTCCAAATGATCAGGGAAGTTATAAAATGATCGACTTTGTGAATAGCTAAAGCAATCTTGTACAACAAAAACAAAGCCGGAGGCATCACAATACCAGATTTCAGGACATACTACAGGGCAGTTGTTATCAAAACAGCATGGTACTGGTACAGAAACAGATGGATAGACCAATGGAACAGAATAAAAACACCAGAAATCAATCCAAACATCTACAGCCAACTTATATTTGATCAAGGATCCAAAACCAATCCCTGGAGTAAGGACAGTCTATTCAATAAATGGTGCTGGGAAAATTGGATTTCCACGTGCAGAATCATGAAGCAAGACCCCTACCTTTCACCTTACACAAAAATTCACTCAACATGGATTAAAGACTTAAATCTATGACCCGACACCATCACATTATTAGAGAGCATTGGAGAAACCCTGCAAGATATAGGTACTGGCAAAGAAGACCCCAGAAGCACAGGCAGTCAAAGCAAAATTAACATTTGGGATTGTATCAAATTGAGAAGTTTCTGTACTTCAAAAGATACAGTCAGGAAAGTGAAGAGGCAACCGACAGAATGGGAAAAATATTTGCAAACTATGCAACAGATAAAGGGTTGATAACCAGAATCTACAAAGAGATCAAGAAACTCCACAACATCAAAACAAACAACCCACTTAAGAGATGGGCCAAGGACCTCAATAGACATTTTTCAAAAGAGGAAATCCAAAGGGCCAACAGACACATGAAAAAATGTTCAAGATCACTAGCAATCAGGGAAATGCAAATCAAAACCACAATGAGGTTTCACCTCACCCCAGTTAGAATGGCTCACATTCAGAAATCTACCAACAATAGATGCTGGAGAGGATGTGGGGAAAAAGGGACACTAACCCACTGTTGGTGGGAATGCAAACTGGTTAAGCCACTATGGAAGTCAGTCTGGAGATTCCTCAGAAACCTGAATATAACCCTACCATACAACCCAGCCATACTACTCCTTGGAATTTACCCAAGGGAAATTAAATTGGCAAACAAAAAAAGCTGTCTGCACATTAATGTTTATTGCAGCTCAATTCACAATAGCTAAGACCTGGAACCAACCCAAATGCCCATCAACAGTAGACTGGATAAAGAAATTATGGGACATGCACTCTATAGAATACTTTACAGCAGTCAAAAACAATGAAATCCGGTCATTTGCAACAAGATGGAGGAATCTGGAAAACATCATGCTGAGTGAATTAAGCCAGTCCCAAAGGGACAAATATCGTATGTTCTCCCTGATCGATGACAACTGAGCACCAAAAAGGAAACCTGTTGAAGTGAAATGGACACTATGAGAAACGGTGACTTGATCATCTCTTGTCCTGACTGTTGATGTACAATGTAATACTTTATCCATTTTAGTATTTTTTTTTTGTTCTAGTACTATTGATTGAACTCTGTAATTAACACACAATTATTCTTAGGTGTTTAAATTTTAACTGAAAAGTGATCCCTGTTAAATTTAAGAGTGGGAATAAGAGAGGGAGGAGATGTACAATTTGGACATGCTCAATCGGACTTGCCCCAAATGGTGGAGTTAGAAACGTGCCAGGGGATTCCAATTCAATCCCATCAAGGAGGCATGTACCAATGCCATCTCACTAGTCCAAGTGATCAATTTCAGTTCACAGTTGATCACACTGATAGGTCTAAGAGTCAAAGGGATCACACAAACAAGACTAGTGTCTGCTAATACTAACTGATAGAATAAAAAAGGGAGAGAACGATCCAACATGGGAAGCGGGATACACAGAAGACTCAGAATGGCAGATGTCCTAAATAGCACTCTGGCCTCAGAATCAGCCCTTGAGGCATTTGGATCCATCTGAAGAGCCCTTGCGAGTATTTTAGGCATGGAAAGCCAAGACACTCTGGGGAAAAAAAAGAAGACCTAAATGAAAGATCTCTGTGAGAGAGATCCCAGTGGAAAGAACGGGGCCATCGAGGGAGGAAGTACCTTTCTCTGAAGAGAGGAGAGAACTTCCACTTTGACTATGACTCTGTCGGAATAAGATCGAAGTCGGCGAACCCAAAAGGCTTCCATAGCCTTGGCTACTCATGACTAGAGCCTCGGGTGATTACTGATGACATAAACAAGATTGTCAAATTTTTAAGTCAACAACAGGAGTCACTGTGTACTTACTTCTCATGTGGGATCTGTCCTTAATGTGTTGTCCAATGTGAAGTAATGCTATAACTAGTACTGAAACAGTATTTTTACACTTTGTGTTTCTGTGTGGGTGCAAACTTATGAAATCTTTACTTAATATATACTGAATCGATCTTCTGTATATAAAGATAATTGAAAATGAAAAAAAAAATGATCGACTTTTTTTTTCTATAAGAAAATTCAAGTTAAAGCTACCATGGACTGCTACCCCTTCACTGAAGCGGCAATGGAGAAAAATGCTGATAACACCAAGTTTGGGCCAAGATGTGAAGCAACTAAAACTTTGAAGAACTTTGTACAAACCCTCAGTGAAATTCTTCTGCAGTATCTCAAAGCTCTACATGCCCTGCACCAACAATTCCTCTCCACACATATACACACATGCATATACACACGCCACACACACCACATGCATATACAAACATACACATATACCACATGTGCATATGTACATACATACCACATGCATACACATACTAAATGCATACACATGCCACACATACACACCATACATGTATACACACATATACACACGCCACACACACCACATGCATATACAAGCATACACATATACCACATGTGCATATGTACATACCACATGCATACACATACCAAATGCATACACACGCCACACATACACACCATACACGTATACACACATACATATATACCACATGCGCATACACACACACCACATATACCACATGCATACACACATACCACACATACTACACATGCGTACACTCATACCACACCCACCCCATATACCATACACACATACACACCCCACCCTACACCTAGCCCTGGCCCTTGTGGCCATCTGGGGAGTGAACTGGCAGATGGAAGATCTCTCTCTCTAACCCTTTCAAATACAGACAGATCCTTAAAACACATATAACAAGTTCTCACAACCCAAATGTGCACAGAATGATAAATGACTGGCGGTATATTTATACAGCAGACAACTACAACACAGACAAGTCTCAAAACTCAGGCTATGTGACAGAAACTAAGACATAAGATTATAAGGATGAAAATTATACAAACCAACTAATAAAGCTTAGGGATGCCTACTTGAAGAAGTATGAACTTCAAGGTTAAAGTGAAGGCAGGAGTCAAGGGTAGGCACTGTATGTTGGAATAAGCTTTGCAAGAGACTTTCTGGAATGCTGGTCGCGTGCTGGACCTGGATGGTATTTGAGATAACTGTAAAATAATGCATTAAGCAACACCTCGCATACTTTTATATGAAGATTTAATAAACCTAATTTTTCCAAAAGATTTATTTACTTGAAAGGCAGAGTTAGAAAGGGGCAGAAAGATCTTCACTTCCCAAACAGCCACAACAGCCAGAGCTGGGACAAAGCCAGGGGCATCGCCTGTGTCTCCCACGTGGCTGCAGGGGCCCAAGCACTTGAGTGCCATCTTCCGCTGCTTTCCCAGGCAAGTTAACAGGGAGCTTGATCTGAAGTGGAGCAGCCAGGAGTCGAACCAGCACCCGTATGTGATGCCTGCATCACAGGCAGTGGCTTAACCTGCTGCACCCCAAGGCCGGCAGTAACAATACCGAAGATCATCTCTCCACTCTGATTTGGACACATTTCCAAGAAGTTAGTAGGTGAAAAAGATAAGGCACAGAGCAGAATCTACACGTGACCTTTGGAATGAGAGGTCGGCTGGGGCTATGGACATACAGCATACGTTTAATATCTATGAAGCAAAATAACGAAGGGCTAAGCCGGAAAATAACATTCTGTATGGCAGAGGGAGGCACTCACGCAAGGTGAGGGATGGCTTCTCTCCAAATAGTTTATGGATTTTATAGGTTTGAGTTAGGAATCATGAAAGTGTTATGGTTTTTTTAAGTGTATATTTGAAAAGCAGAGCAACAAACAACAGGAGTCACTGTGCACTTACTCCTCATGTAGGATCTCTGTCCTTAACGTGCTGTACACTGAGGCTTAATGCTATAACGAGTACTCAAACAGTATATTTCACTTTGTGTTTCTATGGGGGTGCAAACGACTGAAATCTTTACTTAATGTACACTAAACTGATCTTCTGTAAAAAAAAAAAAAAAAAAAAAAAAAAAAAGAAAGAAAGAAATTATCAATTCCCAACTTGACTCTCACTGGGATTAAACATGACAATAGGTCTGATCTGATTTCATCATCATTTAAAAAAAAATCATCTATTATTTTTCACTTTATGTTTCTGTGTGGGAGCAAACTGTTGAAATACTTACTTAAGGTATACTAAGCTGATCTTCTGTATATTAAGATAATCGAAAATGAATCTTGATGTGAATGGAAGGGGTGAGGGAGTGGGAAAGGGGAGGGTTGTGGGTGGGAGGGACGGTATGGGGGGGGAAGCCATTGTAACACATGAGTCGTACTTTGGAAATTTATATTCATTAAATAAAAGATAAAAAAAAAAAAAAGCAGAGCAACAGAGATGAGAGAGACAGAGACAGAGACAGAGAGAGAGAGAGAGTTTCTATCTACAGGTTGACTTCCCCCCGCACCTCCAAATACCTGCAAGAGCCTGAGCTGTGTCAGGCTGAAGCCAGGAGCTCCCTCTGGGTCTCCCATGCAAGTGGCAAGGATGCAAGTACATGAGCCATCACCTGCTGCCTCCCAGGGTGCAGTCAGCAGGAGGCTGGTTGGAAGAGGAGACAGGCATCTCAAGCCAAGAGACTGGAACTCCATCCAAGTCTCCCACATGGGTGGCAGAGGCCCAAGTAGCTAGGTCATTTTCTGCTGCTTTCCCAGGTACACTGGCAGGCAACTGGATTGGAAGTGGAGCAGCCAAGGCTCTAACTGGCACTCATACTTGATGCTGGCATCGCAACAGGGGCTTAACCCACTATAGCTCAACACCAATATATCCCAAAATAACTATTTTTTAAACAACTTTTTGACCAGACTCATACATTTATAGTTCAATATATTCTAAGGCCAAATAGAACTATAAAAACAATTTTCGGCCGGCACCGCGGCTCACTAGGCTAATCCTCCGCCTTGCAGCACCGGCACACCGGGTTCTAGTCCCGGTCAGGGCGCCAGATTCTGTCCCGGTTGCCTCCCTTCCAGGCCAGCTCTCTGCTATGGCCCGGGAAGGCAGTGGAGGATGGCCCAAGTGCTTGGGCCCTGCACCCCATGGGAGACCAGGAGAAGCACCTGGCTCCTGTCTTCGGATCAGCGCAGTGCGCCGGCCGCAGTGCGCCGGCCGCAGCGCGCTGGCCGCGGCGGCCATTGGAGGGTGAACCAGCGGCAAAAGGAAGACCTTTCTCTCTCTCACTGTCCACTCTGCCTGTCAAAAAAAAATTCATTTAAGTACTCTTGTTAATAGCAATATTGTTTTACATACACCAGACACAGCTAACTGTGAGACTATTGTCAGGAATGGAGATTTTTAGTATAAGACAGGAAACACAAATCAAAATTCTAACTGTAGCTCTATAGTTAAATTGGTCAAATGTGAATTCATGATTTTCCTTTTTTAAAAAATTAAACTCACTTATGCTCACACTTACTGGAAAACTTGAAGTCTTAGAAGTACTGAGAACCCAGGAACAATGAGCAACCCTATGGCTCAGACTATGGTCTCTAAATACCATCCCCACTCAGAGGAGCCAGGGCCACTTAGAGAAGTGGCAGGAAATACGCAGGAAGAGAATTTAACAACCTGTTGGCTAGAAAATAAAGAAGCACCCCATCTTCGTCTGTTTTGGGTTAGATGTTTATTTAGCTCACGATTTGGGGGCCTTAAGAATCCAAGATCGGGGGTCCTACGTGGAGAGGCCCTCACGCTGCATCATGACCTGGCAGATGGTATCTCACGGTCAGAGCACGCGAGCAAGGCCACCTGGTCAGACAGCGGCCAGGGACGCTCCATTGACAGCACCACCACCACGCCTTCTTGTGACTGATCCAGTCTGCAAAGACCTAACCCAGCCACAAGAGAATGACCTTGTTCTCCCCCAGAGACACTAACCCATTCTTGAGAGGGGACCTCTAGTGAGCTCAAACCCCTCTTACACCTCCCGCTGCCCTAACACCTGTCCGCAGACACGAAGCTTCCACCTGTGTCTTGGGGCACAAACCACATTCAAACGTTGGCACACTCCAAGATTAATAGGGCCAGACCCAAAGGCACATGAGTCACAGGAAGGGGGCTCTGGTGGGCCCAAGATGGGACAGTCCAAATCAAAAAGGCTTCAGTAGGGGCTGGTGCTGTGACATAGTAGGCTAAGTCTCTGGCCGCAGTGCCAGCATCCCATATGGGTGCCAGTTTGTGTCCCCACTGCTCCTCCTCCAATCCAGCTCTCTGCTATGGCCTGGGAAAGCAGTAGAGGATGACTCAAGGGCTTGGGCCCCTGCACCAGCATGGGAGACCTGATAGAATCTCTTGGCTCCTGGCTTTGGACTGGCTCAGCTCCAGCCATTGCAGCCAACTGGGGAGTGAACCAGCAGATGGAAGACCTCGCTCTCCTCTCCCTCTAACTCTCTCAAAGTAATAAATCAATCTTTAAAAAATTGGCATAAAAGAAAGGACAGCAGCTGAACAAAACTCAGTCAATATAAAAAAAAAAAAAACTCTAGCTTACGGTGCTCACACTGTGTAGTTCAATTCTTTCCACTTTTCTGTATCTCTGAAAACTCTGACCATGAGACGTTTGGAGTACGGAGACTTAACTTTAAAATGATATTAAAATGAAAGCAAGGAGAACAAGAGCCAAGAAAACTCAGAAGCTCACTTGTCACCCTTGCAGACGACAAGGCACCAGCTCCTTACACTAAGAACGGACAACTACCGGCACAGAAGCCAGCGTTTTCCTCACCTATGCCCCGTGTGTAATGGCTCAGAATGAACCAACAGCCCCAGCTGAGGAAGCCAAGTCTTCCCTTCCAGAGCTGTAAAAGCACTCACTGAGTTAGCAAATCACCCTTTAGGGAGCTCAACAAAGTAAACTGGGGCAGTGATCGTGGCATAAGGATGCTCTGGGGGATTGCCTGGCAGGAAAAAGAAGGCCACGAACCGTCCTCAAACCCATCAAGTAAGGTTGGCATCACTCGGGGTACGCACCCCTGGAGAGGATGCACTGAACATGTGTAATGGAATTCAAAGACAAGTTTCTTTTGGTGCAAAAAGATTCAAAACCCACAGATAGCTTTTTCATCATATGCACTGTCCATGAACTTTCTAACAGAAGGAAAAGCCCTTCTATGCATGGATTAAGATTTTTTTTTTTTCATGGAACTTACCTTTTCATTCCGTTTTCCCTTTGTGTTCTGAAGCACTGATGTACTCAGTATTCCTCCTTAAAAACAACAAAACCACCACTGGGCTTGAATTGAATGAAGCCCTTGTGAGTAACTTCCAGGCTTCAGGAAATGTGAGGACAGAGCAGGGAGCTGAGCGACACCTAACAGAAGGAAGGGTGCCGGCAGCGGGCGGGACGTCCTACACGTGAACGGGGCCAATTTCTCAACAAATCGGTGACATGTAAAAGAGGCCAAGGGCAGGAGAGAGGCGGGGCAGAAGCTTTCTGGAAGAAGAGACTTGAGAGACACAGCACCAAATGCAGTGTGTGGTTCTTGCTGGATACAGACCAGAACCCTCCCGGGGCTGCACAGGATTCCTGGAGCAAGCAAGAAACTGGGGAATGGACTGAACCTGAGTGACGGCAACACAGCGTGGCCAGCTGTGGTCGTGCAGCCATGGTCCTGCACAAACAGCAATGGCTGCACCTTTCAGAGCTGTTGACAAAAATACACAGAGGGGCTCTCCCTGGATGGTAGGGGGAGGCTTAAGGGAAGAAGAGAGGCAGAGACAAAGGTGGGAAAAGCCTCGATCCCCAACTCATCTGCAGGATTGCATTATGCAATTCTCATGACTCTGGGGTATGTCTGAAAATGCTCATAACCAGATCAACTGTAAACCCCTTCTTAGCAAAACAGAAACAAAATGGGCATCAGTACAGGTAACTCATCCCCACTGATGACCACTGTCAATTCAGACAGGATTACTCCCTACCCCAGACAGTTCAAGACTGGCTTCCAGTGCACACCTAGCTAAGTTGGAGAAACAGCCACCCTGAACTGAGCCCTGTGGGATGTCCCAAAACCTGAAGATGACACCAGCGTGTCCGACTAACAGCCAGAAGGAACACCCATTCATTAGACAATCATTTAATAAATTCATCACAGGGCAGGAGTCTGGTGTGGTGGTGAAGATGTTGCTTTGGATGCCACATCTCGGATCAGAGTGCCCAGGTTCAAGTCCTGGCTCTGCTCAGGATTCCAGCTTCCTGCTAACACACACCCAGGGGGGCAGCGTGTGATGGATCAAGTAGCTGGGCCCCCACCACCAACATGGGAGACCCAGATGGAGTTCCAGGCCCCTGGCTTCAGCCTAGCCCAGCCTTGGCTGTTGCAGCCATTTGGGAAGTGAACCATCAGATCGAAGACTGCTCCATGGCGTCAGTCTACCTTTCAGATAAATAAATCTTGGGGCAAAAAAGCCATGTGGTCAGCACTGTGGTGTAGCAGGTAATACCGCCACCTGCACCACTGGCATCCCACATGGGCGCTGGTTCAAGTCCTGGCTGCTCCACTTCCAATCCAGCTCCCTGCTAATGTTCCTGGAAAAGCACTGGAAGATGACCCAAGTCCTTGGGCACCTGCACCCACACGGGAGACCCAGATAAAAGCTCCTAGCTCCTGCCTCCAGTCCAGCTCCAGCCATTGCGGCCATCTGGAAAGTAAACCAGAAGAGAGAAGATCTCTCTCCCTCTGCCTCTTCTCTGTAACCCCACCTTTCAAATAATCTTTAAAAAAATAAAAAATCGGGGCCGGCGTCGTGGTGCTCTAGGTTAATCCTCCGCCTGCAGCGCCAGCACCCCGGGTTCTAGTCCAGGTTGGGGTGCTGGGTTCTAGTCCCGGTTGCTCTTCTTCCAGTTCAGCTCTCTGCTGTGGCCTGGGAGTACAGTGGAGGATGGCCCAGGTCCTTGGGCCCTACACCCCCATGGGAGACCAAGAGGAAGCACCTGGCTCCTGGCTTTGGATCGGAGCAGCGCTGGCCATAGCGGCCATTTGGGGGGTGAACCAGAGGAAGGAAGACCTTTCTGTCTGTCTCTCTATTTCTCTGTAACTCTACCTGTCCAAAAAAAAAAAAAAAAAAAAAACATCTGCCTCGATTTCTCCTTATCTACAACAAAAGAAAGGAATTCAAGATCTGCTAAGGCCTCCTCCAGAGGTCTGTGAAGTCAATCATACTCCGTGCAGAAGTTATGCAACCTGTAAAAACACTGGAGGAAAGCCTGAGTCTAAGTTTAAATGTATTTTTAGCATCGCTTTTAACCTCAAGATGAACACGGAATAAAAATTAGAAAAGAAACGTTAGCCCCTGCCCCCCTCAGTCATTTCCAAGAGTAGAAAGTTCCAGCCATTTTTGTTCTAAGGAAACTTGGAGCAACCAAAAACCTCAGGCTGTGGACCCAGAAAGGGCTCGATTCCGCTCCTGCTGTGCTGCCCCCAGCAGACTCCCCTCATGCCCCTGCCACGCGTTCCACGCTTGCACAGCAGACCCACCCTGGCACGGAGTGCAGGAAGATGCTGGGCTGAGCCCCTGCGGGAACACTTCCTCCCCTAACAGCAGGCTCTTGCCAGAGACAGGCACACAGAGGTGCAGAACAAAAGAAATCAGAAGGTCAGCCCTGGTCAAGGGCAGGGGCAAGAGACTAAGCCAGAAAGGACGCTCTGAAAGAACACTCCCTCCGAGCCCACGGCTGAGCCGGCCACACGGCACCCCTCAAGCCCTAGGGGGCCCTGGGCCATAGTTTAGACCTGCAGCTGGTAACACGCTGTTGAGAGGAACCAATGAGGGAAGGGTGGGACAGAATTTTAACTGGAAAGCGTAGCTCCAGCAATTCTCATTTTTATTTAAAAAACATTCTTTTATTTTTTAATTAATGTTAACCAGTGCAGTATGATTTATACATTCAAGTCTAAGAACTTCAGGATGCTCTCTCCTACCTTCTACCTTTGCCTTTGTTTTTGATAACATTCTACATTTATGTGACAGTAAAAAAGCTTAATACTTCACCAAATGAGAAGTCTAACAAGGAAAAAAAGCAAAAAGACTCCAGTTTACTGGGAGTATATACTGTGGGGAGCAACCGGACTAGACTGAGTTACTGGAATTAAGACTTATTCTATGCATCTGCTCTCCCACAATATGGCGCTGGGAGAGAAGTAAACAGCTTCTGCACAGCTGCCTCCAGTTCAACCAATAAACTGTAGGACTTGCTCCTGATTGGAGAGCAGCGTACTCGGCGTGTGGGCAGCCGAGTTAGGATTGGCGGAGGAGGACTATAAAGGAGGAGAGAGACGGCATGCACCAGAAACACCTATGGGGAACATCTAAGGGAACCCGTGCAGCCCCCGAGAAAGCCGGCCGGCGGTGTGCCGCTCCCCTGCGGAAGTGGGGAATGCGGCCAGGGGGAACTGCCCTTCCACGGAGGTGGAAGGGATAGTAGCCAACCCGGGAAGAACCAGCAGCAAACCCGGGGAGGGCCGAGCAGACAGAAAGAACAGCGCAGGGTTCAGTGTCGTTCCTCCACGAAGAGGGGGAGCGACATAATGGTGCCGTGACTCAGATATGAAGCCTAGGCAGGGCTTAGTGTCGTTCCTCCATGAAGAGGGGGAGCGACAATATACAACAGCTATAAATAATTGAATGAAAAGAACTATTTCAGCTGTATACAGTTTTTTGTCAATTAGTCATTTATAATCTCTTATTGAAATAGAACCAATGGCAATGTAATATCTAAAAAAACACATTTTGATGAGCAAAACTATCACAGCTGCCTTCAATGATATTTGAAATTTCAGAAGCTTTTTCAATTTCCAAATCTAAACTATTAACTGAGGTTTTTCAAACTATAATCACATCTTGGCACTCACAAGGACTGGTTCCAAGAAACCACTCCCTCCATCCTCATGATACCAAAATTCTAGGGACACTCAAGTCGTTTATATAAAAATCATGTTATTTGCATATAAGTGTAATATTTGCATATATTTGTGTGATGTTTGCATATACCTAGGCACATCCTTCCATACACTTTTTAATACTTATTTACTTGAAAGGCAGAGTTACGGGGTGGGGGGCATAGAGAGAGAGAGAGAGAGAGACAAAGAGAAAAAATAAATCTTCCATCCACTGACTCATTCCCCAAATGGCTTCGACAGCCAGGACTGAGCCAGGATCAAGCCAGGAGCTTCTTCTAGGTCTCCCACATGGGTGCAAGTGTACCTGGGAGAGCAGTGGAAGATGGTCCAAGTGCTTGGGTCTCTGCCACTCACGTGGGAGACCCAGATGGAGCTCCAGGCTCCTGGTTTCATCCTAGCCCACCCCAGGCATTGTAGCTACTTGTGGAGTGAACCAGCAGATGAAAGATCTATGTCTGTCTCTCCTTCTCCCTGTATCTCTACCTTTCAAATAAATCTTTAATTAAAAAAAAAGCAGCAGCCAACACACCCTACATTAGGGTACTAGGGTACCTAGGATTGAGTCCTGGCTCCAGCTCACAATTCCAGCTTTCTGTTTATGCAGATTCCAGAACACAGTGGCATCCAGCTCAAGTCATCAGTTCCTGCCACCCATGCGGGAGACCTGGATTGAGTGCTTGGCTCTCCCAGCTTTGGCTCAGCACTACCCAGCCAAAGCCCTAGCAGGCATTTGGGGAAGGAAACCAGCAGTTGCTAGGATGTTTCTTTCTCTCTCTCCCCCCACTCCCTTCCTCCCCACCCCACAAGTAAGGTTTTAATTTTTTAAAAGTCCTCTTTCAGTAACCAGAAGACACAGTGCACCCTCAGGACTCCACTGATGTACAGTAAAAGGACTACCACATAAGCAAACTACTACATAAGCAATTCAACACTTGGATGTAGGCAGATAATGCCAAGCCCTGTAGTGCTTGCCTGGGTTTATCCTGCTTCCCGGAAACTGGGCAAGGACAGCAACTCCCTCAGTGCTCACAGCTATGGTCCAGAAGATGACGTGTGTGTCAAGAACACAGTGACAGCTCTGAGCGTCCCCTACCCACAGGAATAGGAGACAGCGCCATCTCCTACAGGAACGCCCACAGCTAATGCACTGACCAGCACGGCCTGCACCTCGAGTGCTGTGACTGGGACCATCAGACAGAGAAAAAGGGCAGCAACGTGTCCACGTTCCCGCCAGGACCCCCAACAACTCTCCACAACTTGGGCACCAACTCAGCCTGGCCACTGGCAAGCTGGGGTCCAGGCCCCCCACCCCTGACCTCTCCTATTGCTGCCACCTTCTTTCTTCCCCTCTTCTCCTGACCTCGCTGGAGGTGTGCTTCTGGGATTCTAACCACCCCCTCCCCCACTTTAAGATTTACTTGGAAGCCAGAGTTAGAGAGAGAGTACAAGAGAGACAGAGAGGCAGACAGAGATCTTCCATCTGCTGGTTCACTCCCCTCGTGGCCTCGCAGCCAGGGCTGAACCAGTCTAAAGCCAGAAACTTCTTCTGAGCCTCCTTCATGGGTGCAGGGGCCCAAGAACACGGCCCATCTTCTGCTGCTTTCCCAGGCACGTTAGCAGGGAACTGCAGCAGCTGGGACTCGAACTGGTGCCTGTACGGGATGTCAGCGCTGCAGGTGGCGGCTTTACCCGCTGCACCACAGCACTGGCCCCCTGCACTCCTGCTTTGACTCACCACGTCCTTCCATGTCCTCATGCTGCAGTCACTGGACACCCGATTCCAACACAAACACAGACAAACAGAACACCATTCAGTCTCCAAAAAGGAAGGGAATCCTGACACACGCTGCGACACGGAGGGGCTCTGAAGCCTGCGCTAAGTGCAAGACGCCAGTGACTCCAGGACAAACACTATGCAGCTCCACCAACAGGAGGCACTCAGCGTGGGACAGATGGCAGGACGGCGCTCACCGGGGGCCGGAATAGGAAAGAAAACCGCTCCAGGGATGGATGTGGCGACGGTCGTGTAACAGTGTCCGTGTGCACGCTGGAAGTGACGGAGAGGGGCTGGCGCTGCAGCACAGCGGGTGACGGCTGCCCTTTGCAATGCCTGTGCCCCACAACGGAGTGCCAACTCAAGTTCTGGCTACCCCGCTTCTGAGCCAGTTTCCTGCTATCATGTGCCCGGGAAGGCAGCAGATGACCCAAGGAGATGGGTCCCTATCACCCATGTGGCAGGATCCAGATGGCGCTCCTGGCATCAGCCTGGCCCAGGCCCAGCTCTCCCGCCATTTGTGGGGGAAGGGGGGGTGAACCAGCAGATGCAAGATCTCTTTCCGTATCTCCTCCCCTCCCTCATTACTCCACCTTTCAAGACACAGATCTTCTATTTAAAAAAAAAATGGTCAGGATGGTAGAAGTCGTATTATATACATTTTATCAGAACAAAAAAAATTGTAAAGATAGAAAACAGATTCCCATCTTGCGAATTCTACAACCGTTCAAAGCAGGCCAATGCCTGGTCCGAGAATATCCCTGGCCTGGCCTATCACAAAGGGGCCAGGCAGTCTCATTTGTAATTCACACGCAACCCTGTGCCTCCCCTGCCCTGCCACAGCCTCAAGCACTCGTCACCATCTCCTCCACGACCTTCTACCTAGTCACCCACTCATGACCCACAGAGTGCTGAGCGCGTGTCACCGGAGGATCTGTGGCGAGCAAGACTCTTAGGAAATGTTTATTTTCACGGGGGTGGAGGTAGGGTAGGGAGGGACAGCCACAAATCAAGTTAAAGGACAGCACTGATGGGTCACACCCACTCCAGTCCATCCACGGAAGCCACTCCTCGTACAGACTCGGGACTCCTCGGTCCACGTCAAGTTCGAGAGAACAATTTGCCCCATCTGCCAAGCATGGTCCCCACCACGGATCTCTTATGGCACAGATAACACGGTCGACTAGTGAAATTATCTACCTACCTCTTCTGCCTCTGCCTTTTAAGAGGGGGAACCTGTATTCTGCAAGGCTCTCCCAGGCCTCCCCACCCTGGCAGGCAGGCAGTCAACAATGTCAAGTGCACACACCGATCACACTCATAGGCGGCTCTTCCTGTCCCTACCCCAGTGCCGGGGCCACCCCAGGTCCTTCCTACTGTTCTTATTTGTGCTTTATCTCAGACTTGAAACTCCGGGCAGGGAACCTTTTCTCAATGCTCAAGACATAAATAAAATGTCAACTATGGTGAGCCCTTAACACAGTGCATGACGCCCAAGGAACTCCCAGAAGCCACTCATTATCTAAATCCGTATCATGGGCCCAAGACATAATAAACACACTCACAATTCTTTCTTCCTTGACCCAAGAAAAGCACATTGAGAAGTGTCATTTCCTACTCCAGGGGCTTTGTGTGGACAAGTTGACAGCAGAGGGTGGAGGACATACAGATCTGGCCTGTTGTCAGGCCCACAGCAAAAACCTGGCTGAGTGAAACTAAAAGCAGTTGATCTTGGCTCCACAGAAAGACAGGGCCCGAGACATTAACCCTGCTGGGTGTACTACACTGCTGGCTGCTGTCGGCAGGGAGCCAGGGAAGCTGCTCCGAACTCTACGGCAGGCAACCCTGATGTACGAGTACATAAACGGCATAAACACGCACCACGTCCATGCTCTTCAGGGTCTGCCCTGTCTCCTCGCCCCCTTCCCACCTGTGTGTTGCAAAATCGAGTGGAAGCTGGGGTCCCGGCTTCCTGGCTGGGGGTCACGACGCCCAAGCACGAGACAGAGATGCAGACACAGCACGGCAAACACTTGCCAGCAGAAGAGAACAGAGAAGAGGAGGTTCCCAGAGGCACAAGAAAGTGGAACACTCCAGGAACAAGAACAGAGTGTGACTTAAACAAAGCAAGGGTTCACAAATGAGACGGAATGGGAGACTGGAGGCCTAGGATGTAGTGGGCATCATAAAAGGACAGAACTGGTAAACAAAGGAGAAGCCTACTGAAAACAACCATGAAATGGGAAGAAAGCCTTCTGAACAGAACAGAGTACAACCGAAAAGGCAGGCAGTGAGCACCTGCGCCTCTCCTGGTTCTCGGGGGTGTTGAGTTCGGGAGTCATTCTTTGCTCTAATAAACTGCTAAATTAAAGAAAAGCAAGCAAATAGAAATGAAGCAGCTCATCCAACATAAAGTGTTCTTCGAGTAGAGAATTCAATAAATGGCATGGTAAAGTGCATTTAAAAATACAATACAAATACGAAATAAAATCTCCTGCAATGGGGAAAGAAATCCATCTACAAACTGCAAGAATGCATCACGTTCCAGAAAACTTTAACACATTGTGCCCACAGCTGTTAAAAAATCTACCCAATGTATTAATCTTCAGTGATAGACCTACATGCACAAAAAGTACATCATCTACAAGGAAAGAAATAAAACAAGAAAATTGGAGCAGCCCGAGACCCCTCTATTGTCTGTCAAACACAGAAGGCCCTGAAGCAATGACCAGTGCTCTGGGTTGTGGCCCCGACTATCATACCCAGCTAAAGTACCACAAATCCGAAAGCGAGGGGTAGGGCCAGTGTTGAGGTCCAGCAGGTTAAGCCACCACTTGCAATGCAGGCATCCCATATCAGAATGCTGGTTCAGGTCCCAGCTGCCCTGCTTCCAACCCAGCTCCTTGCTAGTGTGCCTGGGAAAGGGGCAGAGATGGCTCAAATACTAAGGCCCCTGTCACCCACGTTAGAGCATGATGGAGTTCTGGGATCCTGCCCTGGCTTTGGTGGCCATTTGCGGAGTGAACCAGGAGAAAGATGATTCTCTCTCTCAAATAAATAAATCTTCAAAGGTGTGGGGGGAGCAGACACTTCCAAATGTGAAAAGATTCAAAGCACAGAACATGCATGAGACATTACTGGGGGAGGTGGGAGAGACAAGAATCTACCCAACGAGGTGAACCAAAAAAAAAATAAAAGATTCTGGACTTGGAAGCCCATACTCGAGTAGAGGCATTATATCAACTTAGAGAACAGACTCAAACAATGGCAGAGGCCTGGTGGCAGGCCCACGTGGGAATCAGAAGGTAGAACAGCAAAGCTTCGTGACCCGAGAGATTAGGGAAGCAGAGGAGAGAATAATGCTGGCACCGGGTCCAGTAGGGTGGAGAGTCCCTCAGCATTGTCAAGACTGAAACATTGTTTTTTTCTTCAAAAGCCACAATCTTAACCTTAGACTGCTTTCCGAAATCTCTTCCCTTATCCTCACATGACCCTTCCAGAAAATTACCTCTGCTGCTACAGAAACCCTTATTTGAAGTTTAACATTTGTGTTGTTTGTTTCACTTCTGTATCTGCCCTCTTACTGAGATTTAACTGCATGCTTCGATTACAAAATAGCATTACAGGACAGCTGCGTTTTGTTAAAATGACTTCTGTTCATCTTTGTAGCCCTGCTGGTCCCTGACTAAACCCTTGGCACGTCTTTTGGGCGATGCTTCCTCCCGTAACAGGAGGTCATTTCGGGGGGGCTCGGATTTGGGCTGGGATTTTCTCCTTTGTACTTTTCAAGGGTAACCAACTTCTGAATGTTCAAAGTCCGTGAATTTTCTTCGTATTTTGTGTTTTTCCATGGTGGGGAGGATCCAGTGATGATGGAGGACACGTGGTGATGAGCAAAGTGTATGATAGCTAAAAAATACAGTGTTAGAAAAACCCGCAATAAAAAGCCCCTAGGTGTATATGTAGGCAGAAGATTAATTCTGGGTAAAGGATTATACAGATGATTTTCTTTAAAAAAAAAAAAAAAAAAACTCATTGTGATTTTTACTTCTAGTAAAAGAGGTTTCTCATGGGGTGAGGATTCCCAGCCCCAGAGGAGCTGGAGGGGGAGGCGGAGGGACAGAACCTCACCAGGAGGACTCCCGTGCAGTCCGAAGGATCCAAGCTTTCAGCACTAACAGGGACCGAGTTGGACACCACCCTCGGCCTTTGCCCCACACTGCCACAACACGTGTGCACAGCCAGGAGCACACTGGTTAACTCAGAAACGAGACTGCGAGGAAAACAGCTCAGTGCACACCTGACACCCGGGTAGACGCCACTCAGAAGCCTGGCATGCCCACGCTGTGCGGCCCCAGCTGACAGCCCCGGTGTGCTTTTGGTGGTTATGAACGAGACGGAGGGACAGAGGGACAGAGAGACAGACCAGGGGAGGGGGGGCGGGGAGGGAGAGAAGGAGGGAGGGAGCCGATGGAGAACTCCGGAAGCTGCCGAGGGTCTCCAGGGGTTACCTTCAAGCTCCGCCGACATGCAGGCGCTCAACATGCGTACACCTTAGGGTCTGCAATATTCCATCTGGAACAAAACTCACCAGCGGCTATGGCCCAGTAAACGTCCGATCCGTTCAGTAACTCACCACATGCTATGGGGGAATAAACCTGGGAGCCGGGAACTTGAAGTAGAATTCGAAACGGAGCGACCCGCGCGTTGGAATCCAGGACCGCATCCAGAGCGCCTACCAGGCGACCTTGGAGAGAGACGAGAGGAGCAGTTGTGAGAACGGGGGCTTCCCGGCATGTGCTGTCCTGCCTGCTGCGACAGCCCACGGCCAGGACGGCACGGTTCAGACACGCTTCTTCCACTCGCCACCCAAAGCGCGAGCTCGAGGAGGCCAAGGGCTCCGGCTGCCTCACCCTCGCGTCCCCAGCACCTGGATGAGAGCCTGGCGTTTGGCACCCAGCACCACAGTCTGCTGAGTCAGTAACTCTGTACACCAAGGAGGGGGTGGGGTACTGGCCCAGGGACCTCCCCTAGGAAAGCCACCACAACCTACAACCCAGCAAACGAACACGAACAGGGGTTCTGGAGTGGCACTGCCCTGTCCGAACCCCGGCTCCGCCACCCTGAGCTGTGCGACAGGCCAGCCAATCACCTTCTCCACACTTGAGCATCCCCATTCATAAGTCCAAGTAGTCACAGGAGATTAGCGTAGGGTCACTAGAATTCCAAGAGTTAAGGTACCCGGCATTCAAAGTGGCCAGGCTACTGCCCAACCCATGACAGGCACCACGTAAGCGTTGTTGGCTAGAATTTTACCATCATGCACCTCATGACAAATATGGTGGAAAAAACCCCTGCTACTCCCTAAGGGTTCTTTTAAGAGGGAAAAAAAAAAAAAAAATCCAAATCCTTCACTCCTGCTCAGACACATGGATGCCTAAGGCAATGAAAGGCTGGCATCCTGCTGGGATGGGTGGCATCACTAATGGACCAGAGGCCAAAGCAAAGCCATCCGCTCCTCCCCAGTTCTGTGTTGCCTGGAAATGCAGAGGGTTCTGAGCACGAATCCCTCTCACCCCACCTGACACGGAACCGGGACACTACCCTGAGCAAGTCAAGTGCATTTTGCTACTAAAAAAAAAAAAAAAAAAAAAAAAACCAACAACAACTCAAACGTGAAATTGAATCATTAGAAAGTTACTGACTTAACAACCCACCATCCCTAGGACATTGGAGCGTGTATTTTATAAAGACAAGGACATCCTCAGAGAGATCCACGAGACAACCAACACACTTAGAAAACTAACCCTGACACATTGCTGCCCTGGACTAGCAGATCCCATTCAAACGTTGGCAGACGTCCCTGTAGATCCTGGTAAACTCATCAAGCCGAAGACACCTGCCCGCTGAGCAGCCAGCACACTGGGAGGGGAGGAGTGTGTGTGGGGTGTGTGTGTGTGGGGGGGGGGATGTGTGTGGGAGGTATGGGGAGGGGTATGGGGGGTGTCCATCCACGCCCTCCTGATTGCAGGGCCGGCCAGGAGCTGCACTCCCTACTACTGCTCGGCCCCAGGAAAGACCTGAATTCAAAATTCACAGTGTGGTTTCTACTGAACACTTACCATGTTGCGCCACTGCAGAGTGGAAAAATCACTCATTCTAACCCCGCCATGCCTGGGACTGTCTGTAATGTCCTCTTGCCCTCTTGCTGTAATGCAGCCAGCCCAGACTCAGACTGTGCACTTAGGTGTCCCATCTCTCTGGGCCGAGTCGGCAGAACAATGTCTTGGTCTTTATGACCTCGACACTTCAAGGTTACAGGCTGGTTTTTTCTGAAGCATGGCCCACAGTTCGGGTCTGTCTGAGGTTTTGTCAAGGTAAAATTCAGGTTGCAAATCTTTGGCAACAATGCAGTTATGTTCTGTCGTTTTCCTCACAGCCTAAAAAGTAGCAGCAAATTTCTCAAGTTGTCCCATCCCTGGTCAAGTTCATTCGGAGCTTCCTCCAGGTCTCCCATGTGGGTTCAGGGGGCCAAGAACTTGGGCCATCTTCTACTGCTTTCCCAGACCAGAGCAGAGAGCTGGATTGGAAGTGGAGCAGCCGTGACTTGAACCAGTGCCCATATGGGATGCCGGCACTGCAGGCGGCGGCTTTATCCACTATGCCACAGCGCTGGCCCCATTTTTTTTTTTTTTTTTGTAAGATTTATTTGAAAGTCAGAGTGACACAGAGAAGGAGAGGCAGAGAGAGAGAGAAAGAGAGAGAGAGAGAAGAACCAGTATACTCTTAAACCACATGTCCCATTCCTCAAATATTCCATTTTCCATGTCTTTATATCAGTATGGTCTCATGTTTTTCTACTCTACCCAATGAATTACTATCATTATTTTTAATGCTCAAATTGTGTCAAGTCTGGCCAGCAATGGTTTCTCCGCCCTTTGGACGTGGTCCCATTGATTCTGTTTACCTTCCGGCATCATAAAATACTCCCACTTCATCTTGAACTCTCCCTGTGCCAGCCCTAGGGTCAGCTGTTTCTCCAGGGAGTTCTGGTTCCGTTGGTAAGGAATGGTATTTAGAAGCCAATGTGCTCAGTGTGAATGTGTGGACCCTCAACGGACAGAGCTAGGGGACATATGTCTATGTCTATATGAGGGTACTTCAAAAAAAAAATCATGGAAAACACAATAAAAAACTACTTCAGTGCAAAGAAAACTGGAAACTTCTACAGTTTTTTCATAGTACAGGTTTTCCATGAACTTCTTAGACACCTCTTATACATATATACACGCATTTCTATACACACATGCCTACAGAAGTGTTCACACATGTGCCTGTATCTGTATTTTTATATGTATCCATACATAGAGACCGAATTCACACTGAAATCTCCAAGCACAATCTAAACCATGGTGGTGGTGTTCTTTCCGATTTCCTTCTATATTTGCAACTTTATTCTCCAGTACCGAGAAACCTGGCCTCCATTAATATTATTCTCATTACTTGTTGGATCAATCCTCCTGTTGCCGCCAATATTGTCCTCCCCAGCAAATGTCTAGTACCCCACCTCCCACCCCCGCTGCCACTGCCCAGGCTCCAACTCCCCACACACCTCACCCCTACAGTCTCCTGGATCTGCCACCACTTAATGGCCCTAGGGAAAGGAAGCAAGGGTGCATGGGTATTTACAGCCATCATTCCTTAAGTCGCTCAGAGTTCTTGCCCTTTGGTTTGCTCCCGAGTTCCAGGTGATTGAGAACCTTGGCTAAATGGGGCTGCCACTTTAACACAGGATCTGAGCCGCAGCTTAGGGGAGATTAGGGGGACAGGATTTAAGTTCTATCTGCCTAGGACTGATAAAAACAACATGCTGCCTATTAGAAAGGGGCCAACAACCCCTACTGAGCCCACAGCCACGTACACTGGGGACTTTCCACCACAATGAGAGCTGCTGGGGAACCCACGTGTGTTTTGGTAAAGAGAAAAACCTAAGAGACCTTAGACACAATCCAGGGGAGGAAGTAAGGAGCGTGTGCAGTAGCTCAGAGCACCCAAGACAGAAGTGGTGACTTTTTACCGCGAGGAGTGGTGGCCTTTCTTCTTCCCCAAAGGGTTCCTGCAAAGGTCAGGATGTCTAACAGCAATAGGGCAAACCCCGGGTAGCAACCCAGTAGTCTCCGGGAACCACCAGCTGCAATCCCAACACATTGAGAGCTTGCAGGTCATCCCGCCCACGGTTACGCCAAGAGAAAGCCCAGCAAACTGAAAAATCCAGAGCTCTTCTTGGACACAGAGAACTGGGAGCACAGATCAAGCCACAACCCTGACATCTGGAGCATGCAGGGAGAATCCACAAAGTCAATGTGGCGTTCTGCTTTCCTGGTGCAGACACCACTCAGGCCTTCGACTTCAGGGACACTTAGTGGTGGTTCTGACCAATTTCTGGGGGTGGCGGAGGGAGAGACACTCCTCACTGTCAAGGTCTTAAGGGGACCCTAAACTTGAATAGGTCTTTAGTATTTTTATTAAAGACTTTCACTTGAGAGACAGAGAGACAGAGACAGACCTTACATCTGCTAGTTTACTCCCCAAATGGCCAGGGCTGGGCCAAGCCAAACTCCATCCGTGTCTCTCACGTGGCTGCAGGGCTAACATCTGCTGTTTTTCCCTGGGTGCATCAGCAGGGAGCTGGATCTGAAGCAGAGCAGCCAGGACTCGAACCGGCATCCACATGAGGTGCTAGTGTCAGACAGTGGCTTAACCTTGTTTAACCCACTGCACCCCAACGCCAGCCTCTTCAATAGGCTTTAACACCAGGAACCTCACCAGGTTCTATGAAGAGCACGTGGAGACCCTCTCACAGCTCTCCTAGAGAGAAGTCATCATTGTGCAGTGAGAACATCCTCCATGAGGAGGGCCAGCTCTCCAGGGAAGAACTTACCAGAACTTTACCCCAGCTAGGGAAGGGCATTTCTCACTTATCCAAGGGCATGAGGGACACACTTGCCAAAGACCACTCAAGGCAACGTTACTGATGGGATGACGCAATCCCTGCTCTACCCAACACCTGGCCACCACACCAGCAGGCTACGATGACAGTGGCTGACATCTCAGAGTGCCGCACGATGACCGGAGGAGTCCTCCCTGAAGTAGTCCAGTGACATGAGCGCATAGAGATGTGGAGACACCCAAGTAAACTGAACCACTGGTACCTACAGCCCAAGACATGGCCAGCATACAAAACTCACAGTAAAAAGACTACTTCCTTAGTTCCTAGAGTGCACTATGTAATTGTCCTCGGCGTCTGTAGGGGGTTGTTCCAGGATTCCCGCCCAGATACCAAGAATCCCTAGTTGTCCAGGTCCCTTAAACTAGACAGCATAGCATTTGCATACAACCTACACATAGCCACTCCACACGCTTACGATCAACTCTGGATGATTTGCGATACCTAACTCAATGGAAAGGCTGTGAAAATCACTGCTGTGTCATGTGCGCTAGGGAATAATGACAAGCAAAGAATGTTAAGTTTTCAGTAGAGATGATGCCAATTCTTTACGCCAAGGAGTACTTTAAGATTTATTTTATTTATTTGAAAAAGTTACAGAGAGGGAGGAATGGAAGGGGGGGGAGAGGGAGAGGAAGAAGCAGAGGGAGAGAGAGAGACAGATAGACTGAGACCAACTTCCATCCACTGGTTCACTCTCCAAATGGCCAGAGGGACCGGAGCAGAGCCAATCTGAAGCCAGGAGCCAGGAGCTTCCTTCAGGTTTCCCATGTGGGTGCAGGGGCCCAAGGACCTGGGTCATCCTCTGCTGCTTTCCCAGGCACACCAGCAGGGAGCTGGACATGAAGTGGAGCAGCCAGGACTCGAACTGGTGCCCTTATGGGATTTTGGCGCGCTGAAGGCCAGGGCTTTAACCTGCTGTGCCATAGCATTGATCCCCAGGAGTACTTTCAATTCAAGACTGGTTGCACTCACGGATACAGAACTCAGATATGGTGTTGGTGTGCGTGGTGGGTAAAGCTGCCACCTGCAGCACTGGCATCCCATATGGGCGATGGTTCAAGTCCCAGCGGCTCCACTTCTGATCCAGCTAAGGCCTGGGAAAGCAGTGAAGGATGATGGCTCAAGTGCTTGAGCCCCTCCACCCATGTGGGAGACCAACAAGAAGCTCCCAGCTTCGGATCCACACTTATCCATGGCTGCCATCTGGGGGAGTGAACCAGCAGATGGAAGATCTCTCTGCTACTCTGTCTTTCTAATAAATAATTTTTTTTTTAAAAAAAAGGTATGGAGTGTCATCCATATTATGTCTGCCTTCCAGCAACAAAATCACAAATGCATGTTAACAGGCAAGAGAAGCACAGCTTGAAAAGAGAATGCCTGGATGAGATCTGAGACTTACACATGATGCGGATCTTGGAATTACCAGACAGGAAACTTCAAATAACTGATTAGATTAAGGGCTCTCATGAAAAAGGTAGACAATCTGCATGGACAGATGAGGAATATGGCAGAGATGGAAACTCTAAAGCAGAATGAAGAAGTGCTAGAAAAAAAATTTTAAATGCTTTTGATGGTGGGCTCACAAGAATGGAACCACCAAGAAAAAAAAAATCAGTAAGCCTGAGGCTATGTCGATGGAAATATCCCAAACTAGAAAGCAAACAGATCGAACACTCGACGATCGTGGAACAATACCAAGAGGTATGAAGGTTAGATACCCGGGACAGCAGACGGCCAGAAGTTATCTGAAGTAGTAATGGCCAAAAATTTTCCAAATCAAGACAGACACCAAACCATTTAGTTCCAGGGAAGCACAGAGAACAGCAAGTGAGATAAATATAACAAATTAGATAATAAAAAGACACCTAAAACCTTGGTGATATCCTAGTCAAGTGGCAGAAACCAAAGACAGAAAAAAATCATGAAGGAAGCTGGTGGGGGTAGAGAGGGAGACGAGACCAGCACAAGAGGCGCAACATAGATTATAGAGCATTTCTCACTGGAAATCAGGCAAACGCGAGTAGTGTGAAATATTTAAGGTGTTGAAAGACAAACAGCAAACTAGAATTCTCCATCTGGTGAAACTGTCCTTCAAAATCAGAGAAACACTTTCTTGAACAAAAACCAAGGAAACTCATTTCCAACTGAGAAAGTGTTATAGTTCAGCATCCCGGATCCACAGACAGGAAGCGTGTCAGAGAAGGAATACATGAAGCTAAATTGAAATATCTCCCTTCGGGTTGAGCGTGGCGGCACAGCTGAAGCCACAACTTAGAATGCCTGCATCCATCCGTAAACGCTGGTTCACGGCACAATTCCTCTGCTTCCAATCCAACTCGCTAGTAATGCACCTAGGAAGGTAGCAGATGAGGGTCCAAGCACTCGGGTTCTTGCAACTCAAGTTGGAGACCCAGATGGAGTTCTTTCCTGGCTCCTGGCTTCCACCTGGCCCAGCACAAGCTGTTGCAGCCACTTGGGGGTGAACCAACAGATGCAAGGTCTCCCCGTCTCTCCCTCTATCACTCTGCCTTTCAAAGCAATCTATTTTTAAAAAGTTACAAACTTCTTATTAAACATATTTAAGAGAATCAAAACAAGCTGCTGACAGAGAAACCATCTATAAAATATGCATCTGATGAAGGACTTGTATCTAAAATATACAAAGAATTTGTAAAATGACGTAAGAAAACAAATGACTGAATTAAAAAGTCAAAAGATCTAAGCAGATCCTCGGCACAGAGGACATGCAGATGGTACCAAAGCATATGACAAGCTGTGTTCCACATTCTTTGTCACCAGGGAACTGCAAGTTAGAACAAGAAGCCAGCATAGCTAACAGAATGGCCAACACCTAAGAAGTTGACAACACCAATTACTCATGAGGATGTGGAGCAGGAGGAACCCAATTGTTGCTTCTGGTACTGCAAAGTGATGGACGGAGGCAGTTTGGTAGTCTTAGAAAACTCGACATGATCTACTCATACCACGTGGCAGTCACGTGCCTGGCTCTTTGCCCAAGTGATCTGAACATTTGTGTCCTAGGAAAACCTGCACATGCATGCTTAGAGGGGCTTTACTCCCAGTTGTCCAAAACCGGAGGCAACCAGCATCCTTTGACAGGTGAATGGACAACCAAACTGATACATCTATTCAATGGAGTTTATTCCATGATTAAAAAATCTATCATAAAGAGACATGGAGGAAGCTTACATGCATACTGCTGAGTCAAAGAGGTCCTCCTGAAAAGGCTACAAACCATGCGATTCCAATCACTCCCAGCAGAGGAAAACCGTAAGGGCCAGCAACGTGGTGTAACAGGTTAAGCCGCTTCCTGTGATGCCAGCATCCCATACCGGCGCTGGTTCGAGTCCTGGTTGCTCCACTTCTGATCCAGCTCTCTGCTATGGCCTGGGAAAGCAGTGGAGGATAGCCCAAATGTTTGGGCCCCTGTACCCACATGGGAGACCGGATGGAGCTCCTAGCTTTGGCCTGGCCATTGAGGCCATTTGGGAAGTGAACCAGCAGATGCAAGATCTCCCTCTTTCTCTCCTACTATCTCTAACTCTGCTTTTCAAATAAATAAATTAAAAAAAAAAAAAAGAGGAAAGCAAACCTATGTCAAGGGTAGAAACAGAAGTTGCCAAGGGAAGGAGGTTAAATTCATCAGACATAGGAAAATTGTGGGACAATGAGATTCTTCTGTGTAATTGTGGAGACATGATACTAAGCATTTGGCAAAGTCCACAGAACTGGCTGGAGATGTGGGTCAGGGGCATAAGCCGCTGCTTGCGATGCCAGCAGCCCATATGGCAGTACCATTTCAAGTCCCAGCTACTCAACCTCAAACCCAGCTTCCTGCTAACGTACCTGAGAAGGCGACGGAAGATGGCCCAAGAACCTGGGCCCCTGCCACCCAAGTGGGAAACTGGGATGGACTTCTGGGATCATGGCTTTCAACCTGACCTCGACCTGACCGTTGTAGCCATTTGGAAAGGGCTTCCAGCAGATGGAAGATCCCTCTTCCATGCATTACTCAGCCTTTCAAATAAGTAAGTCTTTAAAAAGAGAAAAGAAAAAAAAAACCCACAGAACTTTACAACACAAACAATGAGCCTTAATGTTTCTTTGAGAGTTTTTTTGAGACACAAAGAGAAAGAGCTGCCATTTACTGGTTCACTCCCAAATGCCTGTAACAGGTGGGGCTGGGCCAGGGCCAAAGCCAGAAGCCAGGAACTCTATCCGAGCCTCCCACAGAGGGGCAGGAACCCAGTGCCTTGAGCCATCACAGCTGCCTTCAGGGTGTGCCTTACCAAGAAGCTCAAGTCAGGTGCAGGTGTCACGCCCAGGACACTGCGGCAGGGGACACGGGCTTAACCACTAGACCAGATGCCTATGCCAGAAAACAAGAAACTTCCTTCATCTAGAGGGTTAGGGAATCCCCAAATTTAACCCACAAGGGGCACGTTTTCCTATCTAATCCTGAAGGCTCCGAGCCCTACGTGACAACACTGGACCTTCCTGGTTCCCATTCCGATGTCCTACAGGGGCAATGATTGCTTTCAGAAATGTTCCAGCCACACCCAGACAGACCTTCCCCCCACCCCCCGCCTCAACAAGCCCCCACTGGGCAACTCAACCTGTCCCCAGGAAGCAGGCCCTCACTGGGGCTGCGGGACAGCCTGCAGGGGCACACTAGTCCCCCTGGGCAGCCGCGCCATATGGCTTGTCTGGCGCTGCAGGAAAATCCTCCTGGCGTCTCCGTAAGCAAAACACTCCCTATTTTTAGGCTCTTAGAATAACAACCCTGGCTTAGATAGATGTCAAATGACAAGTCTTAGAATTAGGGCCCAAATATGAGCCTGCTAATTTGCTCCTAAGTGATAATGCTGCGATTCTTTTGTCCTGGCTGGATCTGACGCACACGCACGTGGAGGTACTGAGTCCAAGATGAGATGACAGCCACTGACATGGGACAAACAGGGTCACGCAGGAGTCTTCTCTCGGCTCTGGGGATTTCATCGCCTCTTCAATGACCCTTGTACCTCCCTCAGGCAGCGGTGGCAAAGAGCTCTTCCCAGCAATAGCACCACAACCCAACAAAACCTATTCTAAAAATACAGCAACGCCTACTTCCCACACCAAAAGCCTTTTTTCCTTTCTGAGATCCATCGAGAGCAAGTGCCCCCACGTGGTCAGAACTGGACCAGGGCCAAAGCAAAGAGCCAGGACTCCATCTAGGTCTCCCATGTGGCGGGCAGGAACCATCACAGCTGCCCCCCAGGGTCCACATTAGCAGATCAAACCCAGGTACTCTGATCTGCAGCACTAGGCTAAATGCACACCCCCACAGAAAGCATTTTAATCAAAGTCTGAAAACCTCAAGTCTCCTTCCACCTGCATTAAAGAAAGCAGGTCTTCCTTCAAGGTTTTGGGCTCAGACACAACATTATCTCAGCAGCCCCATAATGGAAAACTCTTGGAGCCAAGGAAAGTGCTTCTCAGGACACACAAGCCAGCCAACCATGACAGCCAGTTCCCAGGGCACCAGGGCCCCCTGCAGGGAGCCAGTTTCACCCCCATCTTTTATCTTCATATTAGGACTGTGTTTGTTCTTAAGGGCAAGGGGTAAAACAAACAAAGATCCAGACTTGGGGCTGGTGCTGTGGCATAGCGGGTAAAGTCGCCACCTGCAGTGCCGCATCCCATATGGGCGCCAGTTCAAGTCCTGGCTGCTCCACTTCTGATCCAGCTCTCTGCTATGGCCTGGGAAAGCAGTAGATGATGGCCCAGGTCCTTGGGCCCCTGCACCCACATGGGAGACACGAAGGAAGCTCCTGGCTTCGGATCAGCACAGCTCCAGCTGTTGCAGCCACTTGAGGAGTGAACCAGTGGATGAAGACCTCTCTCCTCTTCTCTGTGTAACTCTTTCAAATAAATGAATAAAATCTTTAAAGATAAAATTAAAAAAAAATCCAACTAAAAGGAAAAAAAAAATATTCATGGAAAATAACAAACAACTAAAAAACAAGTCCTTCCCAGGAAGTCCTTTCCACGATTCAGGAGAACTTCTGGAGAAACCTGCATGCCCCACGTGAGGGCCCACCCTACTCAGAGTAAAATTCCTAATCCAAAAGTGCCCCAGCTTTGGATGTTTCACCAGGCTTCTTACACACAAACTTCAGTGGGAGTCCCTGGCGATTCTCAGCCAGCTGCGCTACACCAAGAGACGACAAAGCTGTCTTCAGAGCTCACAGCAGATCAGCAGGCAAAGCCACAGCGGGCAAGGAAAGCAGGCAGGCTGCTGCCGTGACAACCACCTGATGAGCAGTGTTTACGACCAAGTGGACAACACGGCAGCGGGCCGGGGGAGGGGGGAGGTCACGTGCCCATCAGCCCATCGAGGCTGCTGGAGTGAGCCCGCCAAGCCCACAACGTGAATGACGGAGTGCACGAGCAAGCGTACATCCAGAGAGGAGCGTTTTAAGGACAGTGCCAAGGAGGGAGTCTGGCCCTGAACTCGAGCCCGGGGACAGGCAGTCACCTGCCCACTGTGTCCCGGATACCCAGGGACAGGGACAGTCACACCACGGCCCTTTGCTTTCTCAGGAAGCCAAGAGGAACTCCAACAGCCAGGGGGACTTACTGTCCTATTCCCACCTCCATGAGAGGAGGGGCAATTCTTTGTGGGGTTCAGTCAAAAGCTGGAAATGCCTCATTGGGTACAGAGTTTAATGTCACAGAAAGAAGGGAACACTGGAGCTGGACACTGGAGATGATTAAACCATGCGAAGAGGCTCAATACCATGGAACTGTTTCTTTTACAGCAACTCCTATGGTCAATTTTACGTTGCATGTCCTACAGTTTAAAAAAAAAAAAATAAACCACCTGTGACAGTCTACCAGGGATTTCTGCAGTGGCTCCAAAAGCAAATATAAAACCACTTTCCTAATCCCATCCCCCAAGAGCTAGGTCATAAACACAATGTGCTGCAGTATCCCTGGTACATTCTAGCTTCTCTTTAAATAGCCTCTGGATGAGAACCAAGCTGTCTGCTCTGCCTCAGATCCATGGTAGGGATTCAGCCCTAGTGAGCCTCCTCGTATGACGCAATGTTCTAAATTTCACAACCCCGTGGATCAATGCCACCGGGACAGCTGGCTTCAAACACAGTGGCCACCACGTCCCACTGACACTTGTGGCTGGGGATAGAAGGAGGAATGTAACTCTGAAAACTCCCTGGGGATTTCCATCCACACAGTCGTCCACTGATCTAAGGCGGGCTTCTGCCCAAGTGTCAGTTATGCAGAGCTGTCAACTTCTCAGTGAGAAGATGATTCCACGTCCACACAACGCCAGGCCAGGGACACAGAGAGAAGAAGAGAACCAAGACTTGAAGAGCTTGGCTTTAAAATCTGGTATAATCTGCAAACGAAGATTGGAGACGCCTCCCCTGCCAAGCCCAAGACAATCCTCAAAGTGCCACTCTTGACCCCTCCCCTGAAGGCCACAGAAAGGGAGTGCTCAGGGTATCAGCCAACCAGTGGCCCTGATGCTAAGCTGCCCTGCCCACTCTGTCAGGCTCTTCCAAGACACACTACTCTTCCCCGTTTTAACCTTGAGCCCTCTTCTGAGAGGCCAGTGACCCCCAAATCCATGGAGAGTGGACCCAACCCCTAAGCCAAGTAGACAAAAAGTCACAAAACCACACTGTGACCGTGTTAGACGGCACAGGCAGCAATTCCCTTGTCAGTGCCTGCTGTTTGCAGAGAACTGAAACTCCAGGGTGAAACACTTCTGGTTTCTCCATCTTGCTGGGACAGTATCTGTCTTGGATCAAGTATTAACAGTCCAAGGCCTCTGGTACCTGGATCGACTTTAACGGTAGACTTCCCATCAGAGTTTGAATAACCGGCCACTTTTGATTAAAAAAAGAAAAAAAAAAAAAACAAAAGATATTACTTATACTTCCAAAATCAAATCCAAAGAGCTACTTACAAAAAAAAATTTTTAAATTCCCTAAAAAGGTCTAGCTTCAATTTGTCTCCCGAAAATGATCTTTGTCTGCATTACAAAGTCACTTTTATTACAGAAATTTTGGAAAAAATGTAAAAGCACAAAGAAGAAAATTCTTACCACTTAGCAATAACCACTTGATATGTTTTTCTAGCCTCTTTCCTAACCAGATTTTTTTTTTAATGTTTGACTCTACTCGAGAGACAAACAAGGAATGATCTCCAACCCACTGCTTCAAACCCTTGTGCCTAAAGCCACTAGTGCCGAGCCAGGCTGTGCTGGACCCAGGAGCCAGGAACTCAACCCAGGTCTCCCAGGTGAGTGACAGGAACCCAATTACCTGAGCTGTCATCACTGCCCCTCCACCCTGCCCCCCATCCCCAGGAGCCCACATTAGCAAGAGGTTGGAGTCAGAAGCCAGGACTTGATCCCAAGTACTCAGATATGGAATGGAGGCATCTTAATTGCTAGGCCAAGCGCCTGCCCCTAGCTACAGATTTTAGACTATTTAATTCCCACATGGGAGACTGGTAGGAAAAAGACAAGACTGAACATGAAACACAATGAATTCTCATTTCCTGCTCAGACAGTCTCAGAAAGGCTGTTAAACCTGTTCCACAAGACCCAAGGCTCATGGTGCACCAAGCAGTTCGCCAGCCAAATCTAATCACAGCCGCAGCCTGCTGCCGACAGCACCTGACCACAGACAGCCTCAACTCCACCTCTGCCTTGCAAACCACATTTGTGTTTAATGGCCCAGGACATAATTAAAGGCAGGAAATGGAGCTCGGAGGCATTCGAGATTCATAGAGTAAATAAGGCAAGAGTGTCTCCTTTACGAAATGGACATTAATAGCAGAGCTCAAACAATCAGGGAAGGAAGAGGACATGTTCATGGGCTCAAGTTCAAAATCAAGGACGGTGCTGCCATGCTGGATACTGGCTCCTCACGTGGGAAGGGTTCCCCCAGGAGCCTGTCAGGCTGCAAGCAAGTCTTGAGAAGGCACACCTCTGTGTGTCTCCGCAGGCTTACCCAGTTGTGTGCATTTCAAACGCATTGCAATTCCTGTGCCATTTTCCCAACAAGAATCTATGGAGCAGCTGCTACATGTCAAGCACACAACAGTCGGTTGATCCTTCCCCAGGAAAAAGGTATTACCAACAGCAGCTAGGGAGACCACCGCAGGCTCCACCGATAGCAGAAGTCAAGTTCAACACACTGGGATCTGGCATGGCGGTCGTGTGCCATTCCTTCTACCCATCTATACTTCCTTGCGATTTTTGCCTCAACCCGTCTGTCTCCTGTAACTACAGACTATCATCAGGCATCAAATTAGATCCAATTTGCCACAGCTAAATGCTGCAAGACAATTACAGCCAACACAGGCTACCTTCACTGCACGTGCAAGGGACTGAAAACCAAGGGCTGAGGCTCCTTTATCAGTTCTGGACACCTGGCACGCCTGGCTCCTGGCGTGCCCTCAATAAGCATTTGTTTCAAGAGACCTTTGGCTGAAATAAATTCAAAGAACACAGTTCTTTAAGCTCCAAGTGGCTGGCATTTGGTTCCCTCTGGATTCCCGTCTTGAAACCCGACACCTCAAAGCCGGCCATCTGTCACTCTTCTTGCAGGGACTTGCACTGTGTCGACCATTCTGTGCTCCTGTTCCCTGGTCTTATCTTGAACTGCGAGAAACCTAAGTGTTGCAGTAACTACATTAATCTCAAAGATTAGATACAGTGTTTCTTTGCCATCTCAAGAGAAAAGCACCATGCACAGAAGGCTCACATACCCTGAGCTGCCAAGTCTTTGCTTCTGTGGGGTCGTTAATGCCAACAGGGCAAGCTGGAGATAATGAAGGAAGCTACCCCTCCTCCCCCGCCAGAAGACAGAGTCCCTCTGATAGAAACAGGAACACAAACCTGACTCCATTGCCCACGGTTTGTCTTCCTCATAGGCCAATGCTACCATACACCAGGCCTGAAAACATCCATGCTGCATAGAACCAGTCATCTTTTCTACACCCCAACAAAGCCTGGACTTAGCCACAAGTGGGTCCCTACAGGGACCATAGCAGAGACAAAGAAAAGGAGAGAGGGCCACACATCAGGGGAGAGAATGGTCCCCTACCTTGTCTTTAGAAAAGTCTGTCTGTTTGACCCCAAGATGCCTCTCTGCTGACATCCCTGAGCAAAGAACTCATGGAAAAAAGCAAACTCAGAGCCAGTAATTGGAAAAAGCAAATAAAATTAAACTGCAGCAAGACAGATGCGCCTTAGCAGGGACCATTTGCGTCCGCGGACTCACGGATGGCTCATTAATAGAAGAGTTTTTTTTACACTGCAGGCTCTGACCTTGAAATCTGAGTACTGAAAGCCTTCTGTTTAGGAAGAACTGGTGCAGCCTGTGAGATTCTGAAGCCCTAAGATAAGCCAGTGCACAGTGCTTGCTTGTTAAGTGCCATGACATTGACCCTGCACACACAGGCACAAGGGTGACGCCAGAACTGGCCGCCAAGAGCACAGCCTGCACCATCACAGGACGCGGCTCTTACGTTCAGAATCTGACATGCCAGAGAGGCCATCGCCAGCTAAGGCCGACAGCATGCAGAAACCCAAGAGACAAGCAATACTCAACAGGCCGATCAGCCAAGCTCTCAAAAGCTCCTCTTTGCTCCACTACAAGAACTGCTTGGAGCCACAGCTGCTCCACTTCTGCTCCAGCTCCCTGCGAATGCACCTGGGAATGCGGCAGCAGCCAGCCCAGGCACTTGGCCCCTGCCACACTTGTGGGAGACCCAGATGGAGTTCCAGGCTCCTGGTTTCAGCCTGGCCCAGCCCCAGCTGTTGCAGCCATTTAGGGAATGAACCAGTAGATGGTAAAGCTCACTCTCTGCTTCTCACTCTGCGACTCTGCCTCTTAAGTGAATCTTACACACACACACACACACACACACACACACACACAGACTTCATAATCCCAGGCACTGATTTGGAATGTGGATATCTCACAGCACTGGAACCCTGCCCTTGTCATATCTGAGAGTCACGTACAGAGAAATACTTCCCTATTCTAAGAAAAGAAGTTCAGGATTCATGACCAGTGGCTACTAATACCTGGCTTGAGTGTCGGGGAGAAACGAAGACCAGGGAGGAGAAATGGAGCCTAGAGTGCACCAAGAATGGAAATAAAAATAAACCCAAGACTCCCGTGGAATCCCACTACCTACTCAAAACCACACTTCACAATCCTGTGCAGCCTTCTGGCAACGGGCGGTGTTTATTTTATTGAGAAAGGGAAGAAGGCAGGAAAGCGTTGTTGTTGGATCTGTCTGGTTTCCTACAGCTGGGTTATGCCCCCAGTGACCTGAGAAGGCCCCAAAGACTGCCGGATTCCCTTCCACACGAAGCCCCAGAGGAACCTGCAGTTGGCCCCACTGAGGGAGGTCAGACACTGCTGTGGAGTCCCAAAGTCCCGGCTCCAAGTCCTGACTCTGAGCCTTGTCAGCTGTGTTTGGGCAGGTGCCCTCACCTCCATCTGTCCCTGCTCCTACATGTGTCCAGCAGGGGCAGTGCCCATCACACAGGCCTACATGAAGATTAAACATGCAGGAAGCACCTGCTCATGTCTGCTCACCTGTTACAGATTGAATTATCATCCCCCCACCCCGTCTCCCAAGAGGATATGCTGGTGTCTCAAACCCCAACACCTCCAGAGGAGATCTATACAAAAGCATACGCCGGATGTAACATTGTTACCATTACAAGTCAAACTCAACCGCAGCCCATGAGGTCACCCTGGCATCAGGTGGGCCCTTAGCCTAATTCCACTGGGGTCCTCACGAGAAGATACACACGAGAGGAGACCACCACGGCATGAGGCAGGGACTGCAGTACTGCACCCAGAGACTGACAGCAAAACTCCAGCAACTAGGAAACGGCCGGAAGGGACCAGGAGGAAAGCACTCAGGTACGTGGATAGAGGTCTTGACTTTCTTCTGAGGCTGGCAGGGAGCGGAGGAGGTAGAGGTGGCATACTTGGGGGTGGAGAGGGGCTGCAAGAAGTCCTGTGTACCTGGTGTGGCTTGGATCTGACCAGCCTGGTTCCCTTGTGCCCTTATGGCCCACTGGGGGCAGTGGGCCGGTTCGGGGGGTACATGGAGAGCCAGAGGCACTCAGTGGCAAGTGTCTGCAGAACAGCTGCTGGGACATACACATCATCACTCGTTCTCACCCTCTGCGCGTGTCAGTCACCTAAGGAGCCTTAGAAAGGCTGAGGCCAAGGCTCAGGGGACACCTGTGGACCTGGCCGTGCAGCCAGGCAGCAGCGAGGGCCCCATGATGAAGTGACCCCAGACTTCAGCCAGTCGGCACTGTGGTCACGGCGAGGGAGGAGGGAATGGTCAGGGGCGGACTCTCCAGCTTCCCTGGGAAAGGCCGCACCCCCCTCCCTTCTCGCACAGAGGAAGCGTGAGCAGGTCCCTCTCGCGAGAGGCTGGAAGTTCCGGCAGCTAAATCACCCTGGACAGACTTGGAGTGTGCAGGGCAGGGGGCATCCCTGAACTTGCCCCACACTGTACCTGGATTATCGGCCAGTCAGGGCGGTAGGCAGAAGAGCAAGGCTAAGAGCTGGCAAACTCAAGCTGCTCAGGCAAATCCACCTTGGGTCCAGAAAGCAGGGCTCGAGGAGATGGAGGGGCTGGCACGCAGGCGCCACAAGCACGCACGCACAAACGCTGTCCCCACAGCAACTCTAGACAGGCAGCCCGTGCTCCTGGGCAGCCCAACCAGTGCAGCACCTGTCATGGGAGTCGTTGCCAGAGGGGGCCATCCTGAGGTGGCTGCCTCATCTGCACCCTCCACACTCCCAGATCACCGTGGAGACTGTTCCAGTCAGGATGGGCTCCTGGAGAGCCACCGCCTACACCCCCAGGCCATGGCGGGAAGGGGGTGAGGGGGTGGCAAAGGTCTTGCAGGAGGAGCCCCCACCCCACCACGGATGGGTCCAACAAGCTGCTGGGCCAGGAGGAGCCAGGCTGGCCATCTGTTCAGCTCAAGGCTCAGCTGCAATTACTCAGCTGCTTTATTTAACCAAAGAAACCTGCTATCCTGTCCATTCAAGCTGCTCTAACAGACTGGGTAGACTGTAAACAGAAATTCGTGCATCACAGGCCGGAGGCTCGAAGTCCAAGATGAGGGTGCCAATGCGGATGGGTTCACAAAGACTAATCCTATCATAACTTCATCGCTTCCCCAAGCCCCACCTCCCGATACCATCCCACTGGGAGATGACATCTCAACCCAACCATTAGGAGACACACAAACACTCAGTCCCCATCACCTGCCAACCTCAGGTTAGCTCTTCAGCTCTGAGCCTGACCCTCCTGTAACACAGGGAGAAAAGAAGTAGAGGTTCTGTTGCAATGAGGCAAAGTGCTTGGTAGGACCACACACTAAATCATGTCACCTGCAGCAAGCTAAGGTCTCAGTGTCGCCCAGGGTTGTCATCACCAAGAAAATTAAGTGATGAGCCACGTCCAGTCCGTATCTGTAACTCCCCAAAATTTGGAAGAAGCAATCCTGGCAGATGGGCGATTAATCATGGATGCCATTATAACAAAATACCAGACGGGGCAGTTTTTAAACAATAGGAGTGCATTTTTCCTCGCAATTCTGGAATCTGAGAAGGGTAGCATCAAGGAGCTAGCAGGTTGGTTGGTGAGGGCTTCTCTTTACAAGATGGCACTTTGAATGCTGTTCCTTCACGTGGCAGAGGGGAGGGAGGAACCCATTCAAGCCCTGTCGTGGAAGTTAATCCCAGCCATAAGACTCAATCACCTCCTAATGGCTCCGCCTTGTAGTCGCACGTGATAGAATTAAGTGTTGATATTCGGAGCTTGGGGGGCCGGCGCTGTGGCACAGTGGGTTAAAGCCCTGGCCTGAAGCATCGGCATGCCATATGAGCACCGATTCTAGTCCTGGCTGCTCCACTTCCGATCCAGCTCTCTGCTATGGCCTGGAAAAGCAGTAGAAGATGGCCCGATTCCTTGGGCCCCTGCATCCATGTGGGAGACCTGGAAGAAGCTCCTGGCTCCTGGCTTCGGATCGGTGCAGCTCCAGCCATTGCGGCCATTTGGGGAGTGAACCAGTGGATGGAAGACCTCACTCTGTCTCTACCTCTAACTCTTTCCAATAAATAAAATAAATCTTTAAAAAGAAAATACAAAGCTTTGAAGTGACATAAGCATTCAAACCATGGCAGGGACTACGTATACTCTGCATCACCGACCAGGAACAAGGGTGATGATGTCATCCATACATACCTATTTCTAAACACTGAATCTCAGACTCTAACCAGGTCCTGCACCCGCCTCAGAGTGCTTGTGGATGTGCAGGGAACAAAACTGTTGTCTACTTCCTGACTGTATGACCATGACAAGTCACGTTACTAGCCGGACAGTCTAACGTTCAGTGTCGGAAAGGCTGAGGGACAAGGAGTGAAGCAGACCCTTCCCGGTCTCTGCTTCCTCCTCCAAGCACGAGGCTGTAACACATTTCCAGGCTGTGCTGAGGATTCAGATGCAGCACAGGCTTCACAACGACGTAGGCAAGGGGAGGTCACCACGTGGGCATCCCCTAAGGCCAGCCAGGTGGTTCGGTGCAGGGTGTGACGAGTTAGAAGGGTTAACAGGCAGGTAGGCAGGGCCCCTGTGGGAATAAGGAACCAGGTGTTTGTGTGAAACCTGCCGTCTGCTGATTAAACAAGACATTGTCCCAAGAAAGCGGAGAGATTGGCAGAGTTGGCACAATGGTTCCCATACCCATAGGTAACCATGTGAGCCACCGGGCTCCGGCGTCAGACCAGAACACACCACAGAGCAGCACGTCTCAGGTGCTTAGCAACTCATCAGGTGGGCACAACCCACTTTAATTGTCTCAACTGTCACGTCTCCCAGATGGCCAACATGTTAATGTTTGTTAACTGGTCAAGAGAATGTGACTGCTATACAAGAGACATAGAAGAAAAAAAAAAACAAAGCAGACCCCCGACGTATTTGAACTATGCACAAGAATTGATGGATTGATATGCAGTCCCTACACAAGCTCCCAAAACCCAGACCTGGAAGGACCCCTCCCTCGGGGACCCCTCCCAGCAAGCAGGAGTCTGTTTCTAAGATCTACTTGCCCTTGCTTTTGCTCACCCCTCTTTACTGTCCCCGTCATAATCCTTCATCGTCGTGAGACAAAGAACCAACTCCAAGCTCCTGTACCGAGGCGGGGCGTGCCAACAGGTGTCATTGCAGACCTCCACAAACACAAGAGACACTGTGGATGCCTTTTCCAACAGGACTCAGCTCTGGCTGCTGTTAACAAACCACCATCACCTAAGGTGGCTTAGGAACAAGCTGGTTTCTCACAGACCAGACGCAGTCACAAGGCACTGGCCGGTCTGATGGGTGGTGTGGACCCGCCTCACAGGTGTGCCTTTTCTCCGTGTCCTCACATGGTGGAGGAGGCACGCGAGCCCCCCAGGGTCGCTTTCCTAAGGACACTGATCCCATTCATGAAGATTCCACCCTCGGGAGCTCCCTACCTCCTCGTGGTGCCAACACTAGTGACCCGGCTTCACATCCACATTTTACAAACTACTGCATGACAAAGATACAACTGCACTCATAGGAGCTCAATTTTATCAACTAAATTCAAGGATAAAGCTGGGAGATTCAGGTAAGAAACTGAGGTTACAGGTTTTTTTTCTTTCATGTCTCCAATTTTCTCCGGGTGGCATTTATAAAAATCAGGGGAGAAAGCAGTGCAGTCTGTTTTCTGACTTCAGCTACATCACACTGACCCCATTTTTAAATCATCTTGATACACAAGGCAGCGAGATTGTCAGTTTTGCTGCACTTCACTCCCAGGGACAGCGTGCTCTGTGACTGGTTTCAGACATCACACTGTGCGTGGAACCAAAAGGAACTCCAGGATTAAACCGCGATTTTAATTGCTAAAGACTGCAAGATGCGTTTTCCTCACACAGAACAGCTTACTTGTGCTTCTCCCCAGCGTGCAGCTCAGTGGCCTACCTCAAGCCCTAGCACGGGCTCCTACAGCCAAATGCTGGTCAAGGTGCCAGATGTGTTTTCTGCTACAGCCAGAAGTACATTCTTGAGCAGTGGCATTTGTTTGCCAGAACGTCGGCCCAGCAGGTGGTGCGGCAGCGTGGCGTGGGTGTGTGAACAGCTGCCAAAGTGGGAGGCGCAGTGTGATGTCAAGGCAGCACCTGCATCCCCCCCAAGGCCAGGGCCTTGACCTCGCCAGTACCGGAACAGCACCAGAGTCAGGACCAGAGACAGAAGGTGCCAGGGGTACACGAGCCAGCGGCATGGGAGCCAACAGACTGCGATACCGTGGGAGTGACCGGGCTGTAACGGTTGGTAACAGGCTCAGTGATAATTCCAGCGGAATTTAGAGTAGGCCAGGACCACAGAAACATTCGGGAACCACTGCTTGGAACGCGACTTATCAAGCATCTTCCAAACCAGCGTGCAGAGCTGGGTGAATTATGCGCCCCCCCCCCCCAACTTTACCCACAACAGTCTGAAACTGTGGTTTTGAGCTCCTCCATCCTGAGCCGAATCTACACACTGTTCCCTAAAAGCGCAGCTTACCCTCCCACGTGCTACCTCCAACAAAACGCCTTGAAGGCCGGTATCGTGTCCTGGCTGTTGGTCCTACAAGAGGATTCGTTTCTGTAAGAGACAGTTGGTTGTTCAGATTCAGCGAGGTACCCACGCAATGAGAAGAGCCATAAACCATTCATCCGCAAAACAGTGCTTCCTCCTGTGGCCACTGGCTCTATCTCCAACACCCTGTAAACATGTGGGGTACAAGACCACTGCGACAGGAGTGGGCAGAACCCGGTTACAGGCTGTTTGGTTGCTATGAATACCCTCTACTACCAAGTATATTGTGCAATCACATTTCACTCCATAGAGTGGTACGACTGGATAACCACATGAAGAGATGAGTTCAAATTTGGGGGCCAGCACAAAGTATACAAACGTAATTTACCCAAAAGGGGAACCTCAGCACTGTTCAAGGTTGGCTAGAGGAGGGATGAGTGGGGGGTGGGGGAAATGCTTAGGAAATTGCAAGACCTTGAAATTCTGCCAAAATCTTAGGACATGAGACATCGCATGGACTGTGGATATAAACTGGGCTGCTTGTTTTGCATCTGCATTACTTACAATCATGACTCGTTGATATCTAAGTTGTATTTCATATTCTGATGTCCATTCTCAATTATATTTAGGCCAAAACATGTACAAACCCACAGAAGTTGTTTTCTACTATATTTTATGTGGGGAGCAATTCGGACTAGACTAAGTTACTCGAATTAAGACTTATTCTATGCATCTGCTCTCCCACAATATGGCGCTGGGAGAGAAGTAAACAGCTTCCGCACAGCTGCCTCCAGTTCAACCAATTAACTGTAGGACTTGCTCCTGATTGGAGAGCAGCGTACTCAGCCGAGTTGGGATTGGCAGAGGAGGACTATAAAGGAGGAGAGAGACGGCATGCACCAGGAACATCTATGGGGAACATCTAAGGGAACCCGTGCAGCCCCCGACAGAGCCGGCCGGCGGTGTGCCGCTCCCCTGCGGAAGTGGGGAATGCGGCCAGGGGGAACTGCCCTTCCACGGAGGTGGAAGGGATAGTAGCCAACCCGGGAAGAACCAGCAGCAAACCCGGGGAGGGCCGAGCAGACGAAAGAACAGCGCAGGGTCTTGTGTTGCTCCTCCACGAAGAGGGGGAGCGACATTTTATGTTTATAAGAATAAATCCATCCATGATTTAAAAAAAAAAAAAGTGAGCTCGAAGCCATTGGAAGCAGGAGAAAGGAGATAGATTTTATCTCCAAGAACTGACAAATAATCCCAATCATTTTCCCGTCTTTATGCACATTCATAAAGTACTATCATTATATGGTACAACATTTAAGTGCCAGGTGTCTAACAAAGTTCATCTGATCAATGCTCTGTGATAAATGTTTTCAAATTTCCTTTAAAAAAATCCTTCGAGAGTCCCATAAGAGTTGTTCATAGGCTAACCACAATGAAAACTACTTTTCTATTTCCCAAACCCGAAAACACTAACACTAAAAACTGACTCTTCAACTTTAAAGAAAGAAAAATCAATTCAATATATAGTCATTCCTCCGTATTTGCAGGTCCCACATCTGAGGATTCAACCAATCACGGATCAAGCCTTTGAGGGTTGCATCTGCACTGAACGTGGACATTTTTTCCCTTATTATTCTCTAAACAGAGACCAACAGCCATTTACATGGCATATTCATCATTATGTATGACAAGTAAGCAGAGATAGAGGATTTAAAGTATACAGGGGGACGGCACAGGTTGTATGCACATACAACACCATCACATACAAGGGACTACAATACTGTGGAGGCTGGTATGCATGGGGAGTTCTGGGGCCAGCCTGCTGTGGAAACCCTAGGACGCCTATGATCAGTTAGCTAACGAAGAGATCTGTCAGGTTTTTTTTTACAGGCAGAGTGGACAGTGAGAGAGAGAGAGAGAGAGAGAAAGGTCTTCCTTTGCCATTGGTTCACCCTCCAATGGCCACCGCGGCCGGCGCACCACGCTGATCGCTGATCCAATAGCAGGAGTCAGGTACTTATCCTGGTCTCCCATGGGATGCAGGGCCCAAGCACTTGGGCCATCCTCCACTGCACTCCCGGGCCACAGCAGAGAGCTGGCCTGGAAGAGGGGCAACCGGGACAGAATCCGGCGCCCCAACCGGGACTAGAACCTGGTGTGCCGGCGCCGCAAGGCGGAGGATTAGCTTAGTGAGCCGCGGCGCTGGCTGAGATTTGTCAGGGGTTTTAAGTAAGCCCTCAGCAGTGGTGAGGTACATTAGAGTTCTTTCCCAAGAGCAGAGAATATCATCCCAGAGTTCCACCACCAGATAAAGCCCAGTGGGGATGGATCCAAGGGACTTGTCCCCAGATTCCTGAAGGCCACGGTCCCCGTTTTAGCGCACAGCCCAGGTCACCAACAGCAGGAGCACCGACACAGCATTCCTCCGGTTGTAGTATGTCTCACATCTTCCCGAGAGGCATTGAGAAGTCTAGTGGGCAAGAGCCACCATTCCGAACACTGGAGGCATGGCAGGGCTGCCCAAGCTCAGGACAGGGAGCCAAGTACTCCCCGCAGGAGAGCTGGAGCCCTTGCTTTCTCAAATACCTTAGAACTAAGCTCTTCAATAACCAAATCAGCTCACAGATAAACAATCCAACATCACCAAGGTTCATGACATCCATGCATGAATCCATTTCCTCTGAGCGAATGACATTTTTATGCCCGTTTCAAAAACAGGCAGTCTCCCATGACAAACGCACTCATCACCCAAACAATCCAGCAGCCTTCCGGCCACTCCTCCAGCCAACATCACTTCCAGCCAGCGAGTGCAATCAGCAAGACGGCACCTACGGAGCCCACGGGGCCAGGGTTCAGATTCTGACACTACAATCCCACATTCCTCAGCCTGATACTCATGGCCAGTCCCTTCTAAGGGTATACAAGATGAACCGTTCAAGGAAAAATGTAGCAAACATCACATTTTCCACGACTTGGGCACCCAAATCTGAATACCATTCTGACAGATTTATGAAAACATTTGCAGAGTCAGGAACTTGAGAACACACACACACACACACACACACACCTCTAAAAGTCTTACTTCCACAAAGCGTGGTATAATATTCTGATCTTTTAGAATGTCAGTTATTTTTAAAAACCTTATTTTTGCTCCAAAGTCCTGGATCAGCCCCACATCCATGTTTGCAGTGATCCTCTGCAAAAAGCAACCCCGAAACCACAAGATCAGAAACACACCGTCGGTTGGGCAATGTTTCCTGTCTTTCTGCACCTAACAATATGGTGTGAAATAGTTTTCAGAGATAAGGTATAGAGGGGTTTCACGGTGTGGCAATAAGATATACAGCCCAGAAGTTCAAGGGGTATCTCAATGCCTTACTGAAAGCCACCATCTCTGCCCAGCACCAGAATTCAGCAGCGTAACCCACACCCACACATTCGACTCATCCCCCAGCTCTTCCTTCCTCTACCAAACGTTCCTCTTACCAGCATTACCCAGGCAAAGAACTTGAACTCCACCCTCCTTCCCGTGAGACCCTATCAGGTCATAGTATCTCTGGAGTAGGACACACGCCAGCTCCCCATAAACACCTGGGAGTGAGTGCCACTGACTGCTGAGTGAGGAACTTCACAGAAAGACAACACCAGAGCTCTCTCACCGACAAGGCTGGCAAATCCAACGGCCACACTGGATCTCACCCGGCAAGATGAGGGGACTAAGCGCCCTACACAGATCTGGATACACAGATGGAATGCGGTAACGCGGGCGATGCTCTACAGTGTTCAAATGCAAAAACAGGGTGCTATCGCAGTGCTAAGGATTCGGCCAAGTTTTTGAAGTGGAAATAGGGGAAGAAAAAGGCTTTATGTGCTGGGTGTTGTTCCTTGGACTGATAGTTCAGACAGCCAAGGTCAATTATAGACCACCGCCAAGTCTTGAGGTGGACAGAGCCAAGAGTTTCCTTGTCCATTCCTCAAAGACCGCTTCACTTATGTTTGAACAAATGAAAATTACACTCACAGCTGACGTGCACAGCCTCGGGGACACAGGAGCTTGGGGAGTTGATTTGCAGGAATTAGAACTCTGGGCAGGAGTCAGCCTCCTCAGCGAGCTGGTAGGACACCCCCCACCTCACCCCAGCCCTGAAGTTGACCTTTGAGTGTCATGGATCCCACTTTTGGGAATGTCAATCTCTTGGCTACACTCACATCACTGTGAAGATTAGACTGGAGATTTCACAAAGTACTGTCATCTTCTGCCTGCAGCAAACAAGGCCATGAGGAGCCATAGGGATGGGAGTGTCCACCTCCTTCCTCATCCAACAAGTGAAGGAACTTGGGTGGGGGACATAGGGGTCAAACAGCACCCAGAGTTCATTGTGGCTCTGAGATCGGGGAACCCAGGTTCCCAGTTCTGCTCGAGGCTCCTCCCCACCGTCTTCCCATCCTTCCGAAGTTGAGGGTCACATGTAGCAACAGGGAGGAGAGACAACTATTAACTAAGCACAGGGGCCAGCAAGCATTGCCCAGGCACTTCAGGGTCCACTCCCCCCCACAACCCCCATAACAGGCTGACAGCTTCCGATTCAAAAAATCAAGTCCTGCATACCCCAAATCTGAAACTTTTTGAGCACCGACATGACACCAGAAGTTGGAAGTGCCACACCATGAAACTTTGTTTCACACACAAAACTGTAAAGGTCACCTAAGATTACTTTCAGGCTATGTGTAGAAGGTCTACACATCACACCTAAACGGAGGCCGGTGCTGTGGCACAGCAGGTTAAGCCACTGTCTGCAGTGCCAGCATCCCATATGGGTGCTGGTTTGAGTCCTGGCTGCTCCACTTTCAACCCAGCTCCCTGCTAATGCATCTGGGAAGGCAGCAGAAGATGGCTCAGGTCCTCAGACCCCTGCACCCAAATGGGAGATCCGGATGAAGCTCCTGGCTTCAGTCTGGCCCAGCCCTGGCCATTGCAGCCATTTGGGGAGTGAACCAGAGGACAGAAGACTTCTCTCTGACTGTTCCTCTAACTCTGCCTTTCAAACAAATATTAAAAAAAAAAAAAAAAAAAAAAAAAAAAAAGGATTGTGTTGGACTTGGGACCCATCTGCGAGTGGTGAGGAGATAAAAGATAAAGTTCCCAAGCCTTTTGTCCTTGGCCCCTCATCTTATCTCTCTATCTCTATGGTAACTGGTGTCATGGTACCCAACAGGCCCACCTGCTTGGCTTGCTGCCCACAAGTCTGTTATGGAACAATCTGGCTTTGGGCCACTTCTGTCTGTAAGCCCATATAAGCAACTGGGGCCACGGCCAGGCACGGCTGCCTGTAGATTGGTGTAGATGTGTGTAGGCCTCTCTGTGTGTCCCACTGCTGGCACAGACAAACATGGACAGCTCCTGTAGCCCCACTGCTGTCAGGGCAAGTGGCTCCTTCTTGTGCGTTCCTCACTTCCACTGTTGAGTCAACGAGATACAAACACACAAATGACCAAGCTGTTCTGACCTGTCGGAATCCCAAACTGCTTGTCCTGGGCCCCGAGCCCTGGACATACATCAGGTTATAATGTAAATGCAAATATCTCCAGATCGAAGAAACACAAGCTCCGAAGCACTTCTGGTCCCAAGACTGCTACGCGTACCAGCTGAGCAGTTACGTACCACGAGCTCTGATCCAAAGAGGAAACCGATGCCCAAGGTCATACGGGTCAGATTTATTTTTCTACCTCCTTGTAGTCCTTTTCTCCCAATAATACATCAACATAGAGGTAACTGAGAACATGTTAGAAGAACCCAAAGCCAAAGTAACCTTAAGCATCCTGTACAGATCTTAGTTATACAAAGCAAAACGACATAAAATTCACACAAAAGACCCCAAGATTAGCCTGAAAATGCCCAAGTCAAAAAAAAATTTTTAATGAACTGCAACATATTTCTAAACAAGCTCAAGTTCTCTTTTAATTCTCTATTCAATTAATGGGGGAAGAAAAATGTGCAGGTTCAAGGGCCAGGCTAAGGGCCCTCAGGTAGCAGGGGGACACAGGGCTGGGTGCTACAGCCCCAGAAAACTGAGGCTAGTTGTACTTGTAAAGTCAAGTGCACAGAGGCCAGGAGACCAGGAGTCAGATACAACAGTCAAGGGTGGCGCTCAGAGACACACACACAATTACTGTATTGTCTGGGTACACACCCAGAAACCACTGAAAGCAGAGATCTGAACAGATGCCTGGACACCTGACTTCTTAACAGCATTATTTTTAATAGCCAACAGGTAGAAGCAACCCAGGGGGGTCCCTTAATGGAGGAATGGGTCAACATAAGCAGGATATACTGGCCGTGGAATAGTACCCAGCCTTAATATTCCATGAGAATCTTTGGAAAACATTATGCTGAGTGAAGTAAGCAAATACTGTTTGATTCCAGCTACAGGAGGAACCTGAGTGGTCAAGTTCAGACACGGAACGGTGGTTGTCAGCAGCTGCTAAGTGGTGCAGAATGGGGAGTGAGTGCTTGATGGGTAGGAAGTTCCTGCTCAAGATGAACTTGAGGGTGGAGGGTGGGGGTGGCTGCACCACATGAGTGTTAATGTCACTGAACGCTGCACCGAGAAGTGGTTACAATGGGGAACTTCAAGCTAGGTGTATTTTACCAGGTTTGAAAATATCTCTTAAGCCATTGCACGTACACACACACACACACTCGTTTTGAAAGATGCCAGTGCAGAACGAGTCCAGCAGTGGGTGCAGGTCTGGCTAGAGGAGCCAGGCTGAGCTGGGGACCCACGTTTCAGAGGTCCCTCTATCCTGCTGCCAAGGACAAACCTTAGCCAAGCAGGTGCAAATGGAGCGAGAACATTTCTGCCTTGGATCAGTCGCCGATCTCCACCGGGGTGCCAGAGCCCTAACCTATAAGAATTACAGAGCAGGTGCTCTCCCAAACATCCCAGCTCCAACACTTGCCCTGCCGTGACCCTCAGGGGCCACAGCCACCATGAGCCCTGACAGGAGCTGGCTGCCATCCTCACTCACGATCAGGGGCCTCGAACCCACAGCTGCTAGGGTTCTGTGATAAAAATAGCAGGAAAAGGTGGCCACTTTATTCCAGTGGCCCCTAGGAGGCTGCTGAGCTGCTTCACCAAGGCAGCGAGAGCCAGGGAGGCTGCAGGCATCCGTTGGAGCCAGCTACGCCTACACTCCACGGGGCTTGGAGAACAGAGCCAAGCTGTACTTACACACCCTGCAGGGGCCTCACGCAGACTTCCGGGGGCAAAGGCTACTTATCCCTACTCTCTGGGCCCTGCCACATAGCTTGCAGATAACATACTGAAGGCAGATAAGAACTCAAGATAGGACTCAAAGGCACACTAACTCCCAGACTGGCTATTCCATTTTCAAGGGCAAAAAGCCAGCCTCTTGCATGTTGGGAAAAATCCAAGGTGGCTTACAGAAAAAAGTTTAAAATAACGCCCATGCCGATATGGAGGGGGCCTCACACTGCACACTTTAGTTCTAGCCCTAGACCAGGGACTCATCTTCAAAGACAGGAGTCTGTTTACTTCTATGTTCAGGAGCCTGGAGGAGAGCGAGGCACGTGGTGAACACCTGTGGCATGACCTTAGCCAAGGTCCTCATTCTCTTAAGACCGAGCTGCGTATCTTCACAATCAAGGCCTAAGCTAGGCTGGCACCGCGGCTTACTAGGCTGGCTAATCTTCCACCTGTGGTGCCAGCACCCTGGGTTCTAGTCCCGGTTGCTCCTCTTCCAGTCCAGCTCTCTGCTGTGGCCTGGGAAGGCAATGTCCTGGCCCAGATCCTTGGGCCCTGCACCCACATGGGAGACCAGGAGGAAGCACCTGGCTCCTGGCTTCGGATTGGCCTAGTGGCCACTTGGGGGGTGAACCAGCGGAAGGAAGACCTTTCTCACTGTCCACTCTGCCTGTCCAAAAAAAAAAAAAAAAAAGGCCTAAGCTAGCACTGTGGCATGCATCATGCATGCACACACAAGACATTGAGCCCAATGTTGAGACCACTTATAACTCAGTGGGTTGTTGGGGGAGATACCTATCCACACATAAATATATCCCCTATGCGCGACTAAAAGAAACCTTAACTTTTAAAAACCAGGTTACGGGGCCAACACTGGAGTAGAGAGTAAGGCCGCAGCCTGCAGTGCTGGCATCCCATATGGACACCGGTTTGAGTCCCAGCTGCTCCCCTTCCAACCCTGCTCTCTGGGAAAGCAGAAGATGGCCCAAGTCCTTGGGCCCCTGAACCCACGTGGGAGCCCTGGAAGAGGTTCCTGGTTCCAGATTGGCTCAACTCCGGTCTTTGCTGCCATTTGGGAATTGAACCAGTGTAACTCTACCTTTCAAATAAAATAAATCTTTTTTTTTTTTTTTTTTTGTCAAGCAGAGTGGACAGTGAGACAGTGGTCTCCCATGCGGATGCAGGGCCCAAGCACTTGGGCCATCCTCCACTGCACTCCTGGGACACAGCAGAGAGCTGAACTGGAAGAGGAGCAACCGGGACAGAATCCAGTGCCCTGCCCAGGACTAGAACCCAGTGTGCTGGCGCCACAGGCGGAGGATTAGCCTATTGAGCCGCGGCACTGGCCAAATAAAATAAATCTTAAAAATAAAACCAGGTTACAAAACTAGTTACAATCAGAAAAGCAAGGAGAAATTTCAGATTCAGTTATTTTTCCTGCAGGAAAAACTAAAATAACTATTATATTGTAACAGACTAAAATGGGCATAGCCGTTACAATGCATATTCCAGACTGGGGTAACCAAGTTCGCTACGTACCTCCAGCTCCTGGCTCTAGCTTACTGCCAGTGCAAGTCTTGGGAGGCAGCAGCGAGGGCTCCACGAATTGGGTTCCCGCCACCCACACAGGAGGCTTGCACCGAGTTCCCGGTTCCTGGCATCAGCCCCAGCCAGATGCCATGGTGGGCACTTAGGAGGTAAACCAAGCAGATGGGAGCTCCCTATGGTCATCTCCCTGCACCTCTCAAAAAAATTCTCAAAGTAGAGGAGTGCTTAGGTCCACACTTCAACATATTTCCAAATAAAAAGTTAAATAAACTCAAAAGCTACAGCAACTAAAACAGGACACAGAACACTTACACCCTTTGCCAAGATGCAGCTTCCCCTACTGTTAACAGCTCATCCCATTTGCACTCACTCAATAGGACGCACAATTACACATTTTCCCCGACTCACTGGAAGGGAGTATTTCTATCAAACTGGATATCCTGCCATGCAGCAGCAGTTAGCAACGTCAGTGAATTCTGCACGTGTGGTCTACCACTCACTCAGTGGTTTTGCCAGCTGACCCAGAAGGGCCTCTTACAGCCCCTCCCCCTCCAGGACAGGACCCATTGTAGGGTTCGGGATCACCTGTACTTATGTCTCTTTGGTCCCCGTCAATCAGGACCAGTTCCAGTCTGTGTCGTTTTTTGACTTTGCACTTTTTGGAGAGTCTTCACCCCCTTCATTTGTTGGATGGTTTTGATCAACTTATTTTTAGTTTGTAATAAAAATATTCTTACATGTGAAACACTGGTATCTTACTCCAACGTCTAGGCTTTTAGTAACATGGTTTCTACTTAAATATCACTTGTACATCTCTCTGAAACCAAGTAATAGTAAAATTGTCTGGTTTATGTAATTCTGATTCCCAACACTTTTCGGGAACTTATACAGCAATATTATACATTACGAGGTGTGTTGTCAAACACTTTCAGGTTTACAGTCTCTGTACAAGTCCTTTAACTGTCCAAATCTGATATTCACTCCCTTTCTTCCTGTCCTCCACACCTGCACCCCAACCTGCACACACACTCACACTTCCTGGTTCTCTTTCTGGTATAAATAGATGATCACCCATACAGATTCTCTTCTCAGTCAAATTTCAGGCACCACCAACACAGTGAAGTTTCTGGCTTTGCCTATATGACTAAGGGTTTCCATAAAAAGTTCAGCGAAAGTAAATAAATGTACAATTATGATCGACTTAGGGGAAATCTCTTAAACCAACTAAATTTAGTAGTTAGAGCAAAGAAGAAACAATTCATGAATTGGTTAACTCCAGAGCAAAGCAGGTACCAAGAACTCCATCACCATGATCAGATAGCGTTTACAGGGGGAAAGAGGAGGTGGGGACGGCAAACACCTTAACTGGTACAGCTTAGTCAACAGTCACTTGCTCAACAGTCACAGGGCCTCTCAAAGCAACCAAAGCTCATGACTGTGACTTAACCGTGTATTAGTTTGCTGTTGTTCTGCTCCATGTTGTTCTGCTCTGTGCCCAGTGCAAATCCATGGTCTCCCATAAATTTCACTTAATTCCCAAGTGAGAACCTGGCCAAAACGTAGGGTGTCAGCACCACTGTGTCACCATCATCCTGTCTTTTTTTTTTTTTTTTTTTTTTGACAGGCAGAGTGGACAGTGAGAGAGACAGAGAAAGGTCTTCCTTTGCCGTTGGTTCACCCTCCAATGGCCACCACAGCCGGCGTGCTGCGGCTAGCGCACCGCGCTGATCCGAAGCCAGGAGCCAGGTACTTATCCTGGTCTCCCATGCGGGTGCAGGGCCCAAGGACTTGGGCCATCCTCCACTGCCTTCCCGGGCCACAGCAGAGAGCTGGCCTGGAAGAGGGGCAACCGGGACAGAATCTGGCACCCCAACCGGGACTAGAACCCGGTGTGCCAGCGCCGCTAGGCGGAGGATTAGCCTAGTGAGCCATGGCACTGGCAGAGTTTCAAGTCTTAACACATCATCCACAGGTAACGGTGTCCTTAGCATCATGCATTTGAGTTATCATAAGTCTTCAGCAGGCTACTGACTATTAGGGTAATACCAAGAATAAGGAATATACACCTTACCCAGTACCCCCATGAACCAAATCAACCAAAGAACAAGTGGTCAAAGAATGATCCAATGAGTCTGTCCATTTTAACCAAACAGCCTGTTCATTAATTTTCTTGTAACCAAGTCTCTATAATACCCAATGTATTTACCCACAAGCAAGATAAAGAACAAACAACTGTGGACTCCTACCTGTTCAGCCTGTCGCTCCCCCACTCGTAGAGGAACACCACCAGACCGGACGCTGTTTTCTTTCCCTGGCCCTTCCCAGATTTGCTGCCGCTCCCCCGAGCTCTCTGACCGACTCTCTCAGGGGGGCGCCGGCCACGCATGTTGTCTCTCTCCCCCTTTTAAGGGGTTGGGTCAGGAATCAGCTAATTAACGAAGCAGCTGTGTAAGACTTGTTTACTCTCTCTCAGCGCCATATGATGGGAGATCAGATGCATAGAGTTAGTCTTAATAGTCTCAGTGGTCTAGTCTAGTCTCGGTAGTCTCAGTACTTATTTCGCCATGTTGTGGGAGACAGCCAGTAATCCAGCACCCCATAACCAGGTTTAAGTAAAAGAGCAAGAACAAGTGTAAGTGGTCTGACTGGTTACAGCAATATTCTGTCAAGCTAACGAGGTAGACAAAGGCATGAAGAAGACGAGGGTAAGATATCTTGGCAAGAGCTGCTCATTTCTGAGATCTATTTCTGGGGCAGTTTTCCCTGGTCAGCTTTCCCTTCAAGTCTCCAACAGGTGTAAAGTTCCAGGAATCCAGAGAGGCTTCCTTAAGTTGTAAGAGATGAAGCCGGCCGGCGCCGCGGCTCACTAGGCTAATCCTCCGCCTAGCGGCACCGGCATACCGGGTTCTAGTCCCGGTCGGGGCGCCGGATTCTGTCCCGGTTGCCCCTCTTCCAGTTCAGCTCTCTGCTGTGGCCAGGGAGTGCAGTGGAGGATGGCCCAGGTGCTTGGGCCCTGCACCCCATGGGAGACCAGGAGAAGCACCTGGCTCCTGGCTCCTGCCATCGGATCAGCGCGGTGCGCCAGCCGCAGCGGCCATTGGAGGGTGAACCAACGGTAAAGGAATACCTTTCTCTCTGTCTCTCTCTCTCACTGTCCACTCTGCCTGTCAAAAAAAAAAAAAAAAAAAGATGAAGCCAAGTTTCCAAGACCTGAGGTTTATGGGTATGGGTAATGAGAGGAACCAAGTCCATAATTTACAAAAAAAAAAAAAAAAAAAAGTTTTCTCTGCAGCTGGAGGAGATCTCCAAGAATGCCCCATAATAATCGTGAATAAACTTTTAACTGTTCTTATGACATCAGTCTTTCTACTTGGAAGGCTTCTACACAACCAGAGAATAGAGAATTTCAAGAATATATCCATATCTCAGTGTAGGTAACAGCAATTGAACAAAATCCCTTTGCAAACATTTAAAAGATCGATCAGATAGCAGAAGTATACTATCTGAAATTCTGATCATCTTCCCAGGATGATGGACTTGTTAAACCCAACACTGGCTGGCCAGAACCCCACCGCACCAGTGTTTTCCCCTGATTTGTATCATTTTGTACACTCCACGATGAGGCAGAGTGCAGAACCTCCAATGATGGAAGCCTCAAAGACCTGCCAGCCAACCCCCTAGCAACTCTGAGTCCACACTTAACACTGATTCACTCTCTTCCAATATCGGTTTTATTCCCCCAATTCAGGTGTATGGCCCTGTTTGTCAGTTTTCAAGGTTGATCAATCTTGAGATCACCTGCGCGTGTTACAACACTCTCAGAACTGGCTGACCCAGCAGGAAAACCTGTCCAAGCATTTCCCCAGTATTCAGTGCCTATGCTGCTTGCTTCACTCTCTATTAGAGTTCTAGGAACTCACTCAGTGCAATATGTATGATCTCAAAGTCACCAAGAATCTTTGTCAGTCTTTTCCACGAGTCACCTTGGAGAGGAAACACTTCAGGAACTGATGCAACCAACAAGGAAATTTGGTTGTCTGTTATATAACATTCTAAGATAACCAGAATTTTATCTGATAGACCTAGTGTAATGCTTTCTATAAATGTCACAGAATTTCTGAAACACATTAGTAACATCTATATAAATGTAACTCAAAGACTTAGCATCATTTGACAATGCTTCCCATTTACTGTACCAAATAAGCCTAATTAATATGTTTCCTTCAGAGTGATCCTGGGCCCTTCTGGAATATCTTGAAGTTAACTTAAAGTCAAGACACGACACCTGATCTAGAATTTGATTTTGAGAAACGTGTCAAAGACAAAGGTCCAAAACGCTGGGGCAAAATAAGTGCACAGTTCACCGTAACTACAGTCATTTATTTAACCAGAATGATGAATGACAGAACAAACAGAAAGCTACACGCCCTTGGGAAAAAGCCCAGTTCTTCAATTAGGAGGATTCAGTTTTCCTAAGTCAGAAAGATATCTAACCAAGCTCTATTTCCCATGAAGAGCAGTTCAATTATTCCAGAAAACCTTACCTGCACAGAGAACAAAAGTCCTAACTTTACACAGTTATACCTTACAGCTTCACGTACCAAAGACGTGTCTTACATCCCTTGCAAAGGGAGTTATTTCTAGGTTTAATTACCATACATTAGAATTTTAACTCTTCGCCACCTTAGTTTCTAGCGACAACCCAGGAATCCTGCCGTTCCACAGGTTCCCATCGGCAGTTTGCAGGTGACACCACTTCACAGCCTTTAGAAACACGTTTCTTCCCGAACAGCTCTTTTCATGTGTACTCACAGACCCGGCTCCACCAGGCTCTCCTCCACCGCACAAACACCAGGCGTCCCCGCAGCACCACTGGAACTCATTACCAAACTCACGTAGGATACTACGCGGCAATAAAAATGGCTCACAGGAGTTCATCCCTACCCATCATTCATTCACAGAAACAAGTGAGCAGACGACTTCCTTCACTGCACTCGAGTTTCTGATTTTCTGTATTTTCTTTCTTTTTTCTTTTTTTGACAGGCAGAGTGGCTAGTGAGAGAGAGGGACAGAAAGGTCTTCCTTTGCCGTTGGTTCACCCCCCAAATGGCAGCTACGGCCGGTGCACCGCACTGATCCGATGGCAGGAGCCAGGTGCTTTTCCTGGTCTCCCATGCAGGTGCAGGGCCCAAGCACTTGGGCCATCCTCCACTGCACTCCCAGGCCACAGCAGAGAGCTGGACTGGAAGAGGGGCAACCGGGACAGAATCCGGCGCCCCAACCGGGACTAGAACCCGGTGTGCCAGCACCGCAGGCGGAGGATTAGCCTAGTGAGCCGCAGCGCTGGCCCTAACTTTTGGCTTTTAATGTAGAATGTTCAAGTCTGGCTTTCCAGATCATCCAGGAAATTAAAATCAAACAAGGAGAACAGCTTATAAGGTGAAATACATCCTATCAAAGAGAATTTTCCCATTCTAGAATCTTCCAGTTCTAGAAGAGACTCCCTCACCCTTTTTCTCCTCAAATCTAAGTGTTCTCGGATAAATGAAGACCAGCAAAAGGCTGGAAGACCGGACAGCTGCCCAGCACAGACTTTTGCATTACACGCCATCTGAACAGCAGAAAGCAGAACGGGAGCTCTAGCGAAAACCACCACCAACCTCACCCAACAGCCATTCTCAGCCTGATCTGCTGGCCTCACCTGGCTGTCCGGGAGCCCTGGGTACTTCCACCAAGCAGCTGGTGTCACAGCGGACACTTACCAAGTTCAACATTATACACTGGCCAAGCCACAGAGAGGGCGACAGCCATGGACACAGACTGCCCACCACTCAGGGAGCAGGAGCCCCGGGTGAATTCACTGGGTGACCAGACGCTCCCAAATATAGGCTCTCACTCCCAGGAGCACCAGGTAACACGGGCAGATAACCAAAAACGAGATGGCCTGCTGACTTTAAGAACTGTTTTCATCTCAAGCAATGTTTAACCTTCATTAACAGGAAACTTCCTTCGATCAACTAAATTTAGTAAAGAAAAAAAAAAAAGGCAAAGGAAAACAAAGAGCAACTCACCTGGACCTCCAGAGGAGGCTTTGAGAACTTGAGCTAATGCCCCATCACACGGCATTTATAGGAAAACAGGGTGTAGGTGCAGTGGGTTAAGCCGTTGCTTGGGATGCCGGCATCCCATAGTGCAGTGCTTTGGCTCAAGACCCGCCTTCATGCTTCTGATCCAGCTTCCTGCTAGTGCTCCTGGAAGGTAGCAGATGATGGCCCCAGTACTTGGGTTCCTACCATCAGTGTGAGACACATAGATGGAGCTCCTGGCTCCTGGCTTCAGCCTGGCCCTGCCCCAGCTGTTACCAGCATTCGGAGAGTGAACCAAGAGATAGAAGGTATTTTTCTCTCTCCCTCTCTCTCTCTCTACCTCTCAAATATATAAGTAAATCCTTAAAGAAAAAAAAAAAAAAGAAAACAGGAATGAGGCATAGAAAATAACCTGACTACAGCCTATTCAATCACCCAGTCAGTTAAGTTAGTTATAGCTTAATTACATTACAGCCCCATCAGTTAAGTAGCCACACGGACTTCTGCAATCAGCCAAAGTTCGGTTACTGTGGTTAAACTCTGTATTGGTTTCATCTACTGGGTCCAGTACAAGCGGCCAGTCCAAATCCATGGCCTCCTGCAAATCCTATTTCCTAGAACCTAATTCCCACATTAACACACAGTCTCATTACACTGAGATTAAACGGTGTCAGCTTTGAAACCTGAATGACTATCCAATCTTCCTTCACCTAAGGAATCAAAGGGAAGCTACAGGTTGAAACACACACACACACACACTTTGGAGACACTGCAGTTACTAAGATCTAGTCTGACACTTTCCTCCAGCTCACTCATAATGGCTTGCTTGTGTTTTACATTTATTTTTCATCATAACAGCAGAACAGTGGGGCTGGAGTTGTGGTGTAGCAAGTTAAACTGCTGCCTGCATCGCCAGCATCCCATAGGGGTACTCGTTTGAGTCCCAGCTGCTCCACTTCCGATCCAGCTCCCTGCTAATGCTCCTGGGAAAGCAGTGGAAGATGGCCCATGTACTTGGGCCCCTGCACCCACATGGGAGACCTGGGTGAAGCTCCTGGCTCCTGGCTTTGGCCTGGCCCAGCGCTAGTGGTTACAGCCACTTGGGGGGTGAACCAGCAAATGGAAGATCTCTCTGTCTCTCCCTCTCTCTATCTGTAACTCTGCCTTTCAAAATAAATAAATCTTAAAAAACAAAAAAGAGCAAAACAACAACAACATAACCGAAATAGAATCCACACGAGTTCTACATACTCTTAAGGCAGGTGAAATATCTCTAAGCTTCGGCTATCCTGTCTTTTTATGTGGTTACAAGCCGTGGTGAGAAAGTTCACAAGTTGCTTCCAAATCATTCATTGCCAGGCAAATCTGATTTTAAGAATGCCATTATATCGGGGCAGGCGCTGCAGTATAATGGGTAAAGCTGCCGCCTGCGATGCTGGCAGCCCTTATGGGCACTGGTTTGAGTCCCAGCTGCTCCACTTCCTATCAAGCTCCCTGCTAATGTGCCTGAGAAAGCAGTGGAAGATGACCCAAATATTTGGGCCACTGCACCCACGTGGGAAACCTGGAAGAAGCTCCTGGCTCCTGGCTTCGGTCTGGCCCAGCCCTAGCTATTGTGGCTTTTGATGGAAGATCTCTACGTCTCTTCCTCCCTCCTCTCTCTCTCTAACTCTGCCTTTCAAATAAATAAATCTTTTTTAAAAATGCCATTCTATTTCTTACTTAAAACTTCACTACATCTCAACTAATGGGACACAAACTTATTCAGAGCAGCCGAGCAGTAAGGATGACACGACACCCGAGTTTCACATCCGAAGAGCCCGGATTCCACACCCAGCTCCAGCTCCTGACTCCAGCTTCCTGCTCATGGGAGCTCTGGGAGGCAGCGATGATAACTCCAGTGGTTGTAATCCTTGCGCCCACCCAGGAGACCTGGGGCGCTCCTGCCTCTTGCCTCCTGGCTCTGGTCCCAGGCTAGCCTCGGCTCGTGTGGGCATTGAGGAGTTAACCAGAGATAGAAGTGTGCGCTCACTCCCGCTCGCTCGCTCTCTCTCTTTCTCTCTCTCTCTCTGTTTCTCAAGTAAATTTAAAATCAATCAATCAATAGAATCCCGTTAAACAGATTAAGTCAACCTGAATGGCGTGCATGGTCAACCTACACAATTCAGTAAATTATTTAATCTGCATTTTCCTCCTAGACCATTACATGTTTCGAATCCTGGAAGCACTACAAGAAGAGACTATGTAAATCTAGGACAGTCAGAAATGAAGACTGAGCAAACATCTGGGAAGCGAGATGAGCATCCCACCAGCATCTACACCCCAGACGAGACGGCACGAGGGGCGTCCCACACACGGGCACCACGTGACGCCAGATCCAAGCAAGTGACGAGACCAACTTGCTCAGTGGTTTGTGGTCTCCTCAAAGAAGGCCTTTTGCTAAGCGACACAATCACTGTCCAGTCCTAAACCAACATCCTTGGGTTCCACTTCAACTAGTCAAATCACTCACTGGTGAAAGAAAAAACAACCCACAACACTTCTGACAGCAAACATGGTGTGGAGGTTTTCCCACTCACACAGCAACTGGGTGGCCAACAGCTCGGCCAGGACACTGACTGCCTGGGGTGAGCTGGGGTCCCCAGACGTGGAGGGCTCAGGCCCACTAGGCTGCCCTCACCTCATATGCCAATCGCAAGGCCCAGGTTTTCACCTGCACCTCTGCCCAACCAGCTGCAAGTCCCAAGTTCCCATGAGCCCCTCCTTACGGTCAGAAGTTTGCTGTCATGGCTGATGGAGCCACTGACCCTGATTTACTGGTTTCCTTGTGGACAGTCAGATGAAGAGGTCATCCGGTGGGCTCCACAGGGCTCGGGCGCAAGAGCTTCTGTCCCCATGTAGCTGGCCTGAGCCACCCTCTCTCTGAAACCCCACCCCCAGTCCCCGTGGGCTAGGGAAGCTGGGTCACCGGCCAGGATCCATGACTCACTCCCTCTCAGCCCCTCTCCATAAGAGTTTCTTATGGTGCCACAGGGAGTCTGCCACTGACAGATTCTTTGAGGCATTTTTTTTTTCAGTGCTGACTACTGAACCCTGTCCCTGAAACGAAATTCCCTGGAAAGTGGCCCACACGATCCCTCTGCCCTTGGATGCCTCCCCACGACTCAAGTCCTACGCTGGGCCCATCTCCAGGCCAGCCAGCTCTTCCCCAGTCCACAGCACCTGTACATCCAGCATCCAACAGACACTATTTGCAGACAAGAAGTATGCAATCATGCCGGCGCCACGGCTCACTAGGCTAATCCTCTGCCTTGCGGCGCCGGCACACCAGGTTCTAGTCCCGGTCAGGGTGCCAGATTCTGTCCCGGTTGCCCCTCTTCCAGGCCAGCTCTCTGCTGTGGCCAGGGAGTGCAGTGGAGGATGGCCCAAGTGCTTGGGCCCTGCACCCGCATGGGAGACCAGGAGAAGCACCTGGCTCCTGCCTTCGGATCAGCGCGGTGTGCCGGCCACAGTGTGCCAGCCACGCCGGCCATTGGAGGGTGAACCAATGGCAAAGGAAGACCTTTCTCTCTGTCTCTCTCTCTCACTGTCCACTCTGCCTGTCAAAAAAATAAAAAAAATAAAAAATAAAAAAAAAGAAGTATGCAATCTTCCAGAAACCCCACACAACACCCTAGCAAGCTGCTTTCACTCCCCATCCCTACTTCCACCCCTACACCACACCTCCCCCTGGGCACCCCCCACCCCCCACTGCTCCTGCCCGGGTGGCCGATGGCTCACCAGCCTTCCCCCCCACCCCCACCCTTGCACTGTGGGGTGGATCCTTCCCAGTTGGTTGGCTGCAGGGAAAATGCACTCTGTGGATGCCCCTGGCCATTCCTTATTCCCTTCTGTGGTTTCCCCCTCTTCGGGGGCCTCGCTAGACAACTCCCGGGCATTTCCAACAGAACCTGTCAGAGACAGGACCTCAGGGCCTTTGCACAAGCCAATGGCACTGCTCAGAAGGCTCTATCTCCCAACTTTTCACCCCGCTGACACCACCCGCACATCCTGCAGGGGTCAGTGGAGATCCCAGGTCCTCTGAGACACCCTCCCTGTGGCTCCAACAGCCCCTGTACTCACCACCATCTGCAATTCAGCATTACATGGCTCAGTTCACCCCCTCACTGCCAACTCCAGCTCTTCACACTGTTAAGTTTTGTGACAGATACTGCTGAATGAAATGCTCTTTTTATTTTGTCCTTCTTTAATTACAGGTAATTAAAATCAATTTAGCCAACATATCTGGGAAACAACAACATTTTGAAGCATAAAAGCTTCCACAAAGGAAAACTGTGTTTATAATTTGATGGTAATTGTGATCATGATTTTGTACATTAAGAAAAGCGACCCCGGGGGCCGGCGCCGTGGCTCTGCAGGTTAAAGCCCTGGCCTGCAGCGCTAGCATCCCATATGCGCCCCAGTTTGAGTCCTTGCTGCTCCACTTCCTATCCAGCTTCCTGCTAATGCGCCTGGGAAAGCAGCAGAAGATGGCCCAAGTCCTTGGGACCCACAAGAAGCTCCTGGTTCCAGGCTTCAGCCTGGCTCAGCCTAGGCATTGCAGCCATTTGGGGAGTGAACCAGCAGATGGAAGACCTCTCTCTCTTTCTCTCTCTCTCTCTCTCTGTCTCTACCTCTCTCTGTAACTCTGCCTTTCAAATAAATAAAATAAATCTAAAAAAAATTAAAACACACACACAAAGAAATGAGCCCCAGGGGAAGCTATTTGGCCTAGGGGTTAAGATACCCACATCCTGCCTCTGACTGCCTAGGCTCCACTCCTGGCTCCAGCTCCTGACTCCAGCTTCCTGCTAGCATGGACTCTGGGGAGGCAGCAGTGCCGGCTCGGGTAGTTGGGCTCCTGCCACCCACATGAGAGTCCTGGCTGATGTTCCTGGCTCCCACTCCAGTTCCCCAGCCATGGCAGGCATCTGAAGAGTAAACCAGCAGATGGGAGTTCCCCACCACTCTGTCTGCCGAATGAATGAACAAATCTGAGATCCCCAAAGGACTGGGTTATGGCCACGGAACCACATCGGTGAGGCTGGGAAAGAGACAAAGATAATGAACTTCTAACTCCAAAATGATCACTTCTCTGGAGAGGAAACCCATTCCCAAGTGGGTGTCTTTTAATCCTGCATGAAAGGTATCTGAGTACCTGCTGAGGAAGCAGGTGGAGTGTCTGGCCGAGGAGAGTGGGAGGCTGCTCGGCCACCAGAACCTCCATCAGAAGATTCAGTACATGGTGCGGCTCAAGAAGGAGAACGTGAGGCTTCTCGAGGACATAGAAAAATTGCGTGCTGAAAATGTATTTTTAAAGGAGAAGAAAAAGAACGAATCCTAAGGATCCTGATCTCACCTCTTAGGCATCACGGTATTTGGAGATTTCTTTTTTTTATTATTTTTATTTTTTTCTCTTCTAACAGTAAGACCTACTCCTGCCCTCTTGGTAGAGCTGAGTTTAAAAGCCTTAATTATCTACTGTGCTGGGGCGGTGGGAGCTGGCTCAAGTTGCTAATGACGATTCTGCTTCTGTCCCCTGTGAAGCCAGCAGTGCGTTAGCCACGGCCCCCTTTCACGGTTTAACTCAACCTTAAGTACTCACTGGGAAGACCTTTTGGGATTTGTAAAATAAAGTCCTGTAGCCGGGGCTTGCAGTGGGCGCTGGTGAGGTCATTTCCTTCTTAGGTAATCGATAACCTCGTGACTGTTGCCGAAGTTCTAACAGTGTGGGGTAGAACTTACCGTGAGTTCGAGGACTGATTTTGTAGCATGAATGAGAAGCAGAATTTGTTAATAGAGATTATTTTTTATATTCTTTTAAGTATTTTCATGAGCATTTTCTATGACTGTAAATATGGACTTTTTTTTTTTTTCAAATAAAATCGTGAAAAAGGAAAAAAAAAGTATCTGACTAGATAAGATGCAGTTCTGAAAACGGCTTTGAGCCTGGGTTAAGGGACACCCCCCACACATGCTGGACATTGTCAAGGCTAAATACAGTTCAATGAGAGGAGAGATGGCCAAAACACAGGCATCGGGGGACCACGGTCCACAGGCAGTGATGGACCCCTGCCTCAGTGCCTTCCTGAGCCCCCAGACCCACATGGAGGCAGCTGGCCAGAAACAATGCCAAGTTCTCTCAAATTTCAGATTCTGCCTACAGTTTAACCACACTAACAGGTGCACGTATAGAAGTATCTGACTCATCCCCTCCCTCGGCCCCTTCCCAGCTCCCCAGGGCAACCTCTTCCAATTCTTAGCAGATTCTTGTTGTATCGACCATCGTTTCTCCAAACGGCATGCTCATATTTCTACTTCCTGAATGCTCCACGTGGACGTCAGCTGTCAACTTTCAGAAATAGAAGGCTCAATGCCCTTTCACTGGCCACCACGGCCGGCAGCTCCTCACATCCTGGTTACACAATAATTGCAGTTCTTTTAGGGTTAACATTGATACTATTATCACTGTTGAGCTCTGTAGTAATACAATGGAAATCTTCCTGTCTTTTAAGATTTATTAATTTATTTGAAAGAGTTACATGTAGAGAAGAAGAGACAGAGAGGGAGAGAGAGAGACGGAGATCTTCCATTCGCTGGTTCACTCCCCAAATAGCGGAAGCCAGGAGCCAAGGGCTTCCTCCAGGTCTCCCATGTGGATGCAGAGGCCCAAAGATCTGGGCCGTCCTCTCCTGCTTTCCCCCAGGCGCATCAGCAGGGAGCTGGATCGGAAATGGAGCAGCCGGGACTCGAACCAGCGCCCCCATGTGGGATGCTGGCGTCACAGGCAGTGACTTAACCCCTATGTCACAACGGGGGCCCCCACTCTTCCTATCTTATATAGCTTTTTATTTTCTCTGATGCTAACAACTATCTCAGAATTTCTAGCTTTTCTGTGTATCAATAACCTAACCATGAGAGCTCCCCTGGAGTGCAGATTTTAATACACGCACACCTGGCCGGTGCCGCGGCTCACTAGGCTAATCTTCCGCCTGCGGCGCCGGCACACCGGGTTCTAGTCCCTGTCGGGGCGCCGGATTCTGTCCTGGTTACCCCTCTTCCAGGCCAGCTCTCTGCTGTGGCCCATGAAGGCAGTGGAGGATGGCCCAAGTGCTTGGGCCCTGCACCCCATGGGAGACCAGGAGAAGCACCTGGCTCCTGCCTTCAGATCAGCGTGGTGCGCCGGCCGCGGTGGCCATTGGAGGGTGAACCAACGGCAAAGGAAGACCTTTCTCTCTGTCTCTGTCTCTCACTATCCACTCTGCCTGTAAAAAAATAAATAAATAAATACATGCACACCTGCTGCATCAGCTGTCACGTTCTCCTCTAGATGCTGTCCCCAAGCCTGCTGCCCTGCGCCCATCTGGACTGGGGTGGGAGGGGAGGACGTACAGGGAAAGGGCTCCCCGCTCCCCATCATCTCAGAGCCTCCCTCAGCCTAGCTGGGGCTCAGACCATGAAACCCCAAGGAGCCTGGAAGGGCCTTAGCACAAGACATCTCCAGGAACAACACATCTCCCGGAACAAGACGTCTCCGACCTCTTGCTCTCCTATCTCCTACCCACCCCCTCCCCTGCAGCCAGCTGTAGAAACCAAAATTCCTTTCCCCCAGTGCAAGTCACAGAAACTAGAACTCCTCTCTCCCAAGGCAGAACCCCACAACCTAGAAATGTCTCCCTCCCCCTCCTCCCTTGAAAACGCTCGTTCCAGAAGGGCCTGCTCCACGTGGAGCCAGGGGCAGGAAGGCTGTGCCAGAGGGGTCTTGCCCCATCTCCCTGGCAGTCTGTACCATGAGCTCATCCCCTCTGGCTGTTCACATTCTGACCCTGAGCACCCAGGGTGTCTGGGTTTTCATTTCTGAAGGCTCCCACACCACATAAAACTTGAGTCTCCACGTGGGAGACCCGGAAGAAGCTCCTGGCTCCTGGCTTCAGAAGAGCACAGCTCTGGCTGTTGAGGCTGTCTGGGGAGTGAACCAGTGGGTGGAAGACCCCCCCATACCCGGCCTCTCTGTAACTCTTTCAAATAAAAATAAATAAATCTTTAAAAAAAAAAAAAAAAAAAAGATGCCCACATCTGACGTCGAACGCCTGGGCTTGAGTCCCAGTTCCATTCCCGATTCCAGCGTTTCTGTTCATGCAGACCCTGAGAGGCAGCGGGTGACGGCTCACGTAGTTAGGTCATTGATGCAGACGTGGGAAACCTGGATTGAGTTCCTGGCTCTGGCCTGGTTCAGCCTTGGCTGTCAGAGACATTTATGGGAACCAAACAGTGGATGAGAGATCTCAGTCTCTCTGTCTTTCAAAATAAATTAATTAATTAACTAAAAAAAAAAGAAAGAAAAAATCAGCAACAAAGTGAACATCCCCTTCATAATTTCTCTTTACAAAAACAGACTACATTTTGTGAATGCTTTTAATATTAAATCTTCTATCCGCGCAAAAGTGTATCATGTAAAGTGTAACTGATAAAATGCGTGTTATATACTAACTACCTCTTAGTAAAAAAGTGGGGTATTTCCGAGGCTTGAGAGACGCCTGCTGTGTTTTCCTGATTCTATTCCCTTTGGCCTCTAGCCAAGGCACTATTGTGAATTATATAACAATGGTCACATTATAGCAAAAGATGGGTTAACAAGAGAAACAATGTAACAACTTCATTTAACTCAAGGGTTTAATTTCTTTTTTTTTTTTTTTTTTTTTTTTTTTTTTGACAGGCAGAGTGGACAGTGAGAGAGAGAGACAGAGAGAAAGGTCTTCCTTTGCCGTTGGTTCACCCTCCAATGGCCGCCGCGGCCGGCGCGCTGCGGCCGGCGCACCGCGCTGATCCGATGGCAGGAGCCAGGAGCCAGGTGCTTTTCCTGGTCTCCCATGGGGTGCAGGGCCCAAGCACCTGGGCCATCCTCCACTGCACTCCCTGGCCACAGCAGAGGGCTGGCCTGGAAGAGGGGCAACCGGGACAGAATCCGGCGCCCCGACCGGGACTAGAACCCGGTGTGCCGGCGCCGCTAGGCGGAGGATTAGCCTAGTGAGCCGCGGCGCCGCCCCTAATTTCTTATTTTTTATAAAGATTTATTTATTTATTTGAAAGTAAGAGTTGCACAGAGAGAGAAGGAGAGGCACAGAGAGAGAGAGAGAGAGAGGTCTTCCATCTGCTGGTTCACTCCCCAATTGGCCGAAACAGCCGGAGCTGCACTGATCGGAAGCCAGGAGCCAGGAGCTTCATCCGGGTCTTTCATGTGGGTGCAGGGGTCCAAAGACTTGGGTCATCTTCTACTGCTTTCCCAGGCCACAGCAGAGAGCTGGATCAGAAGAGGAGCAGCTAGGACTAGAACTGGAACCCATATGGGATGCCGGCATTGCAGGCAATGGCTTTACCCGCTCTGTCACAGCACCAGCCCCCAGATGTGGGCATTTTAACCGCCAAATCCAGCCCTTTGGGGCCAGTGCTGTGGCACAGCATGGTAAAGCCCTGGCCTGCAGCACTGGCCATTATGGTCATTTGGGGATGGAAGACCTCTCTCTCTGCCTCTGCCTCTCTGTAACTCTGCCTTTCAGATAAATAAATAAATAAATGAGAAAAAGAGAGAGAAAGTGCTGGAAATATTATCAGATTTACTATTTCATTTGAAATAAAGTCTTCCTTTGTCTAATGCCACCAAAATGCGGATCTAAGAGCACAAATCTTCATCCCTTTAGAGCCAGCAAGCAAAAGCTTGACAAGCTCCCAGGCCCTAAGTTATTTCAGCTCTTCCTGAGGGTTCCAGTTGGGCTGAAATGGCTGAGCCTCCCCGCCCGCCACCCACGCGGTCTGCACCTCTCACCAGGTCCTGGAGCGACAGAGTCCTGCCTCCTCTGATTATCTCATTGCAAACACAATGCCCTCATTGTGCTCTCAGTAAACCTCACATTTTCATATTGACTTACCAGACCTTAAAAAGATGCACCCTATTTTACTATTTAATTCTTACCGATTTAATCCTGATATCAAACTACTTCCTTTATATGCGGTTTTTGTGTGTGTGTTTTTTTCCCCCGCTTATGATGCTTCTGGAAACTAGACAGCATAAGAGTCAGCTACACACTGCAGCAGGTTGCCCTGCCACAGACCTGCGCGGATGCTGGGAATGAGATCCACCAATGAATTCCGCTACCTGAGCAGGACTCCAGCCAATATCAGGCACAAGCAGCCAAGAAAGGCAACACCAGGACCAAGTCCTTCAGACAAAGTCATACTGAGCCCAAGCCACTCCCCCAGAGTGTCAGTTTCCCCCTCCCTGGTCCTGTTCCAAAGGCAGGAGATGGTTCCCCAGACTGGGCGGGAGCCATCAGACTGCACCAAAGTGAAGTTCTCCCTCCATCTGGTCAAACCCTGCAAAATGTCTTTCCGTTGGCTGTTGGGCAATGCTCACCCCAAGCTGCTACTTAACTCTTTTTAATCTTTTAATTACACTTACTAAATGCGGCACTTAAAAAAAGATTTATTTATTTATTTGAGAGGCAGAGTTACAGAGAGAGGGAGAGACAGAGAGAAAGGTCTTCCATCTGCTGGTTCACTCCCCAAATGGCCACAATGGCCGCAACTGGGTTGATCCAAAGCAGAAGCCAGGAGTTTCTTGTGGGTCTCTTATGCAGGTGCAGGGCCCCAAGCACTTGGGCCATCTTCCACTGCTTTCCCAGGCCACAGCAGAGAGCTGGATAAGAGGAGGAGCAGCAGGATACAAACCAGCACCCATATGAGATGCTGACACCACAGGCAGAGGCTTGGCCCCATGCTGCACTTTATAACAGATAGATGACTCTTTTTTATATCCTTCACAACAATGGAATCTGTTACATATTTATTTTCAGAAGCCTTCTTGTTATTTGATTTGTGTGCATGTGTGTGTGTGCATGTGTGTGTTATTTTCCTTTGCTTTTTTCAAACCTAGTAGATGCCAAGCACAACCAAGCCTTTGATGTACATTTTTTACAATTAAATTCTAGCCCTTATTATAGCTGGTAGCAATGCTGGGGAGGTGGGGGTGGCAGGAAAGCAGAGTCTAGCCCTCCAAGGCAAACTTTGTTACTGTGCCTGTCTCAGATGAGTTGTAACAAAAGCTCACAGCAACAGGATGAACCAGCCCAAGGCCTCTCAGCTCAGACTGGTAACCAACACACTTATCTTGACTGCAAAATCCGTATTCCGTTCTATTTTCTGATATACACCGCACTTCGTGCTATTTTCTGATACACCACACTTCCTCCCTTGACCTGGTTGGGGGAACTGCTTAGTCCATCACCATCATTGCAACAAATCAATGATGTTATTAACCGGGGCATAAGGCAAGCATTCTGCAAAGTAGAAAACATCAATAATGTATTCAATTTACAACCCTTGTTTTTTGTTTATTCATTGTTGTTCATTTTCGAGAGGCAGACAGAGCGTCCATCTGCTGGTTCACTCTCCAAATGCCCACAGCAGCTGGTGCTGTGAGGAGCCAGTGTAGAACCCAGGGGCCAAGTCTCTCAACCCAGGTCTCCCACACAGGTGGCAGGGGCCTGACCACTTGAGCCATCACTGCTGCCTCTCAGGGTGCGCATTAGCAGGAAGCTGGGTCAGGAGCGGAGCCAGGACTCAAACCCAGGCCCTGCAATGCAGAATGCAGGCGACTTTACCGATGAACCAAACCCCCGCCCCAACAACTTTTTAATTGCTAACCTCTCTGGGAAAACCATGTGACAGCCAGCAGAGGTGCACATAAGAAGGCATTCAAAAGGGGAATGAGACCCTCCAGGGGGAGCCCAATCTGGGGGGAGGCCACATCCCGGAGGTGAGCAGGCAGCCCTGGGGGAGGGACGGCCATGGCCGCATCCCTCTTTCCACTGCCTCCCACAGGCCAGCCTCTGCGGCTTTGTTCTCCAGGCGCACTTGAACTTGAAGAAGACACATTCTCAGCGGCTGGAGCCTGCACCCAAGTGAACAGTGCATATGGCTTTACTTCCTTCCCAAGGCAATAAAATCGCTTCTGTCAGCAGAGCTTTGGAAACATCCAATCAGGGAGCACACTGCGTGCCCGGAGCCCGGGGATCTCCTTGGCCAGGCAAGGCCCCAGGAAGTGGTCCCTGCGGCCACACCTGCACCTGCCTTTCAGGCTGTCAGGGAAACCAGGGCCATGGTCCATCCCCCTGGAGAGAAAGGCACGAGGACTGTGCCTCCAGCCCACTGCTCTCCAGCTTCCCAGTGGTCAGCCAGCCAGGTAAACAGGAAGCAGGGAGGAGGCAGGACATGCTCCTCCTGTCCCACCCTCTGAGCTGGCCTCTGTGCCCAGCCTCACTCGCCTAGACTCCCCTCCACTGTTTACTGAGCCTATACTGTGTGCTGGGCACCACTGCATCTAACAGGTGATGTAGTTGGGGAAACCATGAAGAAAACACCTAAGGGTGCTGCCCGTGTGTCAGACCGTGAGAAAGGGCTCTGGGAACATCCAGCAGGAGGTGTGGGCAGTAAACCTGTGTCTATCAGTAGGACTGTCTGTTACGTTCCTCAGCAAAACACAAGTCTGTCGTTGTCTGGCTGGGCAACTGCCAGATCCCAAACGTTTAAACTCTGGCCATCTAGTAAGAAATTCATCATTATAGGGGCTGGTGTTGTGGCACAGCAGATGAAGCTGCTACCAGCAACACTGGCATCCCATATGGGCGCCAGTTCAAGTCCCGGCTGCTCCACTTCCAATCCAGCTCTCTGCTATGGCCTGGGAAGGTAGTGGAAGATGGCCCAAGTGTTTGGGCCCCTGCACGTGCGTGGGAGACCCGGAAGAAGCACCAGGCTCCTGGCTTCGGATCAGCCCAGCTCTGGCAGCTGCAGCCAACTGGGGAGTAAACCAATGAATGGAAGACGGATCTCTCTCTCTCTCTCTCTCTCTCTCTCTCTCTCTCTCTCTCTCCTTTCCTTCTCTCTCTGTGTAACCCTGACTTTCAAATAAATAAAATAAATAAAAAAAAAAAAACAGTTCTTGATGACTGCTCCCTTACGTTTTATTTCTAATTCCTCTTTGCTAACTCCACCTGATTCTTTCCAAATTCTAGAGTGGGTTGCACTGCTTATCACCTTAGCCCCCATTGTTTTCATAAACACAAGCCAAGTGTTAAACTCTTAAAAACCAATGGCTAAAAATCCACCAAATTAGAATTGTACACTTTCCAAAAACTGCCAGCAACATGGAGCCGCCCCGGACGTCCCATGGGCCCTGTCTTTACAATGCTCCTAGGCAGCCCCACAAAGATGAGCCGGGGGTGGGGGGCGGTATGCAGAGAGTCAGGATTGTATCACCTGGCCACAGCCACACTGCCTGCTTCCTAGCTAAACACCCAAAGGCAAAGTGTCCAGCTATAGAGGGAAGGTCATCCTTTCACAGTCCACAGAAGGTTCTGGTCTCCACGAAACAAAACACAGTGCCCTGTTTTTTGTGGGTTTCTTTTTTGGGCCCTTTTCTGAGTGATCTTGTTTCCTTTAAGAAAATTCCTGGGGACAGTGCTGTGGCATAGTAGGTTAGGCCTCCACCTGCAGTGCCAGCATCCCACATGGGTGCTGGCTGGAGTCCTGGCTGCTTCTCTCTGATCCAGCTCTTTGCTGTGGCCTGGGAAAGCAGGAGAAGATAGCCCAAGTCCTTGGGCCTCTGCATCCACATGGGAGACTGGGAAGAAGCTCCTGGCTCCTGGCTTCGAATCGGCCCAGCTCTGGCCGTTGCAGCCATTTGGGAAGTGAACGGGCGGATGGAAGACCTCTCACTATGTCTCTCCCTCTCTCTGTCTGTAACTCTCTACCTCTCAAATAAATTTAAAAACAGAAAATTCTGTATATTCTGTATATTCACAGTGAGTTCAACCCAAAGGAAACACCAAGGAAAGCCAAAGCCACAGGTCTGATGACAACATGGAGCCTGGTGATGACGGATCACAACAGGGAGGGGACCGTGTCATTCTGAGCTCATCAGAGATGGGCTCTGGACAGGCATCATCTAGACAGCTCTGCCCTGCTCTGTCCAGACCCATATCCCTGCTAGATGGTGAGTGACGTGATGGCGGCACAGCGCGTCACCTGCCCTTGGAAGTCTTTCCCAAGGCAGTGCACACAACATGCCCCGCAGGCCATGTGCAGAAGTGTTTGCCGGACAGTCACAAAGCTTCAGGCCCCATCCTCACCCTCTACAAAGGAGACCATCTGTAGGCCAGGCAACCTGCTTCACACACAAGAAATTTAGACACGCTGCCCTTCAAGAGCAGGGGACAAGCCCTCTCTGGCCCCGTCCCTGCTGACCACATCGCCGGGCACCACCTACCTCCATTTCTTCAAGCCCGGGCAATGAGCACCCCTGTGCTGCCCAGGGGCCGGCTACAGCCCAGCGGCCTCCCCCCTCCCAAGGCGCACCTGCTACCCAAGCCGTCCCCACTGCCCAGTAACAAACCCAACCGCTCGCTTTCTGAGAGGCCCGAGGCCAGCAAGGCTGGTCCCCCTTGCCCTTGGCCCTGCTGTTTGAGGTCCCATGGATCTGTCCGCCCACCAGACTCCACCCCCAGGAGCCCTCTCCAGGCTGGCTCCAGGCAGACTGAGTGTCCAGCCACTAGCCAGGGACACAAGCTTGGTCCTTTCAGTACTCCAGACTTGCTCAGCTGAACGAGGGTCATACAAGGTCCCCTCTCTTGAAACTTCAACATGTCATGTAGGGATCCTAGCTACTACTGAATTTTCGTTCGCTGCTCTGTATACAAGCAGGGGTCCCAGCTAACCCAAGCTGGTCTCAGTTTCAAAAAAAACCTTTGGAGCCTAACTTCCAGAAAAACAAATGCCTTCTTTTACACCAACTTCACAAAGCCTTTTTTTTTTTTTTTTTTTTTTACTGTGAGTTTAGGATTCGCTAACTGCCTCGGTTTCCCCTCGGGGAGCTACACTGGTCCCAGGCCCAAACGCCCGATCGCGGGGTCTCCCGAGCTGCGGGCCCCGTTGCGGGGTTGGTCGCGGGTGCCGGAGACACCAGCTGGAGACGCGGGCGCGTCCAGATGGGAGCGTCGGGGCGGCCCCCGGGGCGCAACCCCACTGTCACCTGGACCCGCACCGCGGCCCGCACTCCTCCCTCGGGTCCCGCTCCGGACACCGTTTCTCCGATTCGATTCTCGAGCCCAATCTGGCCCCCAGGTGTCCACCGCACCTGACTCGCCCGGAAGAAAAAAAAAATGCACCAGCCCGTGAGTTCCTCGACCCGAGCTTGGAAGAAAACGCGTAAGAAAGGAAAACAAGCTCCAGGCAGGGCCGTCCTGGCCCCGGCGTCTCCCCCCGCCCCACCACGACATCGCCACCTGCGACGCCGCGGGGCTGGCCGCGGCCCGGCCGGGGAGCGAGGCCCGGGCCCGGCCCCGGCCCGCCCGCCCCGCGCGCCCCTTACCGGTGAGGCGGCCGCCCCCCTCGCCGTGCCCGCGGCGCCGCTGCAGGATGAAGTAGCAGCTGCTCTTCTGGGTCACCCAGAGCTTCAGGGCGTTCTTGAGCAACACCTCCTCGGGCTTGAGCCACATCGCGGCGGTCCGGCCGCGCCCGCGGGCCCCGGCTCACCGCGCCCCCATCGCCCCTGCCCGCCCGCCGCACCCGGCCGAGCCTGCTTGCGAGGAGGCGGCGGCGGTTGCGCGCGCGGACCACAGCCCGGCCGGTGCCCAGCGCTCGCAGAGTCCGGGGGCGCAGCTCGCCGCGCGCAGCCCGGCCCCGGCCCCACCCCCGCGCCCCGCCCCGCCCCGCGCCCGGCCCCGGCCCCACCCCCGCGCCCGGCCCCGCGCCCGGCCCGCCGGCTCCCGCGGCGCCTCCCGGGTTTCCGCGTCCCGGCCGCTCCCGCGCACAGTTCCGGAGCGGAGGGAGGAAGTCCGATCCCGCTGCCAGGTCCCCTCCCCTGCTTGTGCCTCCCGCGCGCGCGGGGCCGGGGGCGGGAGCTGGGAGAGCGGGGATGGCCTCCCGGGAGCCCATCCTGGGAGGTGCCGAGGACACACAGCGGAGGAGACGTCCTGGCCCTGTCGCGGGTGCAGGGTGCCCGGCCTAGCGCGTCGATCCCGGGCAGCCCAGCATGCGCGCCGGGAGAGCGCAGTGTGTGGAACAGCGTCGCGCTTAAGGTCGCAGATGCCGCGGGCATTAGGCCTAAAGGTGCAGGCGCTGCTTGGGACTCCAGCATCCCCTACGGGAAGTACCTGGTTCTAGTCCCCCCTGCTCCCTTCCCAGCCAGTTTCCTGCCAGTGCGCACCCTGGACCCTGGACGCAGGCAGAAGGTGCTGGCTCAAGCACTTGTGACCCTGCTATGCACGTGGGAGACTCCTGGTTCCTAGCTGCTGTCCCGGCCCTGGCTGTTGTGGGCATGTGGGTGACAGGTCTCTGTGTCTCTACCTTTTAATAAGGAAATAAATTTCAAAAAATGAAATAATGGTAAACTTTTATAGAAAAAAACAGCTTTAAAAATGAAAAACATTTATGTTCAGGTGTAACAGCATACTTGAAAGTTTTTTTAGTTGACAAGATAATTGTTCTTGTTTACAGAGTACAATGTATTATGTCAGTGCAGGTATACAATGTGTACTGATGAGGGTAACTGGCGTATCTTTCACCTCAAACATTTCCTCCGTTTTTTTTTTCTTAAAGATCGAATTAAAAGCAGCAGTCTTTTTTTTTTTTTACTGCTTTTAAAAATATTTATTTATTTATTTGAGAGCCAGAGTTACAGACAGAGAGAAGCAGAGGCAGAGAGAAAGAGGTCTTCCGTCCACTGGTTCACTTTCCAAATGGCCACAATGGCCAAAGCTGAGCTGAGTCAAAGCCAGAAGCTTCCTCTGGCTCTCCCTCGCGGGTGCAGGGGCCCAAGGACTTGGGGTGTCCTCTGCTGCTTTCCCAGGCCATGGGCAGGGAGCTGGATTGGAAGAGGAGCAGCTGGAACACAAGCGGGCGCCCATATGGGATGGCGGCACTGCAAGCTGGGGCTTTAACCCACGGCACCACAGCGCCGGCACCATCTCTACTCTTTTAATATGTGCTTTTGAATTTTGAAGCTGCCAAAATGGATCAGCATGCAGTGTGGGAACCTGAGACAAGTGGACCAGCATCATCCCAGGACATCTCCCAAGGAGCATGGACCCTAGCAATATTAGAGCCACCCTCTGGGTCCCTGCCCAGGAATAAACCCAGTGCTGTTTCTTCTGAGGGACAGTGAGACGTTGAAGGTATGCAGCAGGTGACGACCATGAGGAGCCGTGGGAAATGCAGAGGCGGCGGTTCCAGGAGTATTTCCCTGGGCCTGCATTGTGGGGTAGCAGGTTAAGCCATGCCCTGCAACACCAAGCCCATGTGGTTGCCGGTTCAAGTCCCGGCTGCTCCACTTCCAATTCCGCTCCCTGGTAATGCATCTGGGAAAGCAGCAGCAGATGGCCCAACTACTTGGCCTCTGCCACCTACCTGGGAGTCCTGGAGGAAGCTGCAGGCTCCTGGCTTCCGCCTGGCCTTGCTCCAGCTGTTGTGGCCATCTTGGGGAGTCAAACAGCACGTGGAAGATCTGTGTGAGTGTGTGCGTGTGTGTGTGTCTTCCTCTCTCTCTCTCTGTAACTCTGCCTTTCAAATAAAAATAAATAAATCTTTTTTAAAAAGTTATGTCTTTAAAAAAAAAGTATGAGCTGGCCAGGAACAGGCTGGAAGCCCTCCAAGCAATCTCCATGGGGGAGGTAATTAAGTCCGACACCCTAGCCAAAGAGGAAAGAAAAAAACCCCATGGAAACATCCCTTGGGTTTTGGCAAGGGGATCCCTGACAACACCTGCTTGTGAACCAGGACAGAACAGGGAAGTAGAAGTAAAGTAAATTCCCCACGAGATACCTGGGAACTGCGGAAGCTGTTTGCAGGGGCTCAAGAAAATCCCGGGCCAGACCCGGCAGACGAGAAGCGGTGGGTAGGGAATGGGCAGGAATGGCAAGGAAATACTCCTTCCAGAAACACGCACTGGCCCTTCCCACTCAGACACACTGCCGGGCCCTGGAACCACAGAGAGGAAGGGGTTGGATGGGCCTGCTCTCAAGAACTCACCAGTAGGAAATCCGGCATCTCAGGGAGGGCGATGGAGCAGGCGGTGAGATGCACACAATGAATGGCCGATCGCTCATTCCTGGGGAGGGGGATTGAGGAAGCCCCACAGAAGTTGCTGCTAGACCTGAACTTGAAAAATGAGTGTGGCTTTGCCGTGCAGACAAGCAGGCGACAGCATGTCTGGTGCCCGGGCGAGCACAAACGATACTGCGCTCAGAGGCAGCCCCGCGAGACTGGCAGCCTGCAGCAAATCCTGCTCTGCGACCTTGACCTGGGGCAACACCGACGTCTCCATTTACTCCACTACAAATGAGGGTGATCACAGGACCTCCCTTATAGGAATATCCAGGTGTAATGTACTTAAGCACTTGCAGCACGCAGCGCTACGGTTTGTGTCTCCCCAAGTTCATGTACTGGAAACTCAGTCCCCAATGTGACAGTGTTAAAAAGGTAGGGCCTAATAAAGAGGTGGTTTGCTCTCATGAGTGGACTAACATCATTCTCTCGGGCTTGAGCCAGTTATCACAACAGTAGATTTGTTACAAAAGCAAGTTCTGGGGCTGGTGCTGTGGCGCAGCAGGTAAAGCCACTGCCTGCAGTGCCGGCATACCATATAGGTGCTGGTTCATGTCCCGGCTACTCCACTTCCAATCCAGCTTTCTGCTCTGGCCTGAGAAAGCAGAAGAGATAGGTCCAAGGTCCAAGGTCCAAGTCCTGCACCCACATGGGAGACCCAGAAGAAGATCCTGGCTCCTGGCTTCAGATCGGTGCAGATCCAGCTGTTGCAGCCAATTGGGGAGTGAACCAGCAGATGGAAGACCTCTCTCTCTCTCTGTCTCTCTGCTTCTCTTTCTCTCTGTGTGTAGCTCTGACTTTCAAATAAGTAAATAAATTTTTAAAATAAATTAAATTAGATAAAAAAGCATGTTCCACCCTCTCTTGCTCTCTCTTGCCTTTCCGCCTTCCACCAGGGGATTAGACAGCACGAAGGCCTTTGCCTGATGCCAGGGCCATGCCTTTGGGCTTCCAGCTCCTGGAACCATGAGTCAAAGAAATTTCTGTTCTATATACACTGCCTAGTCGTGGTATCCTGTTATAGAGTAAAGGAGATCGCAAACACTTGGTGCACAACGATTATTACTAACTGTACAAAAGCTTCTGGAGCAATACACACGCACATTTTATTTTTTTTATTTTTTATTTTTTAATTTATTTTTTAACGGGTAGAGTTAGACAGTGAGAGAGAGACAGAGAGAAAGGTCTTCATTCTGTTGGTTTACCCCCCAAATGGTCACCACGGCCAGCACGCCGAGCCGATCAGAAGTCAGGAGCCAGGTGCTTCCTCCTGGTCTCCCATGCAGGACTCACCTACATTTTAAACACGAGCAAGCTCTTCCCTAGCAAATACTAAACATGATGGAGGCATGGAGAGGGATATGAAAGGAGTTGGGAAGGCATGGGAGGAATGCTTCCAGCCCCTGATGACTTTGCCTGTGCCCCCCCACTCCCCAAACCATATAGAAGCCGAGAGAAAGTGAAGGAGCTGGGGTGTCCAAACGGCGGGGGTCAGCCTCCCGCCATCCAGGAAGGTGGAGAAGGTTGAGAGGGGATCTGAAGAGGCCCTCGAGAACGTGCCGCACAGGGGCCGACAGCTCCCTGCTTTCGCTTATCTCTGGGGTTCCTCACCCTTTCCTGGGGTCATGGGTTAAGTCGTGTCCCCCAGGATTCATGCATTGAAGTCCTAGTGCTCAGTGCCTCAGAATGCGACCTTATCTGGCAACACATCATTGCAGATGAGCTGGTTAAGATGAGTTATTCGGGTGGATCTTAACCCACTGTGACTGGTGTCCTTACGAAAAAGGGAAATGCGACCGACACTTGGAGAACATCGTGTGAAGACTGGAGTGATGCTGACACAGGCCAAGAAACTTCCAGAAGCCAGGAGAGAGGCCTGCAGTGTACACACTCGTAAGGAACTCATCCAGCTCATCTGGCCTCCAGAACTGTGAGAGAAAAAATTTCTGTTGTTCAAATCCCAAGTCTATGCAATTTTCTTTCTTTCTTTTTTTTTTTTTTTAGATTTATTTATTTGAAAGTCAGAGTTACATAGAGAGAGGAGAGGCAAGGCGGGGAGGGGTCTTCCATCTGCTGATTCACTCCCTAATTGGTTGCAACGGCAGGAGCTGCGCCAATCCAAAGCCAGGAGCCAGGAGCATCTTCCAGGTTTCCCATGTGGGTACAGGGGCCCAAGGACTTGGGCCATCTTCTATGCTTTCCCAGGCCATAGCAGAGAGCTGGATCAGAAAAGGAGCAGCCAGGACTCGAACTGGCACCCATATGGGATGCCGGCACTGGAGGCGGTGCTTTACCCGCAATGCCACAGCGCCGGCCCCAGTCTATGCAATTTTCTTTTTTTTTTATTTTTTATTTTTTATTTTTTTTGACAGGCAGAGTGGACAGTGAGAGAGAGAGAGACAGAAAGAAAGGTCTTCCTTTGCCGTTGGTTCACCCTCCAATGGTTGCTGCGGCCGGCGCGCTGCGGCCGGCGCACCGCGCTGATCCAATGGCAGGAGCCAGGTGCTTTTCCTGGTCTCCCATGGGGTGCAGGGCCCAAGCACCTGGGCCATCCTCCACTGCACTCCCGGGCCACAGCAGAGAGCTGGCCTGGAAGAGGGGCAACCGGGACAGAATCCGGCGCCCCAACCGGGACTAGAACCCGGTGTGCCGGCGCCGCTAGGCGGAGGATTAGCCTAGTGAGCCGCGGCACCGGCCTATGCAATTTTCTTATGAATGTCCTAGCAGACTCGTTCAGCTGCTTCCCTCATCCTGCCCACAACCGTTCAGCAGTGAGTCTCATCAACCATTCTGAGATGGATTTAGTTTCCCGATGAGACTCTACAAATACCAAGCATGACCCCCAGAAACACACGTGGAATTGTGACTGTGTACACATGTGTGCGTACGTCGAGAGAACAAAAGGATGCTAGTGATGGCAGTGTTCTGCAGGTTAGCACTGGGGATGGTGTGAAGGGCCAGTGGGAGCTAAGACTTTGGGGGCTCTTGCCGCTGTTGCATGTGGTTGCTAGGGCAACAGCAATAATTACCAAGATTGTAAAATGGGATGACTATATCTGACTTTACAAAAATAACAAAAAGGATCAGCATCAAGTATTTAGCATCTCAAGATACAGATGTGGTGAAATTCAGAAAACTCTTTATCTGTTTCAGCCACAGGACAGGCAGGGTTCATGCTCAGATCCCAAACACAACTGCAGGTCATGGAATTGTTGCAAAGGTTAAGCAATCAACCACAGGCAGTTCTGCTAAGATTAGGAACCAGATGGGGGAAGGATTAGGACCAGAGATCTGTGATGGAAACACAAAGTCGAATCCCCAAATCCCAAGCCTTCCTGAGCCTACAGAAGCAGTCCCTCCACCCCTGGCAAAAGAAATGAGGCTCCATTTATGTGAAGATGGTGCACGACTTCGCTGTGGCCTTGGCCTCCCATTCGGATGCCTCTTCGCAGGCGTCTGGCACAGTGGTTAAGATGCTGCGTCCCCTATCGCTTAATCCTTGGGTTCTAGTACTGGCTCCTTCACTTCCAATCCAGCATTTCTGCCAATGCACACCCTGGAAGGCCGCAGGTGATGGCTCAAGTACTCAGGGTTCCCATCACATGCATTGGGTCCCAGGCTCCTGCCTGAGCCCAGCCCTACCCTGACTTTTGCAGGCCTTTGGAATAAAATGAAAATAATTAAATAAAAGAGTAAACTCACCACAGAGCCCAGGACAAGTGCAAGGTCAGCCTGGAAGGAGGTGATAAGTGAAGAAAGTGGGAAAATCCTGCCGATGTGTAGGGGGAAGAAGCTGGGTGTTGTGTATGGGACCAGATGCCAGCCAGCGTGTTAGACCAAAGAGGATGAAATATAAGATCAGACTCAGCAGAATTAATGAACATGGATTAGCCTACCTACGATTCACGATTAATGTGTTATATATAGGAGTGAGGAAATGTTTTGGAAACTGTGGTGGTGCTTATGGGTATACTAGTATATGCCAAAAACCCTGGAGCACTTTAAAGATAATTTACAGAAAGCAGGTAGCATGTTTTATAATTATAAACCATTATAATCTGTTTTATAATGCAAATGATTCCTATCCAAGGCAACACAAATAAAGATCTGATTAGAATGTTAATAAATATTCTAAAACTGAAAAAATTTTTAAAGATTTATTTATGTATTTGAAAGGTAGAGTTACAGAGAGGCAGAGGCAGAGGTAGAGAGAGAAAGAGGTCTTCCATCCGCTGGTTCACTCCCCAAATAGATACAATGGCTGGAGCTGGGCTGATCTGAAGCCAGGAGCCAGGAGCCAGGAGCCAGGAGCTTCTTCTGGGTCTCCCACACAGGTACAGGGACCCAAGCACTTGGAACGTCTCCCACTGCTTTCCCAGGCCACAGCAGAGAGCTGGGTCAGAAAAGGAGCAGCAGGTCTTGAACCAGCACCCATATGGGATGTCGGCACTGTAGACAGCATCTTTACCCACTATGCCACAGCACCAGCCCATAAAACTGATAATTTTTAAATATATTTTAAATATTTATCCTTTTATTTGAAAGGCAGTGTTGGGAGAGGGAGAAAGAAGGAGAGGAGGGGAGAGGGAGGTCTTTCATCTGCTGGTTCACTCCCCAAATGGCTGCAACGGCTGGAGTTGGGCGGATCTGAAGCCAGGAGCCAGGAGCTTCTTCTGGGTCTCCCTCGTGGGTGCAGGGGCCAAGGACCTGGGCCATCTTCTAATGCTTTCCCAGGCCACAGCAGAGAGCTGGATCAGAAGAGGAGCAAAACTGGAGTCCATATGGGATGCAGGCTCCGCAGGCAGAGGCTCAGCCTACTATGCCACAGAGCTGGCCCCTTTTTCTGGCAATTAGAAGGGGACTATGATTGGCAGGAAGCTAAAACTACTCTGCTGTAGTTGAAAGATGGAAAGCAGGGAGATAAGAGAAAGGGACTTACAGACAGGAGAGCTCTGCTACCCAGGACACACAAATACCCCGGTGACGGAGCCCTCAGGGTGCTAGCCCCTCCGGCTAGGGCCCTCGGCCATGCACAGTGCGGGGAAGCAGACCTGCCTGAGCTAGGACACAGCCTTCCCTCCAAAGCACACAAACCCCTGGGCCCTGTCCCACCAAGGCTGTCCCCTCAGTGTTCTCCCGGGCGGTCTAGAAATACCATGGGTGCACGGGCACACGGCACACCCTGCTGTGGGGTGACAAACATCCAAAGGAAAGTACGCAGCTCGTTCAAAATGTCACTGCCATCCGTGGCCTGCAGCAGGGGACTGGCCGAAATGACCGGGGCTTTAGTGAGAAACACATACGTATCTTCTAGGGGAGAGAAGGGAAGCCGCACCCTCAGGGCACTGCTTCTACGCTGGGCTAGGACACCTGCGCCTAGACCTGAGGCTCCGACTCAGGTCGCTGTCCCTGCCTGCTCCTGTCAGCCCCACTCCCAACACCATCTCCTGCTCCTTGCCCTTCCCTCCACACATGCAGAGGAGGGAAAATGAAAAGGAGGGAGAAATGGGAAAGAAAAACGGAATATTCTGAGGATGTGAGACCCAAAGCTAGAAGGAAATCATAAGACATTCCTGGCTTGTGCTCATAATTAATACTCTGGTTCTGAGCAGAACTGTCACTTTGTTATCTAAAAGCGTTCATAGGGCGGAGTTACTATCCGTGGCTATTTTTGGTTTTTCACTGATTTCCTTTTTTGAAACAATGTATGCTTTTCCGTGATTGATTTTTCTTTTGAACATTACATTCAAGTTCTTCTACTTGACATGACTTTTGACACATCTCCAGCTTTATTACTTCTCTAAATCATGACCGTGTTTCCTCCCACAGCAAGAATGCGGTAGGGCAGAGCAGGGACCCAGGGCGGAGAGTCCAGTCCCCAGTCCTGACAGCTCATTTGTAGCCTAACATGAACTGAAAGTGTCCTGTGTGTGTGTCGACACATTCTGCCACGGTGCCTTCCCACCCAGTGAGCTCAAAGCATTGCTCAAAATCAGGCACAGAGGGTGGGCATCTGACCCAGCAGTCAAGATACCAGTTAAGAGCCCTAATCCCACATCAAAGTACCTGGGTTGGAGTTCCAGCTCCATTTCAGATTCCAGATTCCTGCCAATGGGAGGCAACAGGTTGAGATCTCAAGTGGTTGGAGACCCAGGAAGACCTGGATTGAGTTTCTGGCTCCTGCTTCAGCTTGGCCCAGTCCCAGCCGTTGTGGTCATTTGGAAAGTAAACCAGCAGATGGGAGCTTGTTGTCTCTTGCATGTTTTCTCTGTCACTTTGCTTTTCAAGCAGATGAAAGTAAATAAATTATATATCTATCTAACAATATATATACTATAATTTGGAGTAGGACACTTCTCACTTGTATGCTGCCTTTTTAAAAAGAGCACGTATTGGTGATGCTGCTGTGGTGTATTGCATAAAGCCATCGCCTGCAGTGCCACAATTCCATATGGGCACTGGTTCGAGACCCTGCTGCTCCACTTCCGATCCAGCTCTCTGCTGTGGCCTGGGAAAGCAGTAAAAGATAGCCTAAGTCCTTGGGCCCCTGCACCCTTGTGGGAGACCCAGAAGAAGCTCCTGGCTTCAGACTGGCACAGCTCCAGCTGTTGTGGCCAATTGGGGAGTGAACCAGTGGATGGAAGACCTCTCTCTCTCTCTGCCTCTCCTTCTCTCTCTCTCTCTCTCTCTCTCTCTCTCTCTCTGTAACTCTTTCAAATAAGTAAATAATTTTTTTTAAAAAACACAGCATTTATTTTTTATTTTCATCTACCTGAAAGGCAGAGTGACAGAGAGGAAGAGCAATTAGTTAAGTGAGTTTCTTATTTTCTTTTTTTGTATGTGTTACCTGATTTTTCTTTCAACAGACACATGGACAGACAGACAGACAGACAAGGGTGCTTTCATCCTCTAGTTTACTCCCTAGATGCTCAAAACAGCCAGGACTGAGCTGGCCAAAGCTTGAACTGGAACCTCAAGCCAGGTCTCGAATGTGGGTGGCAGGGATGCAACCACTTGAGTCAGTTTCTTGAGACGTCATAGGGTCTGCACTCACGGGGAGCTGGAGTCGGAAGCCAGATCTGGGAGTTCAGTGCAGGCGTGCGGCCATGGGCCCAGGCATCCCAACCTGCATGCCAAGTGCTGGCCCGGACGCCTGCCCTCCTCCCCTATTTTATAAACAGTCTGTTTCTTTCCTTGTAAGACAGAGGACCTGTACTAATAATTCCCACAAAATAGATAACTGTTTCACTCGTGCTAGAATAGTATTAAAACAAAGGGCAAACGTTTCAAATGTTCTCTGATTACCTCTGAAACACTAGGCTCTACAGCTAAAATAGCACCTGTCTTCTATTTCAACAGTAGCCTTATTAGGTAGAAAGAGAAGAACTTGGGTCAATTAAAAGACCCTTCATACACTGAATCGTCCTGATAAAACTTAGCCTATTCTTGCTGAGAGCCCAGGATTTTACCTTGAAATGTTTTCACGTTCAGCCACTGCTGGACCAGTGATGGTGGGCTCTCCTTCAGTCATATATAATTTCTGATGAATACTCACCAGAATGAATTATGTTTTTCTCTCTTCCACTTCTTTTTTTTTAAGATTTATTTATTTACTCGAAATTCAGAGTTACACAGAGAGAAAAGGAGAGGCAGAGAGAAAGAGAGAGAGATCTTACATCCGCTGATTCACTCCCCAGATGGCTGCAACAGCTGGAGCTGGGCCGATCTGAAGCCAGGAGCCAGGAACTTCCTCCAGGTCTCTCACGCGGGTGCAGGACCCAAAGACTTGGGCCATCTTCTTATTGCTTTCCCAGGCCATCGCAGAGAGCTGGATCGGAGGTGGAACAGCCAGGTCTTGAACTGGCACCCATATGGGATGCCAGCACTGCAGGCAGAGGCTTTCCCCAGTATGCCACGGCGCTGGGCTCCCCTCTTTCACCTCTCTACATCTATTAATGTCAACATATTTTTCTATGTTTTATTTCCAATGTGTTTCATATTATTTAACCTACCTCCCTATTATATAAAAATAAGTAAAACTATTCACATCTCAGTTATTTTGTTTCACATGTGATCTGTACATTTAAATGCATGCCTTCATTGAAACGTGACCCAAAATCTATTCCCCGTCATTTCCTAGACAACGTTATGCAATGAAGAAAGGGGGAATTTCTGTACGTCTCTAGAGCTCTACTGTCCAGTATGATAACCACTAGCCGTGTGTGCCTATTTCGATTTCAGTTTAAATTACTGGCATGCTCTAGATAATAATTCAGTCAACAGCGGATCACACACGTAACACTGGCCCCATAACATACAATGGAGTGGAAGAATTCCTATCACCTAGTGGTATCATAGCCAGTGGAATACCAGCGCACAATACGTTAAGCAAGTCTCTGTCGCCACACTAGTGTAAATAAATCTAGTGTGTGCCCGTGCTATGAAAGTATAGCACGTACAATTATGGATAGCACGCACTGTCTGATACAGAAATGACCACATTACTGCTGTATGTGTTTACTCTTCTGTCTACACTCTGACCTGTAAAAGAAGTTTACTGTGAAACAGTATGCCGTGTTATGTTGGATGCCTCCCACGTTGAGTTCACAGCATGTCTGATCACATCAAGAGGCCATGTCAGGTGAGTGACCGACACCATCTAGGCTTGTGTAAACACACACTGTGATGTTTGCTCAGCCACCAAATCACCGGATGCACTTCCCAGAGTATAAACCCATCATTAAAAGAGTCGTGACTGTAATTGAAATATTTTTTTTTATTTTTGTTTATTTTATTTATTTGAAAGGCAGAGAGAGACAGAGAATTTTCTGTCCAGTGGTTCATCCTGAAATGCCCTTAGTAGCTGGGGCTGGGCCAGGCTGAAGCCAGGAGCCCAGAACTCCAGCTTCGTCTCCCACATGGGCGGCAGGAATCCAAATACTTGGGCCATCTTCTGTTGCCTCCAAGGGTGCTCGTTAGCATGAAGCCAGATTGAAAGTAGAGCGGGAGGCCGACGCCGCGGCTCACTAGGCTAATCCTCCGCCTTGCAGCACTGGCACACCGGGTTCTAGTCCCGGTCGGGGTGCCGGATTCTGTCCCGGTTGCCCCTCTTCCAGGCCAGCTCTCTGCTGTGGCCAGGGAGTGCAGTGGAGGATGGCCCAAGTACTTGGGCCCTGCACCCCATGGGAGACCAGGAAAAAGCACCTGGCTCCTGCCATTGGATCAGTGCGGTGCACCGGCTGCAGCGCTCCGGCCGCGGCGGCCATTGGAGGGTGAACCAACGGCAAAGGAAGACCTTTCTCTCTGTCTCTCTCTCTCACTGTCCACTCTGCCTGTCAAAAAAAAAAAAAAAAAAAAAAGTAGAGCGGGATTTGAACCCAGCTACTCCCATATGGGATAGGCACCCCAAGTGGCATTTTAACCACTGTGCCACAGGTCCACCTCCTGAAGTATTTTCAGTGCAGTTTCTCATTCACAATATCTGCATTTTGCTGGCTCCTTTGCCACACGTGGCTGGTGGCAACCCTAGGGTCTTAAGGTTGGAGCTCACGTAAGTATAACTACATGTTAGAAATAACCTCCTCTCTAAATCTTTGTTTTTCGCCCTAAGTTTCCTTTTATAAAAAACCAACCAACTCAATAACTTATATTGTTCCCCATAATGTGAACACCTATGGAGAAGATACAGTTAGAACCTTTCTGCACTATTTGCATTATAAAGGAGCCCTAAATCCAGACGGGCACCGGAAGGAAAGAGGAGGTGGCAGGGAAGGACCCGGGAGCCCTGGGTCGCAGTCTTTCCACTGTAATGATACTGGGGGTAAAAAGTACGTCAGTGGGACGGTGAAGACAGTGGAATCGTGGTGCCCCTGGGACTTGCAAGGAGGAGAGTTTGAGACTGGATTATCCGGAGTGTAAGCCTGCAACTTAAAAATTCAGAAGACTTCAGGCTAAATAAGCTTATTGATCACAGGGCTTGATCTTTTCTCCCTTCCAAAACTCCATTAAAAGAGGAGTAACTGGAGTCAGAGGAACACCAAGGTGCGAGGATTGAAAGCAGAGGATGGGGAGCCACAGTCTGGCCTCGCAGTTAAGGTGCCTGCACCCCTCTCACAGTGTCTGCCTTCAGCTCCAGGCCTGGACTCCAGCTTCCTCCAACGCAGACTCTGGGAGGCAGCAGGAATGGCTCGGCGAGTGATGTTCCGGCCACCCGCGTGGGAGGCCCGGATTGTGTTCCTTGTTCCCAGGTTTTGTCCCAGCCCAGCCCTGGCCATTCTGGGCATTTGGGAAACAAATCACTGAAGGGGCGCTTTCTCTGCCTCTCAAATAAATGAATTAACTTTTTAAAAAGAAATAGAGGGCCGGCGCCGCGGCTCACTAGGCTAATCCTCCGCCTTGCAGCACTGGCACACCGGGTTCTAGTCCCGGTTGGGGCGCCGGATTCTGTCCCGGTTGCCCCTCTTCCAGGCCAGCTCTCTGCTGTGGCCCGGGAGTGCAGTGGAGGATGGCCCAGGTGCTTGGGCCCTGCATCTCATGGGAGACCAGGAGAAGTACCTGGCTCCTGGCCTCGGATCAGTGCGGTGCGCCGGCCGCAGCGGCCATTGGAGGGTGAACCAACAGTAAAGGAAGACCTTTCTCTCTGTCTCTCTCTCTCACTGTCCACTCTGCCTGTCAAAAAAAAAAAAAAAGAAAAAAAAGAAATAGAAGAGGAAGGTAGTGTCTAGGTAGCAGGCTGGATAACAGTAACATTCTGGGAGCTGGAATGGGATGGAAAACGGCCCAATAGACAGAAACAGTACAAATTAAGAGACTCAGGAGGACCCCGGACAGGCAGAGCTGAGAAAAGGATGGACAAGGAGGTCTTGGTGTCCTCGGCTTCCTCGGAGGGCCAGCTGAGACTATGGATGAGAGTAAGAAGTGTCAGATGAATGTTTAGGGAACACCTTCTCCCCACCTGTGTAATCAGGTCAGTGTCTAGTTCAAGACGTACGTGTTAGTCCACATATCTGACATTTGGGGTTTCCTCCATTAGAAGGCCAGCTCAGAGCCTTATCCCTATAGCAAGGACCACCAATAAGCAAGCCTCATGCATGCCCACATAGCTTTCACCCACTCTTTAGTGATTCATTCTAAAAGATAAATGGACCACAAAGTGTCCCAGGACACTTGAAGAATTTCTTTTCATGAAAGAGACCCAAACCAACCAAACAACCAACAAAAGACAATGGGAAAATAAAATTAAAACAAAGCAGGAAGCAGAAGAAAACTTTTAAACAACCTATAATGAAAGTCTTCAAAAACCCAAGAGTAAAATATATCTGCACAACATTAGTTCAGCTGATTAAAAATAAAAAGAATGGAGAACAAGAGAAACCCCAAAAACTTAAAAAAATTACTTACACATGGAATTAAGGTAGACAAATGAATAGTTAGGTAAACAAAACAAATACCCAAGCTGATAAAAATATTCCAAGTAGTCCAGAAAACTGAGTTCGGGCTATTACAGATATTAACAAAAACCCTGATATGTTTTATATTTATCTTTTGGTCCACAATTTCTTATTTGCTTGCAGTGTTTATAAACTGTAACATGTGTGTTTTGCAATCAACAAAGAATTTCTATCTTATATTATTCCCCTATTCATCTTGTCTCTTCAACAACCCCCTCCTTTCTCTTTCTGACTCTCCCTCTCTTTCTCAAGTCTTTCCAACAGCTGGTAAGAGACAGGGGGAAAAAAATCCCAGCTTTGTAGAAAGAGAAAAAAAAATGCTAACATGGCTTGGCTTATTAATGAAGTTAACTATGGCCAAATGCTTAGATTTTCATTTCAAAAAATTACTGAGTGCAATCAAATTATATGATACCTAATGGGTTTTATTTTCTTGTCAATAAATAAAGTAATAAAGGAGAGGTGTAAAAAAAATTATTGCAGGAGCCAGTGTTGTGGTGTAGCGAGTAAAGCTGCTGCCTGTGGTGCCAGCATCCTATATTGGGGCTGGTTCACATCCCAGCTGCTCCACTTCCGATCCAGCTCTCTGCTATGGCCTGGGAAAATCAGCAGATGACCCAAGTGCTTGAGCCTCTGCCTACGTGTGGGAGAGTCGGAAGAAGCTCCTGGCTCCTGGCTCCTGGCTCCTGGCTCCTGGCTTCAGCCCGGCTCAGCCCTTGCCATCTCGTCCATTTGGGGAGCAAACTGGCCGATGGAAGACCCCCCTCTCTCTCTCTCTGTCTCTCTATCTCTCTGTCTCTATTTATTTATTTGAAAGGTAAAATTACAGAGAGAGGGAGAGACAGAGAGAAAAGTCTTTTATCCATTGGTTCACTGCCCAAACAGCTGCAACAGGCAGAGCTGGGCTGATTCCAAGTTAGGAGCCAGGAGTTTCTTCTAGATCTCCCACGTGCCTACAGGGGCCCATGTCCTTGGGCCACCTTCTGCCTCCTTCCCAGGCCATAAGCAGAGAGTTGTATCAGAAGAGGGGCAGCTGGGACACAAACCAGTGCCCATACGGATGCCAGCGCTGCAGGCAAAGGCTTAGCCTACTACACCACAGCACCGGCTCCAATAAATAAATAAATCTTTATATAACTGCATAAATGAAAAGTTCAATAGAAGGGCTGGAAGGTGAGGATAATTTCCTAGAAGGTAGAATAAAAATAAATTCAAAGATACAGAAAGTAGAAGAGGAGATAGGATCAATCCAAATGCATGAATGTCTGACAAATCAGAGTTTATTTTTAAAAAGTACAGGCAAAAGAGAAAGGGACTGTTTAAAAGGACAAACAAATAAAAATCACAAGATAACTTTCCAGAGCTAGAGGATACGGGTCTCCACATTGCAAGGGCCAACTTTCAATGAAAAACAAAACAAAAGGACCAGGAAAGGAGAGGCGGTGGAGGGAGGTTGAGTAAAAGATGCTAAAACACAGAAAGACAGAAGCAGCAGATCATCTGCTAAAAAATATGTATTACTTCTTTATTCAAGAGGCAGAGAGATCTACAGAGACAGATGCACAGAGAGCTTGCTCGTCTACTGCTCCACTTTTTTTTTTTTTTTTTTGGTAGCAATAATGGTCTTTAATTGTCAGAAATAAATGTTTTGCACTAGTCTTACCATTCACTATGCTGTTAGAAGTCTGTAACGCCCAGTACATAACTGTAATTTGAAACTCAAACAAATCCTCAATACACAGAAACCCACACTTGAGTGCTCTACTTTAATATCCTAAGCAATACAGACTTATACACAAGATAAGAAGAGAAGACATCCCTCTAACCCCCCCTTAAATTAAGAGGAGACACACAAAGTGCATGTGTTGCATTTCAATTATGTCAAAAGACAATACAAATCTGTTGGTTAAGTATATCTCTGTTCACTGAATAATACATGACTCGCCTTCTTTCCAAATTATTGTATTTTAAAATCTTATGTTGCTAGTGCCAGGTAATGGATTAAATAGTGCCTATTCACAAATCAATCGCACTTACTTTTACAATATGTAAAAGATACTTATAATTTCCTTTCATCAAACCAGTGTACAATAGTCCACTGTAAAAGTAAAGGACAGGTATGGCAATCCTTAAAAATTTTGCTTACAGAATGAATGTGTACACTTTGACACATTTTCGTAGCTTCAAAAGTTAGTTACTTTCAAAAAGGAATTCAGTAGATTGACTTGTAAATAACCATCTCAGATTTTAAATCTGCAAAAAATCCATCACATTGTTGTTGGGACAGATTAAGGCTAAAATTTTTTTCCAAGTTAATATATTGAGAAAATAGAACCATAATTCTATAATAAATCAGTATCTCTCTCTCTCTCTTTTTTTTTTAAAGCAAACCAGTGAAGGAAAGGACAAAAACCTTTGGTTCACTTATATATTTATGAATGGAAAAAATTTATAATTCAAATTTCATTCATTAAAAAACTTAGGTACAAATTATAACATTACAGATTAGCCTTTTGATTGTTTTGCATGGGGAACTTAGAGACTCAATTCATTTCAGGAGACCTAAGTGTGCATACTCCAGGGAAATAGCGCACAAATTGGAAGCATCTTGGAATTTTTCAGTATATTTCAACACATAAATTTTTATGCATGCTTTAAACAGTATTTTTTTAAATGAGATAATCTAAACAAAAAAAAAGTATGACCAGCACCAGCATTTAAGTTTTCTGATTTTAATATTAGTTTGACATAGCATTAGTAACCATGCTCACTGAAACATGTAATGATACAATCTGAATCATATAATTCATTAAATATTATACCCCGCTTCCCCAGAATATTTAGGCTGGTCATAAAGTTAACATTGTGTAAGTAAGTACATAAGCATAATCAGGGACAGCCTCTTGTATAAATTGCTGTTTAGCAATACACAAACTGCCTCAATGATTTATGCTTATAGGTAGACATTCAATTATACCAATAAAACAGCATGTCCTGAAAATATGGGCACATTTTAAAACATATTAAGACAATTCTGTTAACCGTAATAGTCCCACAGTATGACTGAGTAATAAGATGCTACTGTAAAAGCAAAAATCTAATCAGTATAGTGCATGATTGATTCAACATAGTTCCCAGGGAAGAGACCAGTCACTCAATTGCAGACTCCTTCATCCCAGCCATCATCATTCTTCTTTATAACATAAATGATTGCACCCTCCATGAAGGACAGCGCATCATCCTTGTCTTTTGTATAATCATATATTGCAACAACTTTCTCAATATAATTCTTGGGGGCCCAAGCAGGATCCCCATCTGCATATGGATCGTTATTCTGGACTACAGCAGCCTCCTCGTCTTCATAGTCCACTGGAGGTGGTGGTGGTGGAGGCGGAGAGTCATCAAACATGGGAACGTCATCCGGCGGAGGTGGTGGCGGGGGAGTTGGACTATCAGCAACTGGTCCAACTGTGGGTGGCGATGGTGTAGGCACAGCAATGGGAATGCCAATACTACTACTTCCACTGTTTTCTCAACTTCCACTTCTTCCACTACTTCCACTGTGTATTCTTGGTCTCTGATTTAAAGAAGCTGTCCGGCCTGGACTATGCTGACTTCCAAGCCTAGCAGGACTTGTCATGTAGTCATTAGGAACTGTTGGGGGTTTAACAGGTTCCAGGGTTTTATACGGAGTATTCCGTCCCAATGTTCCCCGGCCTGACATGGGAGGACTTGGTGGTTTCTGAGTAGGAGGATTTGTTCTCGACAATGTGCCAGCTCTTGCAGGCTGGTTATTTCCATGCTTGACACCATGCAGTGGAGGATGGCCCAAGTGCTTGGGCCCTGCACCCCATGGGAGACCAGGAGAAGCACCTGGCTCCTGCCTTCGGATCAGCGTGGTGCGCCGGCCGCGGTGGCCATTGGAGGGTGAACCAACGGCAAAGGAAGACCTTTCTCTCTGTCTCTCTCTCTCACTGTCCACTCTGCCTGTCAAACACACACACACACACGCTGCTCCACTTTCTAACTGCTCCGCAGCAGCCTAGGACAGGGCTGAAGGCAGGAGCCAGGAAGTCAGTTCAGGCTCCCCACGTGGGTTGCAGGAATGCAGCTAAGGATCACCGACTCCCGCGAGTGGGAAGCTGGAGTCACAAGCTAAAGGCAGCCATTGAACCCAGGAATTCTGATGTGGGACATGAGAGTCTTAACAGCATCTTAACCACTTGTCTAAACGCCTGCTCCAGAAATAATCCGTTCTAACGTTCTACAGCACGGCGGGGCAACTCTAGGTAACAATAATGTATTCTATAAATAATGTATTATATAAAGGACTGGAGAAGAGGATCTGGCAGGCTCCAAACACAAAGAAAAGGTGAGGAATAGAAACGCCAAACATGGACTGTAGTCAGTTTACACTGGATACATCGCCCACATAGTTTCACCCACTCTTTAGTGATTCATCCTAAAATATAACTGGACCACAAAGTGTCCTAGGACACTTGAATTCCTTTTTATGAAATATTACCCTGTATCCATAAAAGCATACAAGTATTACATTAAACATTTAGATAAACAATGAAACAAAGCTAGAAAAAATGAAACGCTCGGTTTGAAAGACATAACCCAATGAGCAACAAAGCAAAATACATTCATGCTGAGACACATCCTTATACTATCTCAGAGCACCCAGAATAAAAAAGATCCTTCACCTTCCAAATATAAGAGATTAAAAAAAAAAGGACTAGGAACTAGATGAACAGTACACTTCCCAAGAAAACACCAAAATGAGAAAAAGAGTGGGACCTGCCTTGTGGCATAGCTGGCTAAGCTGCCGCCTGCGATGCTGGCATCTTACGTGGGCACCAGTTCAAGTCCTGGTTGCCCTACTTCTGATCTGGCTCTCTGCTAACGTGCATGGGAAGGCAGCAGAAGATGGCAGCAGAAGACTGCTTGAGCCTCTGCACCCACAAGGCAGACCCAAATGGAGTTCCAGGCTACTGGCTCTGGCCTGGTCCATCCCTGGAAGTTGTGGCCATTTGGGGAGTGAAGCAGCAGATAGAAGATTCTCTCTCTCTCTCTCTCTCTCTATCTCTATCTCTATCTCTATAACTATGACTTCCAAGTAAATAAGGAAATCTTTATTTAAAAAAGAAAGAGTGGTGCAAAACCTTCAAAAGTCTGTGGGACTATGATTTTAAACTAGGAATTCTATACCCAGCCAAAATATGAATCAAGTACAAGAGTAGAATAAAGACATTTTTAGATATTTCTAAAAATTCAGTTGCTAAGTGTGCTTTCTCAGGAATTAGCAAATAATGTGAAATAAGGGAGTACATTTTAAAAGGGGAGGATACAATGGTTTTGAGGGGGTAGAAGGCTAGAAAAATTAAATTCAAATCTTTTCCTCTTTCTTTGACCATAGAGAACTTGTGGTATGAGCATTATTTAGAAATGGAAAAGGTAAACAGAAGAAATTGGAAGACACTCCTGGAGGGACAGCATGAGGGTGGGGCTGTTGTTTCCTAGTGTAAGTGTAAAGAACAATACGTCTTGTAAAATTATACCATTTTAAAAGAATTGTTAAAAGTGAAGCAGAAGCTAAAGAAACAGAATTAAGTCCAGGAGGAAAACTTAAAGGCGGAATTGATTGATTTCATTTCAATTTCCAATCGTCTATTTCAGTGACTTGGAGCATGAGAAGATGAGTCACAGATCTACAGAGTGCTTCCTACCAGCTGACAACCACAGTGAGGTCTGGGCCTCTGACAGCCCCACTCCCACGGAGCCACACCCTTACAGCCCCCTCCCGTGACTGGGCATTGTTTTAGATGCTTGGCAATGGGTGACACAACCTGAATGCTTGTAGCTCCCTAACATTCTTACGTTGATTGCGGTTGCCCCTTGTGATGGCGTTAGGAGGCGGGGTTCTGGTGGAGCTCTCATGAACAGGAGTACTGCCTTTATTAAAAGAGACCCCAGGGAGACCCCTCACCTCTCCTGCCACATGGGGATGCAACAAGAAAACATCATCTGTGAACAGGATGTGGGCCCTCAACACCAAATCTGTCAGCACCTTGATCATGGGTTCCCAGACTCGAGAATGGTGAGAAGCAGATTCCTGTTCTTTCCACCCTACCTGGTAGAAGGTATTTTGTTACAGCTGCCCAAGCAGACTAGGAAAACCAGCTGTTCATCCGCAGCCGTGTGTTGGGTTCCATATTTCACTGCCACGGCTATTTTGTAAGTCAATAGCGACAGAGGTTAACTTGCACATTTATTTATTTTTTGGTCTGGTGGAGATGCAAACTCATTTCTGCCCCGTGGAACAGATAACTTAACTGATGTTGAACATCGACAGCTTCTGTACTCTAACCACCAATGCATAAATTTGGCCTGTAGAGACCCAGTTCCTCAAATGCTCGTAGCATCTTATTACTGACCGCATCTTACTTGTTTCCTCATTATTCAATAAGTTAACTAAATTTTTGACATACTTTCCTGTTACATTTGCCTGAGAATCATGAGTTCACCTTTCTGAAGATTATACTTGCGCAAAGACAAAGATTATAGACATATTTTTAAAACTTCTTTTCTTGGAACTAGTCTTTCAAACACACACCTAAGAAATTCAGACATTTCTGTCTCAACTAGATAGAAGGAACTGGAATTTCACCTTACTTGCTAATTAGACTCCATCAGCCAACCCCTCTTTCCACCCCCTCACCCCAAATATAGATCCCTCCAAGGTGAGCCAAGTCTTCACACATTTTACCCAACTGGTAAAGCTGAGGCTTGGAGGCAGCGATTTCCCCAAGAGTCTAGAAGAAGACAAGCTCATGTGGCCTGCCGGTGGGAGAGGCCTCCTCCCCAAGCAAGCAAGGAGGCCAAGCAAGGCAGAGGCATCTGAAGTGTGAAAAGGAAAGGAGGGGCTGGCGCTGAAGTGTAGCGGGTAAAGCTGCTGCCTGCAGTGCTGGCATCCCATATGGGTGCTGGTTTGAGTCCGGGCTGCTTCATTTCTGATCCAGCTCTCTGCTATGGCCTGGGAAAGCAGGAGAAGATGGCCCAAGCCCTTGGGCCCCTGCACCTGCATGGGAGACCCAGAAGAAGCTCCTGGCTCCTGGCTTCGGAGCTCAGGCTACTGTGGCCAATTGAGGAGTGAACCAGCAGATGGAAGATCTCTCTCTCTCTCTCCCCCACCCCCCATCCTTCTCTCTGTGTAACTCTGACTTTCAAATAAATAAATAAATCTTTAAAAAAAATAGAAAAGAAAAGGAAGCACGCAATGAACATTAAGCCAGGCCCCTGGGGATGGGACGCTTGAGAGCAGGCGTAAGGACACTGCTACCCTTTACACTATAACACCTTTCAATCACTCATTATCATCTCATATTTCTAAATTACATTTTTAGGGGCCGGTTCTGTGGTTTAACAAATTAAGCTGCCACCTGCAATGCTGGCATCCCACATGGGTGCTGGTTTGAGTCCCTGCTTGCTCCACTTCTGATCCAGCTCCCTACTCATGCACCTGGGAAATCAGCAGAGGATGGCCCATGTGCTTAGGCCCCCTGCACCCATGTGGGAGACTCAAATGAAGCTCCTGGCTCTTGGCTTCAGCCTGGTCCAGCCCTGGATGGTGTGATCATTTAGGGGAGTGAACCAGCAGTTGGAAGACCTGTCTGTCTCTCTCTTTCTGTAACTCTGCCTTTTAAATAAATCTTTTAAAATAAACAAATAAAAATCAAGTAATTAAATTTAAAATTCTTTTTGTGTTACTGTAATGACTGCCATGAGAGAAGAACTAAAATATAAGCATAGTCACGTGGTGTATTATTCGACGAAGACTGCTATAACAAAATATCACAGATGGGGGTGCTTGACCAACACAGATCATTTGCTTTCTCACAGCCCTGGAGGCTGGAAGCCCAGGATGAAGGCAGCAGCAGGACAGGGCTCTGGTGAGGCCCCTCCTCTCAGCCTGCGGGCAGCCAACTTCTCACTGTGGCTTTTCTTTGCACACCTCTCCCTGGTGTCTCTCTTCTTAGAAGGACACCAGTCCCATGGGATCAGGACCCACCCTGAAGACCTCATTTAACCTTAATCAGCTCATCAAAAGCCCTGTCTCCGGATCTGAACACCATCATACGCCAAGGTGCACTGAAAACTAGAACCCAACCTGTGAAGTTGGGAGGACACAGTTCTGCCCGTGACCCATGGGAAAAAAACTCAAACAGCGCACAAGGGAACACAGTGACAAACGTACCTCCCACTCACCCCACCTCCAGGCCCACATTCTCAAATCCTTGTTAGCATCCACAGCTCACACACCTCTCAATTAAAGCTCTTTCAAGGCTGTGGCCATATGGCAGAACCTTGGCGAAAAGGAGCAGTGGTTTCTCACTCTGGGCTGCAAAGGGAAGTGAGCACGAGACCTCGCAGGCCATCACTCCCCCTGACCTCTGCCCTACTTGGAAAGGAACTGGGAAAGAGTAACATGGGCAACTGCTGTTTGCTGAGAATTCAGCTTCTGGGTACAGCCCAGAAAGGAAGAGATAGGCAGCAACCATCATGATACAGAACTCATCATATAGGAGAGGGGAGAAAGCCCAGGGAAGAAAAACTAACAAGTGGACTAGAGACTTGCCAAAGTATTTTAGCCCAGTGGACAAAGTCGTATGTCGGCTATTATATTTATATTTTGAAAAAATTTTTAAAAAGTTATGTATTTGTTTGAAAGGCAGAGTGGTAGAGGGGAAGAGAAATACAGAGAGAAAGATAGAGATCTTCCATTCACTGGTTCACTCCCCAAACAGCCCCAATGGCTGCAGCCGAGCCAGGCCAAAGCCAGGAGCCTGGAGCCCCATCTGGGTCTCCCATGAGCAACGGGGACCCAACCACTTGAGCTATCATTGCTTCCCCCCAGGGTAGGAGACTGAAGTTGGAGCAGATCCAAGACTTGAAATCAACTGCTCTGATAAGGGTGATGGGCATCCCAATCTATGTCTTAACTGCAACACCAGTTACCCACCCTTCTGTTCCTTTTAATAAAAATAGGAGTTGGTGCTCTGGTGTAGCAAGTAAACCTGCCATCTGCAGCTCCAGCATCCCATATGGGTGCCAGTTCGAGTACCAGCTGCTCCACTTCCAATCCAGCTCCCTGCTAATGCACCTGGGAAAGCAGTAGAAGATGGCCCAAGTGCTTGGGCTCTCCATCCACAAGGGAGACCCAGATGAAACTTCTGGCTCCTGGCTTTGGCTTGGCCCAGCCCTGGGACAGTGTGGCCATTTGGGGAGTGAACCAGCAGATAGAAGATCTCAGTGTGTGTGTGTGTGTGTGTGTGTGTGTGCCTGCCTCTGCCTCTCCTTCTCTGTAACTTTTTCAAATAAATAATAAACCTTTAAAAAAACAGCTAAATAATATTCCATTATGTGGATATGCCATATTTTATTTGTTCATTCATCAGTTGATAGGACATATGGATTACTTCAAAGTTTTTTTTAAGTTTATTTATTTGTTTGAAAGTCAGTTATAGAGAGGGAGAGACAGAGACAGAGATCCTCCATCCACTGGTTCACTTCCCACATGGTTGCAATGGCCAGCACTGGGCCAGGCCAAAGCAGGAGCCAGGAGCTTCATCCAGGTCTCCCACATGGATGGCAGGGACCCAAACACGTGGGCCAACTTCCACAGCTTTTCCCAGGCTGTTATCAGGGAACTGGATCAGAAGTGGAGCAGCTGGGACTCAAACCAGCGCCTATACGGTATGCCATCAATGCAGGCGGTGGCTTTACCCGCTACAACACAACGATGGCCCCTGTTTTGACTTTTTGACTGTTACCCATAATGCTCTATGAACATTCATATACAAGGCTTTGCGTGGATACACATTTTCACTTCTCTTAGGTATCTGCCCAGTGGTCGAATAACTCAGTCAGTGGAAAATTGGTTTAGCTTTTTAAGGAACTGCTGAGTCATTTTACATCTCCACTCCCTTACTAACACTTGTCTTTTTGGTTGCTGCTGTGATGGTCAATGTGAAGTGGTGTCCCATGCTGGTTTAGATTTACATTTTCCTAATGGTAATGACGTTGAGTATATTTTCAAACACTTATTGGTCATTTGCGTATCTTATTTGGAGCACTATTCATATCCCTTGCCCATTTTTAAGTAGGAGCTTTACTTTTGAATTGTACATTAGCCAGCTTTTCATCACTATGACAAAATACCTGAGGCAACTTTTAAAGAGAGGTTTAGGGGCTGGTGCTGTGGCGTAGCGGGTAAAGCCATCGCCTGCAGTGCCAGCATCCCATATGGGTGTCAGTTCAAGTCCCGGCTGCTCCACTTCTGACCCAGCTCTCTGCTATAGCCTGGGAAAAGCAGTAGAAGATGGCCCATGTCCTTGGGCCCCTGCACCCACAAGGGAGACCTAGAGGAAGCTCCTGGCTCCTGGCTTCAGATCAGTGCAGCTCCAGCCATTGTGGCCAATTGGGAAGTGAATCAGTAGATGAAAGACCTCTCTCTCTGCCTCTGCCTCTCTGTCATTTTGCCTTTCAAATAAATAAATAAAGCTTTCAATTTAAAAGAAAGTAAATTGTATGAAAGGCAGGGGAGAGGTTTATTTGCCCACAGTTGAGGAGATTCAATTCCAAGACTGGGCAGCCCTGTTGGTTGGGCAGGTTGGGCACCTGCTGCAGGTGGCAGATGGTCAAGGTAGAACTTGTGTGGAAGAAGTGTCACATGATGAGCCAGGATGCAGACAGAATGTGGCTGGGCCCAACTCGACTTTGATGGCCAACCCTCTTGTGAGAACCATCTTCCAAAGGCACATCTCCAGGAACCTAAGGACTTCCCACGAGGCCCACCTCTCCAACATCATCATAGAGTCAAACCAATTCCTCTCTCTTAAAGCTATTAACTTTCAAGCTTCACACTCTTCATGGCTTCAAGAGCCAAATCATGATCAAACTATAGTAAGCTGCCATCTACTCTAGATGAAGTCTTGGGCTTCAAAACAAAGTGCTTCAGAACAGATGGCTTAAATGACCAAGTTGTTTTCTCACAGTTCTGGCTCCAGGAAGTCTGCAGTCAAGTTACTGGGTGGTGTGGTTTCCAGGAGGCCCTCTCCTTGGCTCGCAGGTGGCAGCCTGTCTTCTATGTCCTCACACTCTTTCCTTGTGTGTGTGCATCCCTGGTGTCTCTTCTTAGATGGACACCAGTCCTATTGGATCAGGAGCCCCGCTGGGACCCTACTGAATCTTTTTTTTCCTTTCTTTTTTTTTTTTTTTTTAGACAGGCAGAGTGGACAGTGAGAGAGAGAGAGACAGAGAGAAAGGTCTTCCTTTTGCCGTTGGTTCACCCTCCAATGGCCACCACGACTGGCGCGCTGCAGCCGGCGCACCGCGCTGATCCGAAGGCAGGAGCCAGGTGCTTCTCCTGGTCTCCCATGGGGTGCAGGGCCCAAGCACCTGGGCCATCCTCCACTGCACTCCCAGGCCACAGCAGAGAGCTGGCCTGGAAGAGGGGCAACCGGGACAGAATCCGGCACCCCGACCGGGACTAGAACCTGGTGTGCTGGCTCTGCTAGGCGGAGGATTAGTCTGTTCAGCCACGGCACCGGCCCCCTACTGAATCTTAATTATCTCCAAATACAGTCACATTGGGGTTAGGGCTTCAATCTGCCGACAGGTTTGAAATTCTTTCCCTAACAAAATCCCTTGTCAGACATGTGATTTGCAAAAATTGTCTCCCATTGTAGGTAACAGCATCCTTTGAAACACTATTTTTTTTTCATTTACATGATGTCCAGTTCATCTATTTCATTGTTGTTGTTTGTACTCTTGTGTGGTGGAATGAGAAGGCCATGCCAAGATGGCCGCTGGCAACAGAAACTGCCTGGCAACAGGCTATGATTGGATGGTTTCAGAAACCACATGACAGCAGAGCCTGCCTGGCAACAGGCTGTGATATATGGCTTCAGAAACTGCCTGGCAAAAAGGTGTGATTGGTTAGGGCAGAGACTGCCCCTTGACCGGATTGGCTGTCTTGGCTATATAAGCTGCTGTAGCAACTGAAATAATCGAGTCTGCAGGCTGCTTGCCTCAGGCCTGTTTTCACCCGACTCCCAGGGTCTGTGTGGTGACTCCACGCCTCTTACCTCCACCATGCTCCTCCTCCCAGAAGCGAAATCAACCTCAACACTCTTGGTGTTATTTGTAAGAGAACAACATTTAATTCAAGTTCACAAAGATGTAAGCTTCTAAGAGTTTATAGTTATAACTATACTTGTATCTCTTCTATTTATTTTGAGTTAATTTTGTATACGGTGTGAGGTAGGAATCCAACTTCAGTCTTTTGCATGTAGCAATCCAATTTCCCAGACCATTTGTTGAAATAACCATTACCCAGCCCCTCTCCATTAAACTGCCTTGGTGCACTTGTGGAATACCAATTCACCACAAAGTAAGGTTTATTTCCTTGACTCTCAGTTCCATTCCATTGATCTATATGCTTATGCTAGTACTACTAAGCCTTGATTATTTCAGATTTGCACTAAGTTTTTCAACCAGGAAAGATGAGTCCTCCACCTTTGACCTTTTTTCAAGATTGTTTTTGCTACTGAATTTCTTGCATCATCATAGAAATTTGAGAACAGTTTGTCAATTTCTGTAAAAAAGTCAAGAATTCACTGAATGTTCAGGTTACTTTTTATTACCATCATAATAATATTAAGTCTTTCATTCCATGGACATGGGATGTCTTTCACTCATTCAGCTATTCTTGCATTTCTTTCAAAAATGTTTTGTGATTTTTAGCATACATGTCTTGCACTTATTTTGCCAAGCTTATTTCCAAGTATGTTATTGTTTTAGATGTTATACTACAAGTATCTTGCATAAATGCTTTTTAAATGGAGTTATATTGCCAAGTGTTTATGGGAAATAGAAGTACAACTTTTAAAGGAAACAAATGATTCCCTTAGAATGGTGGTCATTCAAACTTCCCCAAGAAATTCTCCTTTTGGTTTCTCATCACTTCACCTTTATGTGAATGCACCCATTTAAGACATGCATAAACAAGCTCTAACCAGTCTCTCTAAAGTGAACAAAAATTTTTTTAAAAAGGAAGTGGAATAAAGCAGCAAGGAGAGCAACTGTTTCTGTTTGCTTACTGCCAGCACTGGAGGCCTTTTCTTCCCTAGCTTCATGCACACAAACTGCACCATCTAAGCTGCTGCATCCTAAGCTTCTTCCCTGAGAAAAATAAAATCATGAAGAAACCTTGCATCAGTGGAGAAACATACCTGCAGAAGGCAAAGGCATTCTGGGATTGGCATTCATGCTGGGTTGTCCTGGTGCTTATTCATCATGGCTGAGGCAGACCTCACACCTGGACAGAGAAGGCTGTCACTCAGGAAGCTGATTTTCACGGAACTCTTGCTCAGTCATTTACAGCCCTTACATTAGAGAATCTGCTGAAGACAGACTCCAGCTTCTGGAATGAGCAGTGGATTCCTTTCTGCTTGAGGTATTAGGGTTAAAAAGCAGTTACTTCTGGGATGGGTTATTTCATATCCTTAGAAGTCCTTTCTACCAGATTTATCTCCCTGGTCAGGTCTCCAGAGCATCACCTGATGGAGAAAAGCCGGTGGGTATCTGACCATGCATAGGACACAGTTGTGCCAGACACAGCAAGCTCACTTTGTTTCACCTGAAACAGCTGCTCTGTCCCTGCCTGGAGCTCATACGTCAGCACAAGTGCCTGGCATACCTGGGACACCTGCTGTGATTCAGGCTCACGGCACAGGAGACAGAGTAAGGACTTGATTTTATTCACGATGAGAAACACTTCTAGCTGGAGCTGGGTTTCTGCACCCGCATCTTCATTGGCCTCTCTGTATGTTAAATACAAAGGAACCACAAAGTGTCCCAACAAGGAGAAAGAAGAAATGCAAAAGTTAGCCAACCCACCACCTGGGCAACTGTCCCCTAACGTGCAAACTTCTTGAAAAGAGTCAGGATGGTTTTATTGGAGCTTGATGTTGGGATCCGGGTACCTGGCAGTATAAATTGAGCCACTTCTTCACCATATTTTAAACTGAAATATTAGGAATCATAAACCTGTGCAGTTTGGAAATAACATCCTAATGGCACCCCATATTTGCCTCAAGGTGTCATGCTTCTGCTAGGATCACCAAAATTCTTACACCCAAAATTGATCTCCAAACACTAACACCACTTCAGGAGAAGGTCAGGCAGACTTGCAAGTAAGGGAGAAACAGGAACCCCTATGAAGACGCCATTCTTGAATATTCAAGATTTTTTTTCTAGTGTTTGATGACACATGAGGATTTGGACCCCATGAGTTATCTGAGACTGGGTGCCCTCTAAGGTATTCCGGAGAATTCCCTTGGGATGAGCGTGCTTGTAGTTTTCATTCCCACCAGGCGGGGCTTTATCTCCCTTGACAACTGTATAAAGAACACCTTCATGGAGCCAGCGCCGTGGTTCCCTTGGTTAATCCTCCATCTGCATCCCATATAGGCGCCAGTTCTAGTCCCGGCTGCTCCACTTCTGATCCAGCTCTCTGCTGTGGCCTGGGAAAGCAGTAGAAGATGACCCAAGTCCTTGGGCCCCTGTACCCTTATGGGAGACCCAGAAGAAGCTCCTGGCTTTGGATTGGTGCAGCTCCTGCTGTTGCGGCCACTTGGGGAGTGAACCAACAGTTGGAAGACGTTTCTCTCTGTCTCTCCCTCTCACTGTCTGTAACTCTACCTGTCAAATAAATAAATAAAATCTTCTAAAAAACAAAAAAGAACACCTTTGAGCGGCACGTGGGGAAGCTAGCTACGGGGTACCCTTCCTTCAGCTGAACACCCAGCATAACTGACCCCAACACTCTCACAGGAGAAAGACTCGGCTTTAAAAGCAGAGCCACGGATGCCTGTCATGGATCCAAGGACAGCAACCCTGCATGTGGCCAGGGCTTCTGATTCACTACTTCAGAGCCCTTGGGACCTTGGGCAGGGCAGTCCTCAGAGTGAAGGACCAGCCCTCTATGAGAGGCCCAGGGAATTCTAAGGAGTCCTGGACACGTGGGAGTGGCGCTGAGCTCTGGGCTCGAGCCTCCCGTTCATGCGTCCCTGTTTTGATGTAAGTCGTCTGTGCAGACTGTTGGCTGCCCACCAAAATCTGGTCCCCCCCTTCTTCCTGGACTCAAGGTTACAGCACAGTTCTCAGCCTCCCTTTGCAGCCTGGAGTGGCCATTAGACAAAATGCTTGGTCAAGGGCCAGGCTGCCACTTGAAATGCCAGCATCCCGTACCAGAGTGCTGGCTGGAGTCCCAGCTGCTCTGCTTACCATGCAGCTTCCTAATGCGCCTGGGAAAGCATCAGATCATGGCCCAAGTACATGGACTCCTATCACCCTGTGGGAGATTCAGATGGAGTTCCAGGCTCCTGGCTTTTGCCTGGCCTTTGCCTGGCCCAGCCCTGGCCATTGCAGCCAACTGGGGGGTGAGCCAGTGGGGAGATAGAAGATCTCTCTCTCTCTCAGAGCTGGCACTGTGGTGTAGAGGATAAAGCTGCCGCCTGCAGTGCCGGCATCCCATATGGGTGTCGGTTCAATCCCTGACTGCTCCACTTCTGATCCAGCTCTATGCTATGGCCTGGAATAACAGAAAAAGATGGCTAAAGTCCTTGGGCCCCTGCACCCATGTGGGAGACCCAGAAGAAGTTCTTGGCTCCTTCTTGGGCCTGATCTATAAAGCTTCCCATGAGTTCTTCTCCCTCTGTCCCCTTTCTCCAGAGCCTTTTTGCATGCCAAGCAGGAGATGGGAGGTACTATGGTTTGGATACTGGTTAAGTGTGTTGCCAAGGGTTCCCATGTTAGGCATTCAGTCCCCAGTGTGGCAACGTTGAGAGGTGGTGCCTAGCAGAAAGTAAGCAGGTTGTCAAGGGTGCTGCTGCCCTGGAAGGAATTCGTGTAGCTCTTGTGGGATCCCAGTTAGTTCCTGTGAGATGGCTGTTATAAAGGAGCAAGCCTGGGCCAGACTGTGGTGCAGCGGGTTAAAGCCCCAGCCTGCAGTGCCCGTATCCCATATGGGTGCCAGTTCGAGTCCCAGCTGCTTCACTTCTTATCCAGCTCTCTGCTATGGCCTGGGAAAGCAGTAGAGGATGGTACAAGTCCTTGGGCCCCTGCACCCACGTGGGAAACCTGGAGGAAGCTCCTGGCTCCTGGCTTCGGATCAGCTCAGCTCTGGCTGTTGCTGTCATTTGGGGGGTGAAACAGTGGAATGGAAGACCTCTCTCTCTCTCTCTCTCTCTCTCTCTCTCTCTCTGGCTATATATCTCTCTGTAACTCTGTCTTTCAATTAAATAAACTAATTCTTTTTTAAAAGATTTATTTATTTTTATTTGAAAGAGCTACACAGAGAGAGAGAGAGGCAGAGAGAGAGTTCACTCTCTGATTGGCTGCAACAGCCAGAGCTGTGCCAATCCAAAGCAGGAGCCAGGAATTTCTTGTGGGTCTCCCACGTGGATGCAGGGGCTCAAGCACTTGGACCATCTTTTACTGCTTTCCCGGGCCATAGCAGAGAGCTCGACTGGAAGTGGAGCATCCCATATGGGATGCTGGTGCTTTAGGCCAGGGCATTAACCCGCTAAGCCACAGTGCCGGCCCCTAAATGAATTCTTAAAAAATAAATAAATAAATAAAAAAAGCAAGCCTGACCCGAGAACCAATGTCTGGTTTCCGGTCTGGCTATGTGATCTCTCCCTCTTGGGTGCACGCCCTCCACGACACCATGGCTATGAGGCCCGCACCAGAGCTGAGCAGATGCTGGTGTCCTCCTGTCCTTGAACCTCCAAAACCACCTATACCTGCATATGAGCTACTGACACCTCCTGTCTTTGTGCCATCCCCAGCCTCAAGTATTCCCTTCTGGTGATGGTAAACAGACTAACGCACAGGGCTGCAATGAGTCTGGGCTCCCGAGTGACTGTGTGGAGCAGAGCCCTCTGACCTGGAATCTCTCTGTGGGACTCTCAGACCTATGTGTCCGCCTTGAGCCATGGACTTCTTGGTCACAGCAGTGGAGCCCTGACCTGGTGCGCCTACGTGCAGCGTTTTGGCAGCACACAGTTGTCCTCTGCCTCCTCATCACCCACACAGGCTGCTCTTCAGCGGAAAGCACCTGCCCTGCCCCCAACCCTTCCCCCTCTCCCCATACTACCCGACTCTTCCTCGCCTGCGGCTTTATGGGACTTCTCCCCTGATGACCTGCAACTGAACCTCGTGGCTGTCACTGTCCCGGCAGCTCTAGAGACATGACTTGGTCCCAGTCACCTCTCTCCATGCCTAGCTTGGTGGTGACCCACGCAGGTGTGCAGCCAGCCAGTGAGGGAATGGCACTTTCCCAGCACTCTGGGCTCCCTCCTTCTCCTCCCCAGTCAAGGCCATCTCCTGCAAAAGGCATCCTTCTGGCGTTAGTCCCTGCCCCTCTGTGTTCCGTCACTGCAAGTGCACGCACGATCCGGGCACTCGCAATGCATGCATCAGGAGAGCTCCATGGGCAGAGCTCTCGGGCCACTGAAGTTCCCCTCCTGGGAGTCTCCCCACTTCCCCCTCTGCTCTCAGTTCCCCTGACTCCTCGCACACCCGCAGGCAGAGGATGGGACGAAAGGGCATTCCGACGTCACAGACGGCCTGAAACAAGGGTGCTTTCCGGGCGGGCAGCTGCCTGTCGGAGTGGCGGTCCCCTACTCTGGGAGACATCTACCTGCAGGCGGTTCCGCCTGCTCCCAGCCCTTCACCATGCAGTCTGGGGCATGAGGAATGGAGACTTCCTCAACTCCACTTCCAGCTTCTGCAAAGAGTGCACGGTAGTTCAAGCTAACAGCAAAGTGACCCAGCAAGTCTGTGGTGGAGAGGGAGGAAGCGAAGCCTCCTCTCCCCCAAGGGGACCTTGTCACCACCTCTCCCCATAGAACGGAGGACGTCTTGGTGCCTTGCCACACACACCATGGAGAAGGACAACACCCGCCTTATTCTGGGGTGGGCGTCTGGCCTAACAGTTAGGATGTCTGTGTCCCATATGAGAACGCCTGAGTTTGAGTCCTGGCTCCAGTTGCTAAGCCCCCCTTCCTGCCAGTGCAGACCCCGGGGAGGCAGGGGTCGTAGCTCAAGTAGTTGGGTCTCTGCCAACCACACGGGAGACCTGGACTGAGTTCCTGGATCCTGGCTCTGGCCTTAGCCATTGGGGCATTTGGAGAGTGAACCAGCAGACAGGAGCCCTCTGTCTGCCTCTGTCTCTCAGCTAAACAACAGAAGATTGAAAACAAAAATGGCAATCTTATGCTGACAGTGCATCCTGCGTGGAGCTGACAGTCCCCACCGCTACAGCTCTCTCGGGGAAGACCGCTGGCGATGGCTCGTATGGGAGAAGGGGTGCACACCATCCGAACAGCTCAGGGAAGAACCACGGAGAAGCAGAAGTCGACACTTGGCACACGGCTATCAACTCCCCTCCGACCCCGTGAGCACTGCTCGCCGTCTCTGAGCCTGCAGGCATTTCTTGTGTTTAATAATAGCAGGTTTTTATGATGTGAAACTGCTCATAGACAATTTTTCCCAGATCCGGTGGTTATGTTGATCAATTGTGAGCCTGTGACTAATAACCAGAATGAAGTGGCTCAACAAACAAACTCCCTCCCCACAGCACAGACGCTACATTTACAGAAAAGAAATGCAGCAAACTGTAAATGCTATATATCTTAACTATTAGCACTGGCAAATCAAATGTATGTGTTTAGCTATTTGAAAGGCAGAGAGAAAAGGGGAGACAGACAAATGGTGGCCAGACAAGGCCTAGACCAAAGACAGAAGACAGGAATTCCATCCGGGTCTCCCACCTGGGAGGCAGGGGCCCAAGCATGGGGGGTGTCTTCTGCTGCTTTCCCAGGAGCACGAGCAGGGAAATGGACTGGAAGTGCAGCAGCAGGGACTGGAGCTGGCACTGCTATGGGATTCCGGCACAGAAGTGGGGACTCAGCCTGCTGTGCCCTTATTCAGAACTTCCGGTGCTAGTGTTCTACAGCACAGCAGGGTAACTATGGTTTACAACAGCTATAGACCAGGGCTCTTCAAAGAGTTCACAGAAAATGCATGCTGTGCAAAATTTTAAAAAGGTGTGGATTTCAAAGTTTTTTCTTCAAGAACGTTTAAAATACTCTTGTGGTCTTTTTTTTTTAAAGATTTATCTTATTTATTTGAAAGGTGGGGTGGGAAGGGACAGAGAGAGAGGTCTTCCATCTATTGGTTCACTCTAAATGGCCACAACAGCTGGAGCTGTACCAGGCTGAAGCCAGGAGCCCGGAGCTTCTTCCAAGTCTCCCATGTGGGTGCTGGGGCCTAGGTACTTGGGGGCATCCTCCGCTGCTTTCTCAGGTGCATTAACAGGGAGCTGGATCAGAAGTGGAGCAGCCAAGACTCAAACCGGCGTCCATATGCGAGGCTGATCTCACACGCCACAGTGCTGACTCAACCTTGTCAAATGACTTGGAGTCTTCTCCCAGCGAGTCAACTCAGGCCTGCGACCTGTGTGCAGTGGGTGGTGAGAGCACAGCTCGGACTCGGGGATGTGGAGACAGGGGCTCCAGCCCTGCTCTGTCACTAGTTCTGACCCCAAGGAGCTCAGCCCCTGGCAGTCAAGTTGTTTGCTTATCTGCGGATCTAGGGCCCTGCGGCCTCAGCTCTCCCCAAGGGCTGGGGACAGGAGGATGCTCCTCGGTGATATTGCCCCGCGTCTTAAAATAACTATCCAAATCCAAACCATAAGACTACTTCAATTCTTTGGGGGACAAACAATGCTCAGCTTTGGCTTTCTGTCCTCTCTGATTTATCTGATACACAATCCATGACCTCTTCTCTCCCCGCTGACTTCGGAGTATATCAGCATTAACCCAAACTTGCTTCTCCTCCTGCCTCTCCTTCAAAAGTCTGAGATGTTGAATTTCATGGTCAGTCTAAGGTTAAGTGTGGGATTACCTTACCGTCATTCCTTGCCTAGTGCCTCAATCTATTCCGGAGGAAAACATTCCCCTGCTTGCCCGAGCACACACAGCCCAGCGGATACAAGGACGTTTGCAGAATCATCAACTTTTAATGACCCTGCTGAAACTGGCTTCCTCGGAGGAGGCCGCTAATGGAGAATGTGTGTCTGCTTGGAGATTCACAACTGGTCCCCAAGGCGGCTCGGGTTCTTACCTGGCCCCTTTATCAAATCTGGCATCCGATCCCACGGTGGCATTGATTTCGGCTGGGCCCTGAGCGGAGGAAGCAATCAGAACAGGGCGGCTGAGGTTGCGGGCGGCTGAGCTGTGGGCTCCGGAAGGGGCGTGGGTTCAGGCGGAGGCACTGCTCTGGCCGCTTCAAGGACTGTCGAAAATGCGTGAGTCCCTGGAAAGAAATTTTACTGGCTCCAAAATATGAAGAGAAAAATGGCAAAATCAAATTGATACTCGTTTTTAGCATTACATTGTAAAATCTTTAACTTTTGATTTTAAAATAGTGAAATGCATTTCTTGTGGACTCTCAGCTACTAGCATGCACTTGCTCTAACAGCAGCAGCTGGGACAGGGAGGGAAGACAGCCAGGCCTCTGTCAGCCCCTCCTGCCCCCACCACATGCACACCTGTTCAAGGTCAGCCCCCAGGGTGTGGTCCTACCCGTGCATGAACTTGGAGTGCACCTGCCACTCCAGCCTCCATCCTGGGTCCAGCTTCGGAGTCTCTGACACAGCCCTGGATCCTATTTGCTTAATTTAGTTAGAATTGGTGGATTTTTAAATACATACACACACACACACACACACAAACACACACATTTATGTATTTGAAAGGGAGAGGGACAGAGAGCGAGGGGGAGAGACAGAAACAGAAAGATGTTTTGTTCACTGATCCACTCTTCAAGTGGGCACAATAACTAGGTCTGGGCCGGGCTGAAGCCAGGAGCCAGGAGCTCCATCCGGGTATCCTACATGGATGGCAGTGGCCCAGGCATTTTGATTATCATCCAGTGCCTTCCCAGGCACAATAGCAAGAAGCTGGATAGGAAGTGGAACAGCTGGGGCTCAAACTGGCACTCCAATATGTCACAATGGTTTTGCAACTTGTAAAGAGATCTAACTCTGAATTAAGGCAAGAATCCTGGTCTCTTGAAACACATCCCACCTCCTTCCCTTCCACAGCTATGAAATCTAATTAGTTGGTTAAGGAAAGCAATAAAATATGCAAAGCTTTTACACCAGCTTCCTGATTAGGTTAATTTGTGGCATCTACTTGGACAGTCACTTTAGTTGGAATTATCCAAATCTGCCATCTGTTGCCTATAACATAAGTTTGTTTTTATTATGTTTATCATTTAAGGTCTATATCTGCCTGCTAAAATCTAAGTCCCATGCAGGCTGGAGATCTTTTTTCCTCCTTGTTTTATCAAGTGCCTCGTAGGTTTTCAGCAAATGTCTCAGAAGAATGATAAATGTAGGTCTGTCAGAGATACCCAGGCCTAATATTAATCCTACTTTTGTATCCCTTTATTCTCCGTCTCATTTTTCACGGTTCAAAAATAGTAAAGAGGCCGGCGCCGTGGCTCACTAGGCTAATCCTCCGCCTGCAGCGCCGGCACACCGGGTTCTAGTCCCGGTCGGGGCGCCGGATTCTGTCCCGGTTGCCCCTCTTCCATGCCAGCTCTCTGCTGTGGCCCGGGAGTGCAGTGGAGGATGGTCCAAGTGCTTGGGCCCTGCACACCATGGGAGGCCAGGAGGAAGCACCTGGGTCCTGGCTCCTGCCATTGGATCAGCGCGGTGCGCCGGCCGCAGCGCGCCGGCCGCGGCGGCCATTGGAGGGTGAACCAACGGCAAAGGAAGACCTTTCTCTCTGTCTCTCTCTCTCACTGTCCACTCTGCCTGTCAAAAAAAAAAAAATAGTAAAGAACATTCTAGAAACAATTCACAAATTTTAGAGTTTTTATTACAGTATATTATTATAATTACCCTTTTTATTATTAGCTATTGTTATTCATTCCTTATTATGCCTAATTTATAAATCAAACTTTACCATAGGTATGTGGATAGAGGGAAAAACACAGTATATCTAAAGTTCAATACTATCTACAATCCACTGGGAGTCCTGGAACTCAGGGATGGTGATGAGGGCAGGTGCAAGGCACTGTGGCAGGTTAAGCTGAGCTTGGAATGCCAGCATTCCCTATCAGAGTGCTGGTTCAAGGCCCAGCTACTCTGCTTCCAATCCAGCTTCCTGCTAGTCCACCTGGGAGGAAGCAGAAGATGGCCCAAGTGCTTGGGCCCCGTCACACACCTGGGAGACCTGGATGGAGTTCCCGGCTCCTGGCTTCAATCTGACTGTGCCCTGGCTGTTGCAGGCATTTGGGGAGTGAACCAATGGATTCTCTGTTTTTTCTTTCTCTTGCTCTCCCTTTCAAGTAGTATAAATAAGTATTTTTAGAAAAACAAGTATTTGTAGAAAAATAAGTATTTTTAGAAAAAAGGGTAAGTGGGAAGTACTGTGTAAATAACTCTGAAAAGTGACTAAAATTAAATCTCTCCTGACACTTTCAAAGTAACTGAAGAACAGAAGACAAAAATTATACATATTTATGATTTTGTGATTTATGTGAAATATATATATATATATATATATATACCTTGCTTAACACTCAAATCAGTGTAAGTATATTTATTTCCTCAAAGATTTATCATTACTTTGGGGTAAAAACATTCAAAATCTTTTCCTGTAGCTTTTTTGAAACAGACAGAAAGTTGTTATTATGTATAGTCAGGCAACAGAACACTTATTTTTCTTATCTACAGATAACTTAGTGCCTGTGTCCCAATCTTTCTCCCATTCCCTCTCCAGTCCCCTCTCCTACCTCTGGTAACTGTCATTCTACTCTCAACTTCTAAGAGATCAACTTTTTTAGATTTCACATGAGTGAGATCGTAGAGTAGTTGCGTTTCTGCAGTCAGCTCAGCTCTTTTTTTTTTTTTGGACAGGTAGAATTAGACAGTAAGAGAGAGAGAGAGAGAGAGAAAGGTCTTCCTTCCGTTGGCTCACCCCACAAATGGCTGCTACGGCCGGTGTGCTGCACTGATCCGAAGGCAGGAGCCAGGTGCTTCCTCTTGGTCTCCCATGGGGTGCAGGGCCCAAGCACTTGAGCCATCCTCCACTGCACTCCTGGGCCACAGCAGAGAGCTGGACTGGAAGAGGGGCAACCGGGACAGAATCCGGCGCCCATATGGGATGCCAGCGCCACAGGTGGAGGATTAACCAAGTGAGCCACGGCGCCAGCCTTGCAGTCAGCTCTTTCTACTCTGATCCTGAGAGCAGGTTTATTGGACTGGACTGCTGTATCCTTCATCCACTAAGAGAGGGGACCCCAGGCAGTTTCCGGAGTGAATCTTTTTTTTTTTTTTTTTTTTTTGCTTAGCCTTTCCAGATTCAGAGGCTTCTTGGATGAAGCAACCAACCTCTAAATCACTTTGCCACACACAGTCCAGGACAAAATTGGATCCCTTTGGGACAGGTAACAGAAGAAATTATCATGCATATGCAACAAAGCCACATTTTGGAGTTCTGAACCCCCCTGACTCAACATGAGGCAGGAAATCCCAACGGTTCAATGTGGGAACAGTTGTTAGCGAGGGCACTGGGACAATTCCACGGTGTGCCTCACCAACAGGCTGAGAGTGCGTCTATTCACAATAGCCCTGCTGAGAAAGGCCAATGTGTAGTTGAACTGTGATCACCTCCGAGTGTTCCTACTTTATTTACCATCTATGATTTACGATGGCCTGAAGATAGTAAAGGGCATACAGCGGTCATGGTGTAAAAGGAAGTAACATAAGATTCAGGGGCCACAGTTGTGGGGCAGGGGGTGAAGCTGCTGCCTACAAAGCTCGCATCTCATAGGAGCACCAATTGGAGTCCTGGTTGCTCCACTTCCGATTCAGCTCCCTGCTGATACACCTGGGAAAGCAGTGGATGATAGCCCAAGTGCCTGGGCCCTTGCCACTCATGTGGGAGCCCTGGATGGAGTTCTAGGCTCCTGGATTGGGCTCAGACCAGTCCTTGCTGTTGCAGCCATTTGGGGAGTGAACCAGCAATGGAAACTCTTTCTCTCTCCCTCTCTCTCTCTCTTTCTCTCTCTCGGTCTTTCCCCTTTCTGAAATTCTGCCTTTCGAATACATAAATAAATCTTTTCAAAAACTAAAAGAAATAAATACAATGTAGCAATCATATTAAAAACCTGATCACCCAGAGGGTGGGTGTCTGGTCTGGCGGTGAAGTTACAGGTTGGGACACCCATATCCCACACTGGAGTACCTGTGTTCAGTCCCTGCCTCTGGCTCTGATTCCAGCTTGCTGTGAATGCTGACCCTGGAAGGCAGCAGGTGATGGTTCAAGTAATTGGGTTCCTGCCACCCACTCAGGAGACCTGTATTGGCTCCAGGATCCTGGCTTTAGCCGGGCCCAGCCTCAGTCCTTGTGGGTATTTGAGAACCGAACCAGTGAACAGGAGTTCTCTCACTCCCTCTCTCTTCCTCACTCTCTCATCTCTCTGCCTTTCAAATAAAGAAATATCTTTTAAAAATAAATAAAACACTGGGAGAAAACAATACTTAAAATATATTTTAAAAATCTGATCAGGGCAGCGTTGTGGTGTAGCAGGTTAAGGTGCCACTTGCCATACTGGCATGCCATACCAGAGCGTTGGTTTGAGTCCTGGGTGCTTGCTTTTGATACAGCTTCCTGCTAACGTGCCTGGGAGAGCAGCAGCAAATGGCTCAAGTACTTGGGATCCTGCCAGCCACATGGGAGAACTGGACAGAGTTTCTGGCTCCTGGCTTTGGTCTGGCCCAGCCTTGGCTGTTGTAGGTATTCAGGGAGCAAACCAGCAGATGGAAGATCTTTCTCTGTTTCTCTGTGTGTCATTCTGCCTTTCAGATAAATAAGTAAGAGTAAGTAAATAAATCTTTTCTTAAAAATATGATCATCTGGAATGACACTGGTTCTATACATGTATCTACCCCACCCCTGCCCCAGGAAAGATCCATGAACCTGGGCAAAGCTACGTGCTTGGTATTTGGAGAGCTCTGGGATGAACTCACCCTACACATTGGGACATGGACTCAGACTCCAGAAACATAGCACTGGGGTGTTCTTGGGGAGGTTTTGTTTGAAACAAAACAGAAGATTCCTGGATTTTTCATCAGAAGGGAGTGAATTTTCTTCTAAGAAGAGTACCCCACAGTCTTTCTCTGACACAGAAAGCCATGGCAACTCTGGCTGAGGGTACCCTTGGCTAGTGAAAACTTTGGCAACCCTTCAAACTGACATGCTTTAAATAGCTTTTCAACATTTTCTTAGTAGGCGCAGAAAGAACAGATTGTCTACGATAAAAGCTGTATACTTCCTTCTTTATGTTCAAAATAAAGGTTTTCTTATGTGCCTGTCAAAGACAAAAATGTGCTGGCCCGTTGAGGAGGGGATTTTGTTCAGGCTGTTGTGGGAGGGAGAACATTTATGAGTGAGGACTGACTTACTGCCAAGGAAGAGAGCCTGGGTGTACAGAGGTAGATCAGAAAGCCAGCCACAAGTCTACAGCGTCAGGAGAAAGCCCGAGCATCCCCAAAGTCACAGGGGAGGTGTTCCTGTGCTGTTGCCGTGAGCTCTTTCCCAGGGCCCATCTCCACTCTTGGCCCTGTCCCTCAGCCTGGGGCTCCGCTGAACACTGTCAGGCCCTAAACGATACCATTTGCATTCTTGTAGAATTCCCTCTCCTGTGACTGTTTTTCTGCTATTTATTGAACAAACAGCATAAGTGGCCCACATTCCCAGCGCTCTGCTCAAAATCTATTTGCATGTGCTTTCGCCTGGCTGCATATGGCTAACATGTCCCTCCTTCCGTCCAGTTCTTGCTCTCCTACGGTACACTCTGAACCTGGATAAGGCAATGAAGCTGTCTTCTCTGGTGGGTGATCAGCCCTAACCAGGCGTCGCTTCATCTGCCTTCATCTTGGGTGACTTACCACGTTCAAGCCTGTGGTTGCTTAGGACGATGATCCACACGCATAGCACGAGGTGCTCAGCAGGACTATGTCGAGCTGTCGAGGAGTGGTGTTTTCACTGCTTTTTTGTTTGTTTTTGCTTTACCTTTCAGGGCATTTTGCATTTTGCAGTTATGTGAAAAGTCCTGTGTGGAAGTCGGTATTCGTGGGTACGGTTCTTCTCATTTATCCTAGTGATTCTTTAAAAATTACTGTCATTGAGATATCTTTCACATACCCTTTTGTATTTTTTTTTAAGATTTATTTGAGGCCAGCGCAGTGGCTCACTAGGCTAATCCTCCACCTGCGGCGCTGGCACACTGGGTTCTAGTCCTGGTTGGGGCTCCGGTTCTGTCTCGGTTGCTCCTCTTCCAGTCCAGCTCTCTGCTGTGGCCCAGGAAGGCAGTGGAGGATGGCCAAGTGCTTGGGCCCTGCACCCACATGGGAGACCAGGAGGAAGCACCTGGCTCCTGGCTTTGGATTGGTGTAGCGCGCCGGCCATAGTGGCCATTTGGGGGTGAACCAACGGAAGGAAGACCTTTCTCTGTCTCTCTCTCTCACTGTCTAACTGCCTGTCCAAAAAAAAAAAAAAAAAAAAAAAAAAAGATTTATTTGAAAGGCAGAGTTACAGAGATGGGGAGAGACAGAAAGAGAGGGCTCTTCATCTGCTGGTTTACTCCCCAAATGGCTGCAACAGCAAGGGATGTGCCAGGAAGAACCTAGGTGCCTGGAGCTTCTTCCAGGTCTCTCATGTCGAGTGCAGGGGCCCAAGCACTTGGGCCATCTTCTACCGCTTTCCCAGGCTATTAACAGGAAGCTGGATTGGGAGTGGAGCAGGTGCCCATATGGGATGCCAGCATCACAGGTGGCAGCCTTACCTCTATGTCACAACACCAGCCCCAAAGAAGTTTTAATGATCACCATTCTAAGGTGCTACTCCACTTCCAATCAAGCTCCCTGCCAGGGAAAGCAACCAAAGATTGGCCAAAGCACTTGGCCCATGCCACCCATGTGGGAGACCTGGATGAAATTCCAAGCCCCGGCTTTGGCCTGGTCTAGCCCCAGCCTTTGCGGCCTTTTGGGGAATGAACCAGATCTCTCTGTGGCTCTCAATTTCCATATAACTCTACTTTTTAAATAAATAAAATCTTTTTTTTTAAAGAACATTTCTGTACAAGTCTTTTCATAGACATGCTTTCATTTTTCCTGAGTAGATGTCCAGGAATACAGGTGCTGAGACATCGAATAGTCTCAGAGTTCACTTTCGGAGGAGCTCACAGACTACCTTCCAAAGCAGCTGCACTACTGTTCCGTTCCTCACAGCAGCCCGTGGGGTTCCCGATTCTCCTCCCTGCTCACACTTGTTCTCGTCCCTCATTTTCAGTTCAGCTGTCCCCATGCGTGGTAAGGGTCATCACCGTGGATTTGATGACGGCTACTGCCCTGAGCAGCTTTTCCTGTCTTTGCTGACCATTTGCGTATCTTTCCTAGAGAAATAAGGTTTTCATTTGCCTCTTTCCTTCCGAGTTGTAAGAGTACTCCACGAATTCTGGTTACTAAGTTCCTTATCAGAGATAAGATTTGCAAATATTTTCTCTCTCACTCTGTGTGTTGTCTTTTGTCTTTTCGTGTTCTTGAGTGTGTTCTTGGAAGCATAAAATTTCAGATTTTAGCAAAGTGCAGCTTATCTATTTTTTCTGCTGATTGTGTATGCTTCTAACAATGCTTTTGTGCCACTTAGAGCTAAGTGCTCCAGGCATCAGCTGCCTAACACTGGCCTAGTCTGGTCCAGGCTAGGGGGCCTCGAATGCTTTGTAATGTGCTGAAAGGAAAACTTGAGACAAAATAAATTTAACAGAGTTTATGTGAGCAAAGAATGAAATCATGAAGGGCAGATATTTGGCTTAGCAGTTAAGCCACCAGGTGGGGCACCCACAATCCTGGGTTCATGTCCTGGCACCACTCCCAATTCCAGTTTCCTGCAAATACAGACCCTGGGAGGGAGCGGGTGCTGGCTCAAGGAGTTAGATCCCTTCATGTGCCTGAGAGACCTGACTGAGTTCCTAGCTCCCACTGTAGAGAGTTGGGGAGTCACCCAGCAGATGAAATATCTCTTCCCCCCACCTCTCTCTCTCAAATAAAATAAATTAAAAAGTAATTTTAAAAATAAAAATGATTCTTGAATCAGGCAGGACTGAGAAGAGGTCCAGTGAGCTCCATCCAGCATGGTTAGCACTGACTTTGTTTTTTAAAGTTTTATTTATTTGAGATGTAGAGTTACAGACAGAGAGGGAAAGACAGAGAGAGAGGTCTTCTATCCACTGGCTCACTCCCCAGATGGCTGCAATGGCCGGAGCTGGGCTGATCCAAAGCCAGGAGCCAGGAGCTTCTTCTGGGTCTCCCATGCGGGTGCAGGGGCCCAAGCACTTGAGCTTTCTTCCACTACTTTCCCAGGCCATAGCAGAGAGCTGGATCAGAAGTGGAGCAGCCGGGACTCAAACTGGTGCCTAGATGGGATGCCAGTGTCACAGTTGGAGGCTCAGCCCACTATGCCACAACCCTGGGCTGAACAGTGACCTTTTATAGGCTAGACACAGCAACAAAGTAGAGAAATCACCTGATTGGCTATTGCTATATGGTTGCCTTATGTGTTTGCATGATGTGATTAGTTGGCTGCCTTGATTGACTGAAGATTGGCTGTTTGTGATTGGCTAAAGAACCAGCTATCTGTTACCCCTTCCCCCAGAAAATACTCCTAAATTAGGTTTTGGTTTATGTACTAAGTTAGTTCGAGGTCCATTACTTAGGAATTCAAAAAATGGAGCCAGCACCATGCTGATGACTCCCTGCTTATCTAGTTTACCGAATGTGTATGGCTGGAATTACCCTCTTTGTCTTTCTGCTCAAAAATAATAATAATGACAGCATCCAAATGCCTGAATGCTTATCTCAGAAACCTCCAGAGACACACAGACAAAAGCAGTGGCACCACTTCCTCCGGGAGCTTTCCCAAAGCCTTCATCACGGTTGAAGACTCTGATGCTGGTATTTGCACTCTCTCCCTCCCCACAGTGAATCCTCGGAATGCTCCTCCCATGAGACAGCCGCAGACAAAGGGCCCCATGGTCACACAAGGGCTACCAAATTTCCCTAGAAGATTCACAAGGATCTGTTCTGAGAAGTTCTGCAACAAGCGCACACGTTTAAACCAAAGCTGCACTCATGGTTGGAGCAGGAAACTTCCAAACAAGGAACTTACTGCTTTTGGAGCCAGGCCATGCTTGATCCATCTGGAAAGGATCGGCTACCCTAGGGAGATCTTAGTGCTTGGACACAATGGGTGCAGGGCCCAAGCACCGGGGCCATCTTCCACTGCTTTCCCAGGCCACAGCAGACAGCTGGATCGGACGAGGAGCAACCGAGACTTGAGCCGGCGCCCATATGGGATGGCGGCACTGCAGGTGGAAGTTTTACCTGCTACACCACAACGCCAGCCCTGATCGTGTATATTTCTACAAAAAAAGAGAAACACTGGGAAGGTCATGTGCCAAAATAATTTGCATTTTAATTTTATTAGAGACAAAACTGAAGCAATTGAGTGTATGGCTTTAGATTGTGCCACTGAAAAGCAGGCCAGTAGGATGCTAATGTAAGAGTGTGGTTCTGTAGACGTACAGACCAGATTCCTGAAAAATGGAGACAGCTGTCTGCTGTTATTTAGTCTCTGGGTTTGCAGTAAAAATGAGGAGAGGCAAAAAATGCAGTGCGGTAAATACTTAATGTTTTCCCAGAAAGGAAAATAGATCTTGGCGTGGTTGGTACATCAAGAGCCAAAACGAGCTCTGTGCTCTAATGATAAATATAAATAGCCCTACAGGCACGTTAGTTTACGCAGAAAAATCAATAACTCCTCACTGAGCACATACGATTGCTATTATGCCTCATTAAAGTGTATTTAAAGCTTTCGCAAATATAGGGGTTGCAAAGGACAGGAGAGCCACTTGGGAATAAGAAATGGGTGACTCCAGGGGTTAGCAAGGGTCCTGGTGTGTCTGGACTGTGAGGGGCTTGCCGGGGTCCCCAGGTAGGGAGCAGGCCAGAAGCAGCCACTCCCAGGCTGGGCCAGCCTGCCCAGTGCTCTCAAGTGGTCTCCTGCTACTGAGGCCAGGCTGACTCCAGCCTGCCAAGGGGGGCTACTGAGGGGGGCACCTCAAGGCAGGGCTGGGTCTCAGCACCCAGAGGGGATGCGAAGCTTATTCTGGATGGAGTATGGTAACAGGACAGAGCCAACCCACTGCAGAGGTCAAACCTGCCTTTGCCAGTCCGTGACCTGTGCAAGTCACGTAGGCTCCCAGCGGAGCCTGCGTCCTGCGCTGCGACCGAGGACTCTCCAGGATTACAGGGGGGCTGGGAAATGCTAGTGCTGAGTGAGCCCTGATGCATACGTAGTAAGTGGGGACTGCAGGATGGTAGCCATTCCTGTAGCTGTCTGTCTGCCACTAGTTCTGTCTCCTCTAAAAAAACTTTCATTTTATTTGGAAGGCAGAGAGACAGAGAGGCATCTTCCATCTGCTGGTTCATGACCCCCTACCCGCCTATGCCTGCAACAGCCAGGGCTGAGCAAGGTATCTCAATCCAGGTCTCCCTCCTGGGCGGCACTGAGTTGTCACCTGGTGCCTCCCAGGGTGCATATCTGCAGGAACCTGGATCCAAAGCAGAGGAGCGAGGACTTGAACCAAGTACTCCAACATGGGACGGGGCAATTCTACTGCCGTACCAAATGCCTGCCTCTTCTTTTTCTCTTTCAGCATTCCCACCCATTCTGCCACTTCTCACTGCCTAGTGGGCTTAACCCTGCTGTGGTTTAAATGTGTCCCCCAGTGTCATGTGTTGGAAGCACGGTCCTCAGTGTGGCTGTGATCAGGGGCGTGGATGGGCGGGCATCTGTCACAGTGCTTAAGACACCACTGGGAGGCCCATCCCCATTAACAGACTGCTTGATTCGAGCCCTGTGGCCTCCACTAGCAAGAGACCCCATGGAGGAGACCGTGGGTCCTCCACTACTGATCCAGCTTCGTGCTAAGCTGCACCCTGGAAGGTAGCAGAGACAGATCAAGGAGCCAGGTCCCTGCCATCCCCACTTAGGAGACCTTATTTCAGGCTCCTTGCCTTGACCTGACCCAGCCTTGGCTGCTGCAGGAATCTGGGAAATGAACCAGAGGATGGGAGCGCCCCCACCCCACCCCACTACCTTTCAAATAAATATATAAAAGCTGTCTATGGAAAAAAAGAGCAGATCCCTGAGGGGAACCCACTGGGCTTCCATCTCCACCCCACAATCTTATGCTCTATGAAAGGGAAGAGGCGTGAGTGATGTCACCTGAATGGATTTTGATACAAGATAACGTGTGTCCTTTGGGCTCATTTAAACTCCAAAGAACCATTCTGCAAGCTAGGTTGGCCATTTGTTCCCCTAACTATCATTTAGAATCCTTCAAAATTGTCACATTTCCCCATCTCCCTCTGCACTGTGAAGAAGGGTATGTAAGTATGGGACTTCACGAACTTACTGGGTAATCACACACTTATGATTCTGCCCCCCTGGCCCCGGCCCCCCACCCCCGCATGAGTCTCCTACCTAATCTACCTATTGTCATTTCATCCCAGGAAACCTGCTGACGGGGAAGGCAAGCTTCCCTTTCCTTTTCTATGTCGGTGCTGTTATAATAACATTTATATTTTTCTGTATGACAAAAGAAATTTTTTAAGGGAAGGGATTAGAAATAGCTGAAGTTCAATCAAAAGTCAATTTTACAAACCATAGATTTGTATTTGTTTCATCAGATCAACTCAAAGGTGCATTATATTAGAGTTATACTTTGTATTGGAAATGCTATGTAACTATTAACTCAGCTGATATTCTGTTTTTGCCTAATTATAAAAGACAAGTAATGGGTTTATTGTTAGCTGAGGGACTAAGCAATAAGGCCTAAGAGCTGGTGACATCTGATCAGTTTCTAGTGCCATCTAGTGGTGATGCCGTGTACTATCCTTGGGAGCAGCCTTAGGTGTTGGGCCTGCAAAAACCCCCAGGAGCTTCAGAAAGTGCTGATGCCTGGCCCCACCCCCAGAGATTCTGACTCAATTGGGTGCCGCCTGGGTAGACACCTGGACTTTTCTAAAAGCTTCTCATGTGATTCTAAAGCAGAATCAAACTGGAGAACCATCATCCTAAGACAAACAAGAGTGCACATGTATATATGAGTATATACATATATTCATATATTTAAATGTTATATAATATATATTTATATGTATATATATGTAAGATATACATATTATCTCTCTACACACACACACACACACACACACACACATATATATATGGAAGAGAGAGAGGCAGAGATACAAAAGAGAGAGTGAGATTTTCCATCTATTGCTTCAGGCCCCAAGTTCCCACAACAGTGGGGCTGGGCCAAGGTTGAGTTCAGGAGCTAGAACACTTTCCAGGTCTCCCTAGGTGTAGCAGGGACCCAGTGGCCACTGCCTCCCAGGATCTGCAGTAGCAGGAAATTGGAATTAAAGCGAGGACTTGAAGCCAGGCACTCCACGATGGGATGCGGGCCTCTTGACTGACATCTTCACGGCAAAGCCTCATCCCAGTCCTGAGAGTAACTTTTAATACTGAAGTTGTCATGACAATGATAAAATTGTTTATTCATCCCTTCATTTTCTCAGCAACTGTTTACTAAGTGCATGAATTTTCCAGCACTATTCTCTGATATAATTAGGTAACTAACACATGGTACAGGGGGCCGGCACTGTGCCATAGCGGGTAAAGCCGCCACTTGCAGTGCTGGCATCCCATAGGGGCACCAGTTCGAATCCCAGCTGCCCGACTTCCGATCCAGTCCCTGTGCTTGGGAAAGCAGTAGATGGCCTAAGTGCTTGGGCCCCTGTACCCATGTAGGACACCTGGAAGAAGCTCCTGGCTCCTGGCTTCAGATCAGCTCAGCTCCAGCTGTTGCGGCCATTTGGGAAGTGAACCAGTGGATGGAAGACCTCTCTTTCTCTGCCTCTGCCTCTCTGTAACTCTGCCTTTAAAATAAATAAATAAATCTTTTAAAAAAATGGTACAAGGTCCCTATTCTCATGGAACTTATAATCTATTGAGAGGAGAAAGAAAGCGAATCAAGAAGTGAAAAATGAAGAAAGCTCACAGGTGGTATGTTGAGAGAAAAACAGGGTGATGTCGTAGACACTGGTGGAGCAGGTGCTTTTCTTGGGACCAGAGAAATCTCGGAGGGAAGCTGAGAGCAGAAGGATAAGAGCCAGCTCACCAGAAATAGCAAGACCAAAGGCTCTGCAGCTGGAGTAAGTTCAGCATATGCACAGAAGGCAGGCCCAGGGGAAGGGGCACAGAGGGTACAGCCTGAGGTCAAAGAGCTAGGTGGGATCAGCCTTTGCAAACTAGGGAAAGGGCCAGAGATTTCACTCCAAGTATATAAAGCAGAGGAAGACAGGTGGGGAGGAAGAGAGAGGGAGAGAGGGAGAGAGAGCGCTAGCTCTCATCTGCTGGCTCACTTCCCAAGAGCTGGGAGCTGGGAATTCAATCCAGGTTTCCCACATGGGTGGCAGACACCCAACCACTTGAGCCGTCACTGCTGGCTCCCAGGATGTACAGCTGGGATAGGAGCTCAAGCACCCTCGTATGGGACCCTGGGCATCTTAACTGGCATCCTAATTGCTAGGCTAAATGGCTGCCCTGCCCCCTGAGTTTCTAAGCAGAATAATAAATGACCTACTAGGAACTGGCGCTGTGGTATAGCAGGTAAAGCTGCTGCCTGCAGTGCCGGCATCCCATATGGGCACTGCTTTCAGTCCCGGTTGCTCCACTTCTGATCCAGCTCCCTGCAATGTGCATGTGGAAGATGGCCCAGGTCCTTGAGGCCCTGCACCCACAAGCTCCAGGCTCCTCTCTTCAGATCAGCCCAGCTCTGGCTGTTGCGGCCATCTAGGGGAGTGAACCAGTGGGTGGAAAACCTCTTCTCTCTCTCTACCTCTGCCTCTCTGTAACTCTGCCTTTCAAATACATAAATAAATCTTTTAAAAAATGATCTATTAGCCTAAAACAGTTGGAACACTATCAATCAAAGTAAAATACTTTCTCTGTCTTCAAATTGAGTTTTCCATCAGAGTTTTCTGAAGAATGTACCATATTCAAAATTCTTGGGGCCAACATTGTGGTGCAGTGGGTTAAGCTGCAGCTTACGACACAGACATCTCATAGGAGTGCCAATTGGAGTCCTGGCTGCCCTACTTCCAATCCAGCTCTCGGATAACATGCCTGGGAAAGCAGTGTTAAATGGCCTGAGTACCTGGGCCCTTGCCACCCCCACTGGAGACTCATATGGACTTCCAGGTTCCTGGCTTCTGCCTGACCCAGCCTGGGCTGTTGCAGCCATTTGAAAAGTGAACCAGCAGATGGAAGACCTCTCTCTCTTTTTCTGTGTGAGTCGCTCTCACTCTCTCTGTAACTCAACTTCAAATAAATAAATCTTTTAAAATTTACTTCTTTAGATAGCCCTTAGCTGCATGTTGTTTGTTAAAGTTGGATTCTCTGTTAAATTTTAACTTAACAGGTCAGGGGTCCCCAAAACCATTCAGGTTCAATGATTTTCTGGAAGAGTTCAGGAAACCTATTGCATTCACGGTTATGGTTTGTTACCCAGAAAGGACACAGAGGGAAGAGGTGCATTGAGCTGTGCCCAGGAGACAGCAGGTGCACACTTGGCAGCTGTCTCTCCCCCTGGAGTCATGGGGACACTGCTCACTTCTCTCAGCACAATGTATGACAACACACATGGAGTACAGCCCACTGGGGAATGCACCTGGCCATCGATGCCCAGGGCTTTTTTTCTTTAAAGATTGATTTATTTATCTGAACGGCAAAGTTAAGAGAGAGCCGGGGAGAGACAGAGATCTTCCATCCATGGGGTTTACTCCCCAAAAGGCTGAAACAGCTGGGGCCAAGCCAGGTAGAAGCCAGGAGCCTGGAACTCCATCCAGGTCTCTCACATGGGTGGCAGGGGCCCAAGCACTTGGGCCATCTTCTGCTACTTTCCCAAGTGCATTAGCAGCAGGGGGCTGTATCAACAGTGGGGCAGTCAGGACTTGAACTGGCACCCATATGGGATGCTGGCATCATATTAGCTTGCTGTGCCATAGTGCTGGCCCCAGATGTCCAGGGTTTTGATTGGGGTCAGTCTTCGTATTGTGATTGAATGCTCACATGGTTGATCTTATTCTCTAGCCCCCGCAGAGGCCAAGCTGATCTGTATGACCCAAGGTCTCCTGGTCACGAATTGGTTGCCACAGATGATCTGGGTGGCCCAAGTCCTCCAGGTAAACAAGGGCACCCTGACCAAGCAGGACATTCCAGAGCTTAGCAGTTACTCCCCAGGAGCTGAGCAAGGGCCAAAACTCTCTTGGCACAAAGTTAACCCCTTACTGTGCAGTTGCTATCATACATTTACAATTAAAGTAGCTTTACATCTGTCTCATGTTTTGCAGAGGTCACTATGTTATGGAAAAAAGGCTCCAGGGAGCATGGGTGGGAACAGCGACTGAAGGTGGGAGGTGCCACAGCAAACAGGGAGAGACCTGACAATGAAACCATCGTAGCGGCTGTTCCATGTTTACTGAGTGCGTACTGTGTGCCATGAGTGCTGCATGTGGACTCTCCCATTGAGTTCTGCACAAATCCTTGAAGGACACGATGTCTAATTTTCACACCTAGGGAAACTGAAGGCTAGAGAAGACTCGCCCAAGGGCAGATGGTTAGCTGAAGGCAGAGGCTGCTCTAGCACCCAAGCCTACCTCCTCCATTAAGGTTGCAGCATCTCCCAAGGGTTCAGCTCTGGAGAACCACACTTAAGACAGAGCAATCGACCTCTAGGCCACTGTGGCCTTTGCTTGCCTTGCTAAACTCTAAGTTATATAGTCCTCCCTTGCCTGCAATTTCACTTTCTGCAACTGCAGTTATTGGCAATCAACCATTCTGAAAATAATAAATGGGAAAACTCCAGAAATACACAATTCAATAACTTCTAAATTACACACCATTCTGAGCAGTGTGATGAAATCTTGCACCCAGGATGTGAATCATCCCCTTTGTCCAGCGTATCCACACTGTATATGCTACCCACCTGATAGTCACCGAGGAGCTCTTTGAGTTATCAGATCAATTGTTACAATATCCCAGTGCCTGCATTAAAGGAACCCTTCTTTTATTTAATAATGGCCCCAAGGCACAACGGTAGTGATGTATGTGGTGAATCAGATTTGTCAAAGAGAAGCTGTAATATGCTATCTTTAAGCGGAAACATGAAAGTCCTTTTAGGAAAGAAAAAAACCATCTGCTAAGGTTGCTAAGATCTGTGGTAAGAACAAACCTTCTATTTGTGAAATTATAAAGAAGGAAAATCAAACTTGTGCTAGTTTTGCTATGGCACCTCAAACTACAAAAGTTATGACCACATTGTGTGATGAGGGTTTAGTTAAGATAGAAAAGGCATCAAATTATAGGCTTGGTAACTCCCAACAGTTTCAGGCATCCACTTGGAGACTTGGCATGAAGTCTCCAGGGATAAGATGGGACTACTTTTTTTAGAAGTGTATTTAGACATGTATCCTTTTGCAACCATGTTTTGAACCAAAGCTGCTATTTATAGCAGTGATCTCCAAAATAGATGTAAGCACCCCAAGAAGGGCCCAAAAATGATTCAGTAGGATATGGGGCATAAATGATACTTTCCTTTGTATATACTTTAGTATAATTATTGTTTATGCTTTATGACATACTTAATATATTAGTACAATATATAATATATGTCAATGGAAGCTCATCTTCAAAAATACATTTACTGATGGAATATATGACCAAAAAGGCTTGAAGACACTGATTTATAAGATATAACTTTTAAAAAGATTTATCTATTTATTTGAAAGGCAGAATTACAGAGAGAGAAAAAGACCTTCCATCTGCTGGTTTACCCCCAAAAGGTCACAATGGCCAAAGCTGGGCCAAGCCAAAGCCAGGAGCCAGGAACACTATCCAGGTCTCCCACGTGGGTGCAAGAGCCCAGGTACTTGGGCCATTTTCCGTTGCTTTCCCAGGTACATTAGCAGGAGCTGGATCAGAACTTGAGCAGCTGGGACTTGAACCAGTGCTCATGTGGGATGCCAGGGTTGCAGGTGGTGGCTTAACCCTCTATGCCACAATGCTAGCACCTAAGATATACTTTTGATATTTTTCCAGAGGTTAACTTTTCACATTGGTTTTATATAAATGTGTACTTTGTTCATAAATATATGCAATTGTATAGTTTTATTTATATACAAGTATTGGCTGCACAAAGCTTTTAACATCCAAATGTAAAACAACTTTGTGTTGTTTGGTCGAACAACTGACCCTGCATAGCTGCATGAGTGAGAAACCTGTTTCTCACTTTGAAGCCACTGTAACAGCAGGTCTTGTGAATTTCTTGTCCCCTGTTTCTCGAATTGGTCTCTTTCCCTCTGTCAGAGTCCAGTGGAGTTCTAGCCTCCTGACTTTGGCACTGGCTGTTGCACACATCTGGGGAGTGAACAGTGGAAGGGCGTTCTGCACCAGCAACATCAGGTCAGGGGCTCAAAGTCTGGCTGTTGGTGGTTTCTTTCTTTTCTTTTTTTTTTTTTTTTAAGATTTATTTATTTGTAAGTCTGAGTTACAGAGAGAGCTAGAGACAGAGAGAGAGGTCTTCCATCCACAGGGTCACTCCCCAGATGATCGCAACGGCCAGAGCCAAGCCGATTCCAGGAGCTAGGAGCTTCTTCCACGTTTCCCACATATGTGCAGGGGCCCAAGGACTTGCACCATCCTCTACTGCTTTCCCAGGCCATAGCAGGGAGCTAGACTGGAAGTAGAGCAGCCGGGACTGGAACTGGAGCCCATATGGGATGCTGGCGCTGCAGGCCAGGGCTTTAACCTGCTGTGCCACAGTGCTGGCCCCTGGTGGTTTTCTGTGTTGGCAACTAAGTTGAACAACTTAGTTGAACAACTAAGTTATGGATGAAATAAGTAGGTGAGTGCTGCTTAGCTCTGTGGGGCCTTCTGGTCACGGATTTAGGACTCTGATGCATGCTTTATCTGCCAACCTTTACTGAGCCTGTTAGGGGGCCAGCGCTGGGGAAGGAATGTGGTTCCAGTGGTAAAGAAGGCATGCTTCTGACTTCTCGTTGGGTAGGCTGGTTGAGGACAGCAGCTAGTGACAGGCAATTACAGGATACTGCTGAGCTGCAGATCTTCCACTGGCCCCACCGCAGCCACTCCACACCTTTCTGTACCCTGCCCTCCGCCACGGAGGCTGAGCCTTTGGATCCCACTGACTGGCTCCCTAGCTTCCAGCTGGGTTTTGGCAGCAGGAGATCGGAGTGGGCACAAGAGTCTATTTTGGACTTTTCCTTGCTCAAATGAAGGTCACTGCTATGGTGTGAATATGGTTTCTCCCCTCCAAAGCTCAGATGGGCATTTAATCTTCATTATGAAATACCAAGAGCTGGGGCCAGGTGGCACCTGTAAGAGATGAGTACGGTTCTGCCCTTATGAAAGGATTAATCCATTCATGTGATTAATGAGATAATGGATTATCTCAACAGTGGGTTTGCTACAAAAGCCAGTTTGTCTAGATCTTTCATGCACCATTCATGTTTCACCAAGTGAGGCACTGTGCCACCATGGGATTCTGCCATCAAGAAAACAATCACCAGATGCAAGTCCTTGACCCTGAACCAGGACTGGGAGCCAAATAAACCACTTTTTATTGCAACACCACCAGCCTGTAGTATTGTGCAATTAGCAACAGAAAACTAAGATACTACCTGAGTCCTTTCTTCCAGGTGCTCACCCTGTCTGCTTGGGCCTGGAGGTGCTAACTGCTCTGGGGGTACCCCAGTCTTCCTTGGCTCTGCCCACCCAACCACACTCCGCTGGGGTTACGCCATTTGAACATGCCATCTGTCGCCTGTTGGGATCTGGACTGAAATAATTCTGACAAGTACAATGTGACAGCAGGCACAGGGCCTAGTCTTGAGGGGGGTAAATCTTGAAACGGTGGGTGTGGGGAGGAGGTTGTGAGAGATGGAATGGTGGGCTACACTGTGCAGTGCTCTGATTGGACTGCAGAAGGGACATTAATAATAGTCACCACCGTGGTTTGGAACATATAAAGCAGGCTGTGGTTAACTACTGCCTGGCCCAAATCCACCAGCATTTGTAACCAGTGCTGTCTTGGAACACAGCCACACCTCCTAATTTACATATTATCTGCAGCGGTTTCTGAAACATCAGGACAGGGTTGAGCACTCAGAGGACACTTAGGGCCTGAAGCGTAACATGGTTTTTGTGTCTCACAGAGAAAGGCTGCTGACCACTGGCCTGGGCCTGTCTGGGGGACGGAGCCTTGGTCGACTGCCTCAGGCATAGGCCAACTGAACCTGACATGGTCAGGAAGGAGACTCTGGGCTTTTTGTTTTAAGGATTTATTTATTTATTTATTTAAAAGGCAGAGTTACAGAGAGAGACAAAGAAAGAGATCTTCCATCTGCTGGTTCACTCCCCAGATGGCCACAATGGCTGGAATGGTGCTGGTCCAAAGCCAGGAGCCAGGAGCTTTTTCTGGGTCTCCCACACAGGTGCAGGGGCCCAAGAACTAGGGCCATCTTCCAGTGCTTTCCCAGATCATAGCAGAGAGCTGGATCAGAAGAGGAGCAGCCAGGACTAGAACTGATGCCCATAAGAGATGCTGGCACTTCAGACAGCGGCTTAACCTGCTACACCATATCGCCGGCCCCTCCCATGGTTTTAAGGAGAAGAGGACTCAAAGACTCCTGTCCTGACTGGATGAGAGTGTGTAAGATTTTTTGTGTATCCTGGGGTTATATATATCCTGCATATTTTTTTTGTCAATTTACATAGTGTCTTCAGGTTAGGCATTTTTTTTTTTTTTTGACAGGCAGAATTAGACAGTGAGAGAGAGAGAGACAGAGAGAAAGGTCTTCCTTTTTCCGTTGGTTCACCCCCCAAATGGCCACCATGGTCAGCATGTTGCGCCGATCCGAAGCCAGGAGCCAGGTGCTTCCTCTTGGTCTCCCATGAGGGTGCAGGGCCCAAGCACTTGGGCCATCCTCCACTGCACTCCCGGGCCACAGCAGAGAGCTGGACAGGAAGAGGAGCAACCGGGACAGAATCCAGTGCCCCAACCGGGACTAGAACCCGGGGTGCCGGTGCTGCAGGAGGAGGATTAGCCTAGTGAGCCGTGGTGCCGGCACAGGTTAGGCATTTTTTGATAGTGATAATGATCACTCCTAAAAAGATACACTGGAGGGGGGCAGTGCTGTGGCGTAGCAGGTAGAGCCACTGCCTGCAGTGCCGGCATCCATATGGATGCCAGCTCGAGTCCCGGCTGCTCCACTTTTGATCCAGCCCTCTCTATGGCCTGGGAAAGCAGTAGAAGATGGCCCAAGTGCTTGAGCTCTTGTACCCACGTGGGAGATCTGGAAGAATCTCCAAGCTCCTGGCTTTGGATGGGTCTAGCTCCCAGCTGTTGTGGCCATTTGGGGAGTGAACCAGCAGATGGAAGATGTCTCTCTCTCTCTCTCGCTCTGCCTCTGCCTCCCTGTAACTCTGTCTTTCAAATAAATTAATTAATTAAAAAAAGATACATTGGGACTTGCCTATGTGCACATTTACATAAAATACAATGCATTCATGGCCTCTCTTCTGTAGCTAAAGCACCAGGATTTACTCATTGATCTACACAGGTACACTAATAAATTGCTATATTTTGTGTATCCATGTAAGTATTTAATTGGTTATATATTAAAATATACATTATATATATGTTTAATATGTTTGATAAAAGTCTGTATACATCCATCCAATATGTCTTAGCATCCGTTTCCCTAACTACATGCATGTTTGGAGATAATTTTAAGTTGATAAAGGGGCAAACATGTTCAAAATTATCTTCATGAGGGGTGGGTGCTATGGCATAGTAGGCTAAGCCTCTACCAGTGGTGCAGGCATCCCATACGGGTGCTGGTTCATGTTCCGGCTGCTCCTCTTCCAATCCAGCTCTCTGCTATGGCCTGGGATAGCAGTAGAAGATGGTCTAAGTGCTTAGGCCCTTGCACCCACGTGGAAGCCTGGAGGAAGGTCCTGGATCCTAGCTTTGGATTGAGCCAGCTCTGGCTATTGTGGCCATCTGGGGAGTGAACCAGTGGATGGAAGACCTCTGTTTGTCTCTTCCTCTGTCTGTAATTCTATCTCTCTAATAAATAAATAGATCTTTAAAAAAATTATCTTCGTACATTATACAGGCCCAAATGTTGAAATGATTTATGAGTTGTCTGGTTCCTGGAAGACCTCTTCTCTCTCTCTGCCTTTACCTCTCTGTAACACTGCCTTTCAAATAAATAAATAAATCTTTTTAAAAAAGGAAATAAAGTTAATAGTTGTATTCTATCTTTCAATTTTATTTTCCCATGAACTTTGTGAAGTTCCTTCATACATCCCTGTAGCCACAATCAAGATACAAAACTGTTCCATCACCACAATGGTTTCTCTCTGCCCCCAACCATCCCCAACCCATGGCAACCACCACTGTATTTTTCATCTCTAAATATTGAAGAGATGTTATTTTCAGAATACTATATAAATGGAATCATATGATGACCTTTGAGATTGAATTTGTTTCCACTTAGCATAATTCTTGGAGATTCATCCAAGTTCTTACAGAGATCAATAGTTTATCCTATTTTTACTGTTGAGTAGTATTCCCTGGTGTAGATTTCTCACATTTATTTTAAACAGTTGGAAAACAACATTCTTTAGTGACCACATAATGTCCCCATGGATGATGTCAGAGATTTCCTAACTCTTCCCTTTGTGTTGGACATTTGTGTAGTTGTTGATAAAAATAAATGCTACTGAATGCCTTATCTACAAAAGATTTCCTGATTCTGATTTCTTCAAGATAGTTTTTTTTTTCAGAAGTGGGATAACTTAGACCTAGGTTAACTGCATATTGCCAAATTATTTTCTAAAACATTATATAAATATATATAGCCCCATATATAGCTCTCTCTATATAGAAACTGCAATAAGAGGTTTTACTAAATTTCAGGTTGAATAATGAATGTGTAACTTGCTCTCTGTAGAAGTCAACTCAATAATTAAAGGAGAAGCTATCAAGTCTTAGTGTCCAAGATGTACTTGGTCTGGGTCAATGTGGTCTCAGGTTATTTAGTATCATGCTGCCCTCTTTGTACCAACACGACTGGAGCAACTGCTGCCAGCAGATTTGTGCTTGCTTTGATCTGTGCCTTCCCTGGGATTTTGGGGGCCATGCCAGCAAGAGGCTGCATTGGTCTGTTCAGACTTCCATAGGAAATTATCAGAGACAGAGTGGCTGAAACAACAGACATTTGTTTTCTCACTGTCTCGAGGCTGGAAGTTCAACAGCAAGATGCCCCAGGGTTGGATTCCTCTGAGACCCCCCTTCCTGGCTTGCAGCCTGCCATCTTCCCTCTGTGTCCTCACACCGTGTTCCTCTAGGCATGCTCTTTGTCTCTCTGTATGCTTCCTTTAAGGAAAGAAAAAAAAAGCTCTTTTAAATTTTATCAGAGAGAGAGAGAGAGCTTTCATTTGCTAGTTTACTCCCCAGATGCCTGCAACAGCCCACTGTGCCTGAGGCCAGGATCTCAATCCCAGGCTCTCACGTGGGTGGCAGGAAAACAACTACTGGAGCCCTTGCTGCTGCCTCCCAGGGTCTGCATTGGCAGAAAACCCAAGAGAGTGTGGAAGATTCACATCAGGATCCTTGACCTGTGGAGCACACAGGAGCCTGTACAATCATCTGCTAAGCTTAGCATCCTCTAGAAGTTCATATGTTGGAAACTCCATGAACAAATTCATATACTGATGGTATCCAGAGGCAGGGCCTTTGGAAGATGATTAGGATAAGAGGAAGTCATGAGGGTGGAATGCCCACGATGGCATTGGAAGTTTTATAAGAAAAGGAAGAGCGGGGCCAGAGGGTTAAGCCACCCCCTGTGATGCTGGCATCCCATAAGAGTGCTGCTTTCAATTCTAGCTGCTCCACTTCCGATCCAGCTTCCTGCTGATGTTTGGAGAGTGAACCAGCAAACGAAAGACCTGTTTCCCTCCCTCTCTCTTTCTCTCTCTCTCTGTAATTCTGCCTTTCAAATAAATAAACAAGTCTTTAAAAGGGGGGGAGAGATCCAAGCTAGCACACCTGCTCCGCCCTGTCTGCGGTGCCCTCTGCCATGTTAGGAGGCGGCTGGAAGGCTCTTACCTTCTGCCAAACGGATGCCAGCGCCATGGTGTTGGGCTTTCTAGTCTCCAAGAGCAGGAACTAAATAAATCTCGGTTCTTTGTGAATCACCCAATCTGTAGTGCTCAGTGACAGCAACAGAAAACAGACCAAGACATTGCCTTTGCATGAAGAAAGTAGCGGTTCTCAACAGTTAGGTCATCATTTTGTTTTGGTTAGTCCGGGAGATCCGATGAGGCCTAGAGAGGGAAAACTGGAAATAAGGAGTTAGAGTTTGTGGTCACCACAAAATGATTCACTGGAGATCGGCTATGCTGGTGGATTGCAGGGAGCAAAGGTTGTAGTCACCTGGATCTCATCTTCCCGCCGTGGTCAAGGCGTTTAACTGCAAAAAACCAGCAACCTCACATGCTCAGCTGTGCTTAGGCCCTGCTGCGGGTTTGAATATGATTTGGCCTCCAAACTCATACAGGAGTTTAACTCCCAAAGTTACAAGTTAATGGGACTAAGAGGATAGAAAGGTAATCCAAGATAGTTTTTAAAGGTGGGGCTTCAGGAAGTGATTAAGACTAGATTAGGTCATTGGAGTTGTACCCCCACGTTTGAATCCTGGTGGTCTTATTAGGGGAGGGAGGGGAAGAGAGAGAGAACTGCATAGACATAGACAGATAAGCTTGCTTCCTGTCTCTTCCTGTGTGATGCCTTGTCCCCTGCGGACTCAGCCAGCAAGAACATCATCACCAGGGGCTGACACAATGGGACCTGTCTGATCATGGACTATGAACCTCCAGAACCAGGAGCCAAAACAGGCCTCTTCTCTTGACAAAGTTGCCTGCTGCAGATATGTCATTATGGTAATGAGAACCCAAGACAGACCTGCTCTCAGAACTGAGACAGCCTCAGTTCCTCTGAAGTTAGCTGGGTTTTACACCATGCTACCCCATTTCACAAAGCCCTATATGTGTTGGTGCAACAAATATGGCTGCACAGACTCAGAAGCTTCATTACAGAAAACCATGAATAGAGCAGAAAGTGCCCATGAAGTGGGAGAAAATATTCACTGTACCTATATTTGACAGTGTCCATATCTAGAATACATTAAAAATACATTAAATTAAGAATACATTAAAAGAAAAAAAAAGAATACATTAAGGCTGGCGCTGCAGCTCACTAGGCTAATCCTCCACCTGCGGTGCTGGCACACCGGGTTCTAATCCCGGTTGGGGCGCCGGATTCTGTCCTGGTTGCTCCTCTTCCAGGCCAGCTCTCTGCTGTGGCCCAGGAAGGCAGTGGAGGATGGCCCAGGTGCTTGGGCCCTGCACCCCATGGGAGACCAGGAGGAAGCACCTGGCTCCTGGTTTTGGATCAGCACAGAGCGCCGGCTGTAGCAGCCACTTGGGGGGTGAACCAACGGAAAAAGGAAGACCTTTCTCTCTCTCTCTCTCTCTCACTGTCTAACTCTGCCTGTCAAAAAAAAATATTAAAAACTCCTACTATTCAATAAGAAAAAGATAAATACTAAAAAGGCAGAAGACTTCAACAGGAATTTTGCAGGAGAGAATACCAAATGTCTAGGAACATGTGAAAAAGTGCTCATCGTCATTAATCAGCAGGAAAGTGGAAATTAAAAGCACAGTGTGAAACAACTACACCCCAACAGATGGCCAAACAGAAAAGACACCCATTCTTGGTCACTCTGTGGACCAGTGTGCTCACACACTGCTGCAGGAAGTGTACATCAGTTTACTTAAAGCTGAACACGCTCATACCTACAACCCAGCAACTTCACTCCTAGGTATACAGCCAAAAACAATCAATGCCTGTGGTCACAAAAAGAGATCTATGTGAATGTTGCTAACTCCTCTATATTATAACCCCAACTGAAGACGACCTAAGTATTTGTCAACCAAAAAGTGGGTAAACAGGGGTGGGCCTTTTGACACAGTGAGTTAAGTATCTGGGATGGACTCACGCTTCTGCTTTTGAGCCAGCTTCTGCTAAGGCACCTTGGAAGCAGTAAGTGATGGTCCAAGTACTTGAGCTCCTGCCATCCACTTGGGAGACCCAGATGGAGTTCCTGGCTCCTAGCTTTGGCCTATTGTTGGGGGTATTTGGAGAGTAAACTAGCAGACAGAAGATCTTTCTCTTTCTCCCTCTCTCTTTCTCTCTCCCTCTTTCTCTGTCACTCTGCCTTTCAGATAAATAAAATTTTAAAACTTGGGTAAATTCTCATACATTCACACAGTGGACTACTGTATCAATTGTACCACAAACTATGTGGCTTAAAAAATAAAATCCAAAATGTCTTCTCTCACCGTTCTGGAGGCTGAAAGCGTGAAGTCAAGGTATACACAGGGTCATGCTCTAGGCCTTTCAAAGGGCCAGATGCATTCCTGCTCCCTCCTCTTCTTTCTTTTTAAGATTTATCTTACTTGAAAGGCAGAGTAACACAGGGAGGGAGAATGGGAGAATGAGAGAGAGAGAGAGAGAGAGAGACAGAGACAGAGAAAGAGAGACAGAGAGAGAGATCTTTCATCTGCTGGTTCATTCTCCAAATGGTTGCAATAGCCAGGCTAGGCCAGGCTGAAGCCAGGAACCTGGAATTCCATCTGGGTCTCCCACACCCATGGCAGGGACCCAAGTACTTGTGCCATCATCCACATGAACACTTGTGGGAGCATTAGCAGGAAGCAGGGTCAGAAGCAGAGTAGCTGAGACTTGCACCAGAACTCCTATAGTGAATGTGGGCATTCCATGTGGTGGTTTTATTATGACCCCGATGGGTCACAATACCTCCCTTCTTCCTGCTTCTGGTAACCCAGTTGTTCTGTGGCTTGAGGCAGCATCGTTCCCCACCTCCGTCACCGCCTGGCTGTCTTCTCCCCATGTGTATCTTTGGTATGACCGGTCTGTCTGTCTGTCTGCTTTTATTTTCTTTAAAGATTTCATTTATTTATTTGAGAGGTAGAGTTACAGACAGTTAGAGGGAGAGACAGAGAAAGGTCTTCCTTCCATTGGGTTTCATAGCTGTGCACTCTCACTTTCTAGAATGGGATTCAAACAAGAGTGATGGAGTCAGACAGGGCTCATGGTTGCTGGAAACTTGATTTTTTTTTTTTTATTTGACAGAGTTAGACAGTGAGAGAGAGAGAGACAGAGAGAAAGGTCTTCCTTCTGTTGGTTCACTCCCCAAATGGCTGCCACGGCCGGAGCTATGCCAATCTGAAGCCAGGAGCCAGGTGCTTCCTCCTGGTCTCCCCCTAGCGGGTGCAGGGCCCAAGCACTTGGGCCATCCTCCACTGCCTTCCCGGGCCACAGCAGAGAGCTGGACTGGAAGAGGAGCAACAGGGACTAGAACCGGCGCCCACATGGGATGCCGGCACCACAGGCGGAGGATTAACCTACTGCGCCATAGTGCTGGCCCCACGGCTGTCTTCTTTTATTTAGAACTTTCTGGGATTCTTGCAGCCAACTGAAGCCACACTGAAGCACTTCCTTGCCTCACACCAAAGTTATTGTTTACATGTCAAGCTAACTGAAAGGGAAAGCCCCTTGGTATTAAGGCCCCAGAAAGAGAATGACAGACAGAAGGCATGAGAATTTCTACCTAGGATGAAAGCAGAATAACGAAGCAAACATCAGCAAACAAGATTTTAGCTCAGGCATGAAAGCTAAATGCGCATCAACCTCAGCTGTCTGCAACCCAGCAAGGAAGCAAAGAATGATCAGCAAAGTTTGTAAGGCAGCCTAAGCAGCATCACAAAATCAAGTTCTAGGGGCCAACGCCACTTGGTTAATCCTCCTCCTGCGGTGCCAGCATCCCATATGGGCAGCGGGTTCTAGTCCCGTCTGCTCCTCTTCCAGTCCAGCTCTCTGCTGTGGCCCGGGAAGGCAGTGGAGGATGGCCCAAGTGCTTGGGCCCCTGCACCCACATGGGAGACCAGGAAGAAGCACCTGGCTCCTGGCTTCAGATTGGCATAGCTCCGGCCGTGGCAGCCATTTGGGGAGTGAACCAACAGAAGGAAGACCTTTCTCTCTGTCTCTCTCTCTCTCACTGTCTAACTCTGTCAAATAAAAAAAAAAAAAAGATCAAGTTTCCAGCAACCATGAGCCCTGTCCGACTCCATCACTCTTGTTTGAATCCCATTCTAGAAAGTGAGAGTGCACAGCTATGAAACCCAAACTGCAAGGCTCACACAAGGCTGATTGGGGTGGAAGAATTAAATTAGAAACACTAAGAATTCAAAATGAACTTTCTGAAAAATCCCTCAAATGAACGCATTTCAAAACTTTTTGCAACTAAACAAATCTAAAATAGTTCCTTCATTTAAAAAATCTGGATGAACATTTACCTCTTGTATACTTTTATAGGGTACAGTACAATATTTTCAGACATATGCATGGCATAAATGATATTGTAACAGGCACCCAGAGTTGGTTCCTTGTCTCAAGGCCATGATGAAATTTGATGCAGGCAACAATGCAGGTGGGGGTGGAGGGGTGGCGGTGATGTGAGCAAAGCAAGGGAAAGTAGATTTTATTAACAAACAGAGACTCCTGCTTGCCGGGAAGGGTTTCCAAGGAGGGGTCCATCGAGGTCTGGGTTTTGGGAACTTGTACAGGGACTGTGTGTCAATCCATCAAATCTTCTACATAATTTGAATACGTTGGGGTCTGCTTTGTTTTCTCTATGTCTCTTGTGTAGCAGTCATGGCTCCTGAGCTGTTAACAAAGGTTACTGTGTCACCATCTGGGAGACGTGACAGTTGAGAAATATTGTTGATTTGACAATTAAGGCGGGTTGTGCCCCCCTGATCGGTTGCTAAGCACCTGAGACGTGCTGCTCTGTGGGGTGTTCTGGTCTGACGCCAGAGCCCAGTTGCTCATACAGTTACCTACGGGTATGGGAACCATTGTGTTCCCCAACCGCTGATCTCTCTGCTTTCTAGGGACAGTGTCTTTTGTCTAATCAGGTTTCACACAAACACCTGGTTTCTCATTCCCAGGGGGCCCTACCTGCCTGTTAACCCTTCTAGCCCCTCAAAACAACAGGCTATTATTTTCTATTTATCTTTTTGTGTGTCTTTGTGTAAGCTCCTCTCTTACAGTTTTTGTTGAAACATTTTTTAAAATTTTAGTTCGATTTACTTGAGAGGCTAGGAGACAGAGTGAGCTCCCATCCACTGGTTCACTCTCCCAATGGGCACAGCAGCCAGGGCTGGACCGGGGCTGAAGCTGGGAGTAAGGAACTCAATCCACATCTCCCACGTGGGTGGCAGGAATCCAATTACTTGAGCTGTCACTTCTGCCTCCCAGGGCCTGCGTTACCATAAAGCCAGAATCAGGAGCTACAGTCAGAACTCAAACCTAGGTTCTCCTGTATGTGACATGCATGTCTTAACCGCCAGGCTAAATACTTACTCCGCCTCAATTCTTTGTACAGTATATATACAGGCACCCCACTGTGCGGCAAGAGAAACTTATCTTTCAGTTCTGTTGCCCTTGTAACTTTCAGTTCTGAAGTGCCCTTGTGACTTTCTATAGGGTATACAGTTCTCTGGTAGAGCATAATGTAGTTACAATGATAATGACATTGTGTTCTGCACATTCGTTCCAAAAAGAAAGGGAAACTTGTGACCCATTTTAGAAGGGATCTTGGGGGGTGTTTTGGTTATGTGGTGAACTCAGGATGAGCTGCTGATTTTTCCAGAAGTTCTATGTGGCAGTGATGGCAACTGTGGCACCAATGAAGAGGCCACCAAACCTCTCTCAGCACTGCTGGCTCAACTGCCTTGGTTTGTTGCCCTTCTACAATGCCTGCGGCTCAGTATGCAACGCAACAGGAGCTCAGCAAAGCTGGTGGGGGTCAAGTGCACAGATGAAATGTTAAGTGACCTCGTTTGTGGCTGTTATAGTAGTACTAGGAAATGAACGGAGGGTGTCAGAATTGGTTGGAGGGAACACACGGGAAGCCCTGGATACTACATTAATTTTGAAAATGCTCCCATAGGAGCTGGCTGTTGTTTTGCAGTGAGTTAAGCTGTCACTTGGGATGTCTGAATATAGCAAAGTGCTTGGATTCAAGTCCAGCCTCTGCTTCCAATCCAGTTTGCTGCTAACATACACCCATGGGAGCAGCAGATGGTGGCTCCAGTCACTGGGTGACTGCCGCCCACATGGGAGACCCGGATGGAATTCCTGGCCCATAATTTTAGCCTGGCCCAGGCCTGCATGTTTTACACTAATTTATTAATAATAGTATTATTACACTAATAATTTAAAATTTAATTACTATGCTAATAATTAATTTTAATAATTAAAATTATCTTAATTAGTATTATTAAACATTACCAGTATTGTAGGCTAATTGCTGTCACAATTATAATGTGAAAACAAACTTTGTAATGTGAAATAGCTCAGACAAAACAAAAATTTTTATAATAAAAAACTTTGTTATAAAAGATTTACTGGGGCCAGCATTGTGGTATAGTGAGTTAAGCTGATGCCTACAAAGCCGGCATCCCATACAGGCATAGGTTTAAATCCTGGCTGCTCCACTTCTGATCCAGCTCTCTGTTAGTGGGCCTGGGGAAGCACAGGAGGATGGCCCAAGTGCTTGGGCCCCTGCACCCATGTAGGAAACCTGGGAGAAGTTCTTGACTCCTGGCTTCAGAGTGGCTCAGCTCTGGTCCATGTGGCCATTTGAGGAGTGAATCAGCGATGGAAGATTTCTCTGTCTCTTCTCTGTCACTTTTGTCTTTCAAATAAATAACATCTAATCCAGAGGGTACTTTCTTTTTTTCAATAATTTTTTTTAAATTTATTTATTTGAAAGGCAGAGTTACAGAGAGGCAGAGAGAGAGAGAGAGAGAGGTCTTCCACCTGCTGATTCACTCCCCAGATGGCCACAATGGCTGGAGCTGTGCTGATCCAAAGCCAGGGTCTCCCACGTGGGTGCAAGGGCCTAAGCACCTGGGCCATCCTCTACTGCTTTCCCAGGCCATGACAGAGAGCTGGATTGGAAGTGGAGCAGCCGGAACACAAGCTGGCACCCATATGGGATGCCACCACTGCAGACAGCGGCTTTACCCTGTGGACAGTGCCAGCCCCCCAGAGAGTACTTTCAAGCTACTTTGAATCAGTTTCCCACGCCATCAAATGATGTTTGATGTTATCAAGAACGTTAATTGGTGAAATCCTCCAGGACATTCTAGCAGTAAGTTGAATAAACTTTTGAACATTACTTCACACCTGTTGACCCAGTCATTTGTCTTCCTTAAGAAGAGATTAGGTGGTGGGCACGTGGCACAGCTGGTTAAGCTGCTTGGAACACCCCACATCCCATACAGGAGCGCCTGGTGTGAGTCCTGGTTACCCCACCCCCACCCCACCCCTCCACTTCTGACCCAGCTTCCTGTTACTGCACACCTTGGGAGACAGCGGCTGATGCCCCAAGTACTTGAGTCCTTGTCACCCATGTGGGAAGCCCCCATGGGGTTTTTGGCTCCTGGCTTCTGCCTGGACCTAGCCTGGCTGTAGGAGGCATTCGGGTAGTGAACCAGGAAACAGAAGATAGCGTGCTCTCTATCTGTGTCTTTCAAATAAAATACATCTTGTATCAAAAATCAGAAGAATTGGAGCCGGCGCCGTGGCTCAATAGGCTAATCCTCCACCTTGCGGCGCCGGCACACCGGGTTCTAGTCCCGGTTGGGGTGCCGGATTCTGTCCCGGTTGCCCCTCTTCCAGGCCAGCTCTCTGCTATGGCCAGGGAGTGCAGTGGAGGATGGCCCAGGTGCTTGGGCCCTGCACCCCATGGGAGACCAGGAAAAGCACCTGGATCCTGGCTCCTGCCATCGGATCAGCGCGGTGCGCCGGCTGCAGCGGCGGCCATTGGAGGGTGAACCAACGGCAAAGGAAGACCTTTCTCTCTCTGTCTCTCTCTCACTGTCCACTCTGCCTGTCAAAAAAAAAAAAAAAAAAAAAAAAAAAAAAAACCTTAAAAAAAAAAAAATCAGAAGAATTAAGGTGGCGTGTAACTAGACAACGAGCTAAAGGCACTGTTCAGCGCACATAGGATTCCCAAACAGGAATTACTGTAGGGTTAGGGAAATGTCCGCCCCTGCCCCAGTGGTTCTCAGCCCACATGGCACCTTACAGTCACCTGTGGAGTGTTTGTTTTTGAACACGGGATCAGAATCCCTGGGGGTGGGACAGGCACTGGGATTTACAAAGGCTAGAGCAAGCTAAACACAAAGTGGCACAGGAATGATTCTGCTAATGCATATTTGTTGCAAACATCTTCAAGTCTAGTTAAACTAAGTAAGATTCCTGGATAAGATTCCGTGCTGCAAAAAAAGCGTAAACATCAATTTTGGTGAATGTGTGGTGTCTTCAATTTGCACTATTTATTTATTTATTTATTTTTATTTTTTTTGACAGGCAGAGTGGACAGTGAGAGAGAGAGACAGAAAGGTCTTCCTTTGCCCTTGGTTCACCCTCCAATGGCCGCTGCGGCCGGCGCACCACGCTGATCCGATGGCAGGAGTTAGGTGCTTCTCCTGGTCTCCCATGGGGTGCAGGGCCCAAGCACTTGGGCCATCCTCCACTGCACTCCCTGGCCACAGCAGAGGGCTGGCCTGGAAGAGGGGCAACTGGGACAGAATCCGGCGTCCTGACCGGGACTAGAACCCGTTGTGCCGGCGCCGCAAGGCGGAGTATTAGCCTATTGAGCCGCGGCGCAGGCCAATTTGCACTACTTTTTACCATGAATAGTTGAGGATATCACATGGAAAAGTATTTAGCACCGAAAATGCATTTTTCCAAACAATAAAGCACCCACCATTTGCTGGGGCAGTCTGGTGCCAGGCAGTGCCTGGGCTACTCCTAAGCGGGTACGCTCCCGCTGGACCTGGGGCACCCCTACTCCCAGTCCATTAGCACCGAGCCAGACCAGAACCGGGCCGGCCGGGCCCGCCCCCGCCGCTCCAGGAGGCCACAGCCCGACTTCCGGCAGCGTCGCCCCGCCCACCTCGCGTCTCCCGATCCTCTCCTGGGCCTCGCTCCAGCAGCCTCGCTTTCGCTCGGCCGTCAGGTTTCACGGCGTGTTTTGTTTACGACGCTGTCGTGTAACGGCGCGCTTTACGGCTGCGGGAACGGAGTGCGTCGGCGCCAGGGCCGCTCGGGCCGCCAAGCAGCGCGGGCGAGCGAAGTTGATGCCCGGCGGCGGGGCGAGCGCGGCATCGGGCCGGCTTCTCACCGCCGCAGAGCAAAGGGGGGCCCGAGAGGCGGCGGGGTCGGCGTCCCGGAGCGGCCCGGGGAGCTCCGGCGTCGGCAGAGGCGGATCAGGCGGCCCCGGGCCGGGGAGCGGCGGCGGCGGCGGCGGCCCGGGGGGCCCGGCGGGCAGGATGAGCCTGACCCCGAAGGAGCTGTCGAGCCTGCTGAGCATCATCTCGGAGGAGGCGGGCGGCGGCAGCACCTTCGAGGGCTTGTCTACCGCCTTCCACCACTACTTCAGCAAGGCCGACCACTTCCGCCTGGGCTCGGTGCTGGTGATGCTGCTGCAGCAGCCGGACCTGCTGCCCAGCGCGGCGCAGCGCCTCACCGCGCTCTACCTGCTCTGGGAGATGTACCGCACCGAGCCGCTCGCCGCCAACCCGTTCGCCGCCAGCTTCGCGCACCTGCTCAACCCCGCGCCGCCCGCCCGCGGCGGCCAGGAGCCCGACCGCCCGCCGCTCTCAGGTACCTCCCCGGGCGGGGTGGGGTGGCCAGGGGCGGCCTTTCCCCGCGACTCTTAGCGGGTGGAGAGGCGGTGGTTCGCTTGCACCGAAACGTACTCACCTCGTCTGTTGCGAGCCATCGATGGACTTGGGCCTGGGATTGCTCTCCTCTCGAATACAGCCCGGCGGAGGTGTGTGGAGGGTGGAGCTGCGAACCCACGGGCTCTGCCCCGGTCTCCAGCCGCAGCGGAGTGAGTGCAAGTCTGTACCCCAACCCGGAGGCGTGGTTGGCCGGAAGGACAGCGTGAACAGCGCCTCCTGTGCTTGGTTACCTGCCCCCCGGGTACTGGGATTGAGGACAGAAGGTAGAAGGTGCCGTCTCCCGGGTACTGGGATTGAGGACAGAAGGTAGAAGGTGCCGTCTCCAATCAACGGTCTCGGTTAGAAAAACGCGCGCCTCCCGGGCCGTTGGGTCAGATGGCTACTACCAGTAGGGTGGACGCAGGGATGCGGCGTTTAGATTTGTGTGGATTTGCCGTGGGAGACTGGTCAGCCAGACAGAGAGGCGGTGGTGATGAAGAAGGGGACACGGAGGCCTTAGCGGGGGACCAGTGTCGCGGGAACCGGCTTGATCCGCTGGCGCCGCGATGGGGCAGCGGTGGGCCCGCCGAACCCCCAGCCACGGTGAAGGCAATAGGTTTTGAGGTGATACCTGGATTTTTTCCAGTGCGCAAGAGGGCGTCTACTTGGCCATACCTCTGGATCTGAAGTTATCTTCTCATTGGTCCCCTGCTTTTGTGTTGGGCCGAGATGGCTTTTAGGTACGGGTGCTTAGGCCACTGTTGGCAGCAGGCAAGAACCAGCTACTGGAGCCCGCGTGAGCAGGAAGCGGGAGTCAGGAGCCAGAGGGAGGCCTGGAATCAGGAACCCCGATACGCGGGGTGGGTGTTGCAGCCAGCTGCAGGCCAAGCAGGTGGATTTTTGAACAGCTTTTCAGATGAGTGTGAGCCCAGCGAGGCTTGCAACGGTACCTGAGACTCTGGACTCAAGAAGCTGGCAGTCTGGTTGAGAGACAGCCACAGCAGACTGCGCAGGGCTATACCGATGGATGCACAATGCCCCTCACAGAGGAGCCCTGACTACTGTGGAGCTGGAGAGGGTCTCGGGGGTGATGTTCTTGCTGGATGTAGATTAGGGATGGGGGTGGCTGGGCGGAGTGTGGGGCCCTGTGAGGTGCTGTTGGAGAAGCGCTGTGTTCAGAGGAGGGGGGGTGGTTTGCGCGGCTGGACTGCACCCGCATGAATGGGAGAGGCGTTGAGGGTGAGCTGTAGGTGCGGGTGAGCAAGGTAACTAACGGGAGCAGGTTTACCCTCTACAAGTGCAGCTCAGTGGGGGGGAGGCAGACACGGGCCCTGTATGGGTGGCAGGTAAACAAGGGTGGCCCTGGGAGCCAGCGGGAAAGGAGGGGGCTCGGGAAGGAGCTGAGGGGGTGCAGTGGGAAAGCTGACGCGTGGCTGGCTGCTGTCCGGCCACACTGCCAGACTGACAGCTGAGGTTTGGTGAGCGGATGAACATGGGACGTAGGGAAGGCTCACACAGCCAGTGGGAGTGTTCGAGGGGCCCAGTGCATTGGAGCCAGGTATGGGGTGTGTGTGGGCGTCCCTACTCTTGCTTTCTGCTCTCAGCTTCTGTGTGGTTGCAGCAGGAAAGAAGGAAATGCATTCTGAGGGCTGGAGGTTTTTTTTTTTTTTTTTTTTTTTTTTTTAAGATTTATTTTTATTTATTTGAAAGAGTTATAGACAGAGGTAGACATAGAGAAGTCTTCCATCTGCTAGTTCACCCCCCAGATGGCCGCAACGGCTGGAGTTCTGCCAATCTGAAGCCAGGAGATTCTTCCAGGTCTCCCTCGCAGGTGCAGGGGCCCAAGGACTTGGGCCATCTTCTACTGTCATCCCAGGCCATAGCAGAGAGCTGGATTGGAAGAGGAGCAGCCGGGACTGGAACCGGCGCCCATATGGGATGCTGGCGCTTCAGACCAGAGCGTTAGCCCGCTGCGCCATAGTGTCAGCCCCTGGAGTTTTTATTACCTGTGTATGCTTGAATACATGTAAGCTTTATCATGAAAGGATTTGAGGCATCTTGGGAAATGAAGTTGTTTTTGTTGCTGTTGTTAAAGGTTTGTTTTATTTATTTGAAAAGCAGAGTTAGGGACGGAGAGAGAGATCTTCAATCCATTGGTTCACTCCCCAACTGGCCACAATGACTGGGCCAGGCCAAAGCCAGGAGATTCTTCTAGGTCTTCGATGTGGATACAGCTTCCCAAACACTTGGGCCATCTTCCCCTGCTTTCCCAGGTGCAGTAGCAGAGAGCTGGTTTGGAGGTGGAGCAGATGGGACTTGAACCAGCGTCCATATGAGAGACCAGTGTTGCAGGTGGTGACTTTACCAACTGTGCCACAACGCTGGCCCCAAAGTGAAGTTCTTAATAGTTACTAAAACCTTTAGTTTGGCTGATGGTGCCGCAGATCATAGAATTTTCAAATGCCAAATTTAGTTACACCGGTCATCAATGTATTTATTTGGCTAATTGAAACTTACTTGTAATTTAGTCTTTAAAAATATGGGGGTTGAGGTAGCACATAGCAAATGCTAGTTTTACCAGATTCAGGTTAATGTTTAAAATTAGCCACTGGAGAAATTGTTGTGCGTTTCTGTTTCCAGGGTTTTTACCTCCTATAACTCCACCGGAAAAGTTCTTTCTTTCCCAGCTGATGCTGGCACCGCCCAGGGAACTCTTCAAAAAGACCCCTCGCCAGATCGCGCTGATGGACGTCGGAAACATGGGCCAGTCTGTGGACATCAGCGGACTTCAGCTAGCCTTGGCGGGTGAGCCGTGGGCCTCCGGGGGTGGTAGTGCTGGTCCTCTTAGCTTTGCGTCTCTACTTCCATAAAAAATGTCGTTTCAGCACAGGCTCCTGAGGGCACGTCCTGTTTTGATGCTAATGGGGCCTCTGAGAACATTTTGAGTTTTCACTTGAAATGACTGCTTTTCCCGTTGTAGAGGAATGCTGGCTAACGTTTAGTTTCTATTAAAAATAATCCTGTGATTGAAGACTCACTTGTTAAGGTGTCAGTACTACCCAAAACAATCTACAGATTCAGGGCCATTCCAGTCAAAATCCCAGCAACATTTTATGCAGAAGTAACAAAAATCCAAAGGAATTTCAAGAGACCCTAAGGAGCCAAAACTGTTTTCTTGGCATCCTTGTCGAAAGTCCTTCTCTCCTGTTTGCCAGGGTTTATTTCTGGGCTTTCTAGTGTGTTCTCTTGGTTTGTACTTGTGTGTCTTTTTTGCCAGTACCACACTGTTTTGATTAGTGCAGCTTTGTACTAATTTTTGAAATCAGGAAGTGTTAACACTTCCAATTTTGTTCTTCTTTTTCAGGGTTGTTTTGGAATATTCTGTGCTACACATAAACAAATGAATGAGGGTTCTGAAGCAGACAGTGGGTGATGACAGAAAATAATAATAAGACCTGCTGTAGCTTCTGTTCAGGGTCAGGCTGTCTGAGTTCTGAGAAATCAGAGGATCTTTGCTTGCCTACTCTACAACACAGCTCTTGTCACGCAAGAGGGATTTACTAGGGCAGTTATTACTTTTAAAGATTTATTTATTTATTTGAAAGGCAGTTATAGAGAGGCAAAGAAAGAGAGGTCTTCCACCCACTAGTTCACTAGTTCACTCTCCACATGATCACAATGGCTGGAGCTGAGCTGATCTGAAGTCAGGAACCAGGAGCTTCCGCTGGGTGGGTGCAGGAGCCCAAGGACTTGGGCCATCTTCTACTGCTTTCCCAGGCCATTAGCAGGGAGCTGGGTCGGAAGTGGAGGAGCAGCCGGGACTAGAACCGGTGCCCATATGGGATGTTGGTGTTGCAGCTTTGGCCGCTGTGCCACAGCACCAGCTTCTCACTTGGGCAACTGTAACATGTCACTAGATTTGCAAACCCTTGATATTGTGAGTGAGCTGCAGAGTAATGTTGACAGTGCCCTATCCTCAGACCCCATATAGCACACACTGGGCTTCTAATACAAGGCCACGTGTTGTAGTAACTTACTTCTCTTTGGAACAGTCTGAACAGCACTTTTTAACTGGAGTATATCAGTATACCAATGGTTATTTTCTGAAAGCAAGAGAAATCTTCTTAAGACTTTGAAGGCTGGGGCCAGTGCCGTGGCTCACTTGGTTAATCCTCTGCCTGCAGCGCTGGCATCCCATATGGGTGCTGGGTTCTAGTCCCAGTTGCTCCTCTTCTAGTCCAGCTCTCTGCTGTGGCCTGGGAAGGCAGTGGAGGATGGCCCAAGTGCTTGGGCCCCTGCATTCTTGTAGGAGATGCGGAAGAAGCTCCTGGCTCCTGGGTTCGGATCCGTGCAGCGCCGGCTATGGTGGCCATTTGGGGAGAGAACCAATGGAAGGAAGACCTTTCTCTCTCTCTCCCTCTCACTGTCTGTAACTCTACCTGTCAAATAAATAAAATCTTAAAGACTTTGAAGGCCAAAGGAACACAAAAATACTCGTTAGCCTCTAGTGCCAGATATGATCTACTAGAAAGCAAATGGTGGTTTCCTTAACCAGAGATAGTATGAAAACTGGCTGGTGCCGAGGGGATAGGCAGCATTAGGCAGCTCCCCCTCTTAGCTGATGTGTGTTCTGAGGGTTCTTTCTATGTCTCTGGGCTTTTTCCTCCATTTGCCTTATGGTCTTTCATGGACTTTTGTAGCTCCTTAATGAGGATTGAGCCTTCTTTGTTTAAAATGACACAATCCAGACCACAGCTGCTTGGAGGGCTTGTCACGCGGTAAACCACAGCAGCGGCCAGCCCAGGTTAGGGAATGGAGGCTGCTGCCTGCTGCCCCCTCACCCCCCATCACTAGCCTGACGTCCGTCCATGATACGCTGTCTCCGTTTGCTTGCCGGCCTTCCCGCCTTCCCCCCCGCCCCTGCCTACTTCATGCACTGGGTACAGGTTTCCTCACTGGGCCTCTCCTCCTGTTGAGTGTTGAGCTCGGAGTGCAGGGTGGCGCCGAGTCTCTGCCGTGGCTGCCTGTCACTGCTGTTGGTATGTTCGTGCAGTAGGATATCGGTTGTTTAAGCTGCGAGCATTGCCAAGACTCCTGTGTTTCCTCTTGGAAAGATAGGCACGTGTCACACTTCACTAGGTGTGTTACTCAGCTTTTTGCTACGTTAACAAAATACCTCACACCTGTTCCTTAGAAAGAGAAGTGTATTTACCTCATGGTTTTGAAAGCTTATGTGGCACAGGGTCTGGTGAAGGTGTGGCGTGTGTGCCAGGCTTGCCCCTTTTACAGTAACCCTCTCCTGAGAACTCAAGGGTCCCGGGGATCCAGATCCCCTCTGAAGGCAAATCTCCAGTGACCCAAGGATCTCCTGCTAGGCCCTGGGGACCCAGCTGATAACACCTTCTAACTTTTGGGGACCCTTGGGGGATAAACCAAATCCACATCATAGCAGCAGGTAATGTCACACTGTCCTCCAAAGTCGCCATGCCTTTTTTCATCCCCAGGAGCAGTGTGTGTGACCCTATGTCCTCTGCACTTGATAATAACACCCTCATTAACTGGTCAGTCCTGGTGAGTGTGTGTTATCCTGTGCTTTAACTGAATTCCCCTAGGTTCCTATGGGATTAAATAGCTTCAACTGTTTATTAGTCACTTAAGCTTCCTTGTAAAATGCCTGTTCATTAGTCTAACTTTTCCTGTTTTTTTCCAAGTTGATTTGTAGCAGTTTAAGAATATATTATGCATACACAGAGTCTGGCCCTTTGGCCTTTTATCTTGGTGTGTTGCAGACAGCTTCCTCCGGTTAGTCTGTCTTTTCTATTGCCTCTTGGTGCCCTCGGTTTTACAAGTTTCCTCCTGTACCCTTTTCCAGAACGCCAGTCTGAATTGCCAACCCAAAGCAAAGCCAGCTTCCCTAGTATTCTCAGTGACCCAGACCCGGATTCTTCCAATTCTGGATTCGACAGCTCAGTTGCTTCTCAGATCACGGAAGCTTTAGTCAGCGGACCAAAGCCACCTATTGAAAGTAGGTATATGTATAAAGTTATTTCCTGCTCTTGGTTTTATGCTACCAGTGCCCCTAAGACTTTGTTTTTTGAGGCACTTTATATCTTTATTGCTATTTAAACTTCAACTTACTATGAAACTTCCTAGTAGGCTGTCTGTAACAGCAGTAGTAGAAATGCTCCAAGTTAGCTTTTTCTTAAAAAAAAAAAAAAAAAAAAACAAACAAAAAAACAAAAAACAAAACTGCACGCCAGATAGTATGCCATCATGAGAGCACTTGAAGATTTAAATTCTATGATTTTACTCAAGTCTCAGCTTTTGTACCTTATTGTTTATTCTGTACCTCTTTAGTAATCTTACCACTATTACCATCTCCACTTTAAAGCTGTACTGATCTTGCACCTCTTAATTTAATTCCAAGAGAGCAGGACTGTGAAATGGGCCGCCGTGCCTGAAAGGAATGGTTTCTGTTAACAGGGCAGGGAGCGCTTTTCCTGCCCAGGGCCGCTTGGATATTTCTAACATAACTCGTAGGCTATACAAAACTATCGCCTTCAAAACAAGCCTGCAGTTGCGATGGCAGGGCCGGACCGAATGATTTCACAGGCCTTGCACGGACTGTGGGCTGGACGTTCCCCGCCCGATTTACTACTTGACTTGAACTTTGAATTGCACGGGCCACCAGAAAGATGTGAGAAGCACATCACTGATGATGCATGGTTTAGCCATGCACCTGCCAACCCCACCTCCTGAGGACTGCTTCCCATTGAGTGTTCAAAACTGTGAGCCCAAAGGAGACGGAGCTGGAGTCCATCTCACACTCGACAGGGGCTCAGGAGGACTCAGCCTCCTCCTGCCCTGGCTGGAAACCAGAGTGGGCATAACGCTGATTCAGAGTCCTGGCCGGTGGTGACTTTAGTGGACTTAGAACTTGGAGTTCAGTCTTACAAAACAGTTCAGTTTAAGGGCTGTCATTTCGGTTTCCTGCTGTACTTTTACTGTTTTTCATGAGCCCTTAAATTCACAAATATCCTGTTTATTTTCACAAATCTCCATTTTCATTTGAAAATTTCAGAGGTCAACCATACTTTTTTCTTAAAAATTTTTATTGATTGATTGATTGGAGAGGTAGAGCTACAGAGAGGGAGAGACATCTGCTGGCTCACTCCCCAGATGGCTGCAAAAGCCAGGAGCTTATTCTGGGTCCTCCAAGTGGCTGCAGGAGCCCAACCCTGGGCCATCTTCCCCAGACCATAAAGCAGAGCTGGATTAGAAGTGGAGCAGCCAGGACACGAGCCAGTGCCCATATGGGATGCTGGCACTGCAGGTGCAGGCTTCGCCTACTACACCACAGCACTGGCCCCTCAACCACGCTTTTGTATGTCATTTAATCTCCCCATAATCTGTCCCTTTAAAGTTACAAGATGTGTGGATGAAACCAATACAATTCCTAGTCATCTCTGCACAAAACAGTGGTACCTTAAAAGCGGAGGGTAAGTGCAGATAAGTGGACAAGCAGTAGTTCATTTTCCCATCAGAAGACTTTGCCATGACGTCAGGGTTTCATTCAGACTTCAAATAGAGAACACAAAAACAGGGTAACAGCACAGTGCCAGGGACCAAGCTCTTCCTTTGTGGGGAGACAAGAGGAAACCATGGCTGCGTTCTGCCGGTTTTAACGCCAGCCCGGCCTGCTCGGTAGCAAAGGGCCCGACTGCCACTCTCGTTCCAGGCCACTTCCGGCCGGAGTTCATCCGCCCACCGCCTCCACTGCACATCTGCGAGGATGAACTGGCCTGGCTGAACCCCACGGAGCCGGACCACGCGGTTCAGTGGGATAAGTCCATGTGTGTGAAGAACAGCACCGGTGTGGAGATCAAGCGAATCATGGCCAAAGCCTTCAAAAGTCCCTTGTCTTCCCCCCAACAGACACAGGTACCTGTTACAGCAGACACCTTTAGCCTACCACGCGTTCCCTTTGGTTTCCGGGAAGGAATAGGTGCGCAGCCAACTGGTAGCGTCAGCGAGCCAGCAGTGGAGCCTGCCCGTTCCCCTTTTGGTAATTTTGCTCTGGTGGAAAGGGCACCCGGTCTGATGACTAAAAATGTCAGTTACGATCAGTTCATTTCTGGGAGAGGAGTCTCACTTTGTGGCACCAGCCAGGCCCTTCACACACATCTTCAGAGGCTGAGAGTGAAGCGAGGGTAGGTGGCCCAGCCCCATCCCACAGATGGTGTGTGGTGGCTGTGAGACAACAGCCGCCCGGGCTGTCTGAGCGGGAGTGGCCTGTGGCAGCTGAGTGCCTTTGACTTCAGGTCCAGGGTTCCGTGAGGTCCTCGCGTCTCCCACCCGGCTCCCCATCGAGTGTTGCTTTCAGAGTCCCTGTCTGTTCACTCTGCCTGTTGGGCCATGGTGCAGCAGTCCGCTGTGCAGTGTGGAAGTAGATGGGTGCAGAAGCGTAGGAAGTCTTAAAGGAAAAGCTCTTCTTTGGCAGAAACCTGCTAGAAGGAGAGGGTGGGTGTGCCTGGGCCTGCAGCAGTGCCAGCCCAGGCCTGCCACAGCCACCTGCCTCTTGCTGATGTGCTTTCTCTGGCTCGTGCACTTTCTAGAACCAGCTGTTAATTAAGATCCGTTTTCAGTCACAATAGGTGACAAAAATCTAAAAATATACAAAGGATTTCAGGACAATATGGTTACAAGCAGACAACATTGAGTCTGGTTTCGGGTCCCCTGGGGTAGGGGTTGTACGTCACTGGTGAAGTTACAAGTTGTCTTGTGTTTTCAATCTGGTATCTTCACAATTCGAGTATAAAATTAAATGTCCAGACAAGATGATCATGGACTTGAGGGAAGAAATTTGTGCTGTTTAATGCAGATGCTTTTATACCTTTTTCTGTAAAATATTTGCTTTTGTATGCATGTGGAAATTATACAATTTGACTCAGCCTCTCTTAAAATTTGGTTTTATTTAGCTCCTTGGAGAGTTGGAGAAAGACCCCAAACTTGTTTATCACATTGGCCTCACTCCAGCCAAACTTCCTGATCTAGTGGAAAACAACCCTTTAGTTGCCATAGAAATGCTGCTGAAATTGATGCAGTCCAGCCAGATCACTGAGTACTTCTCCGTCCTGGTCAACATGGACATGTCCTTACACTCGATGGAAGTTGTAAATCGGTGAGTTTCCACGTTTCATCCAGCGTGTGGGATATATACATCCAGACTAAGTGCACAGGAGGGAAAAATAGTTTGAAAGTTGGAGATTTTTAAAAATTGACTTGAAATCAGCCAGTGACAAAAAGCACAGCAGGCAGCTGAGTGGGCTTAAGTTTGTGTGTAGAATGTGCTTGGGGCCTGCACTGTGCCATGGCAGGGAAAGCCACCGCCTGCGCCAGCATCCAATATAGGCACCAGGTTTGTGTCCTGGCTGCTCCACCTCCTATCCAGTTCCCCACTAAGGGCCTGGGAAAAGCAGTGGAAGATGGCCCAAGTATTTGGGCCCTTGCCACCCACATGGGAGGCCTGGATGAAGCTCTTGGCTCCTGGCTTTGGCCTAGCTCAGACTGGGCATTGTAGCCATCTGGGGAATGAACCAGCAGATGAAGATCTGTCTCTGACTTTCAAATATTTTAAAACAAACATGCTCTTGGGGGTAGGAAACCTGAGGCTCCCAACTTCCTCTTGTTCAAAGCCTCTGCTCCATGTCTGCCTGTCATCGTTCAGGCCTCGCCTCTGCCCGCCAGTCCAGACTCGCTGCTCTCAGGGGCTCAGTTCCATTCAGGTCCCCGTGCTCACTTCTTTCCTTTCTGTATGAGCAGCTGTGTTACCATTTGGCCCTTAGCCCAAGAACTGTATCTTGTCTTAGTATGACTCTAAAGACAAGGTCCTGTTTTTTGTTACCCCTTAGTGTGTTTATCCCTAAGTGTGAAAAGACTTGCTGACACAAATCTCAAGAGACTGCAGGGACCCACGGCAGTGTTTCCTTGGTACCTCAGATCCTCAGTGCCTTACGGAAAAAAGTTTCGGGGCCAGAGACGTTTGGAGAAGGCACTGTATGCTACTCTTCTTTGGGAAACACATTCTTCATGGTTAGCCTGGTGAAAGCCTTGCAGTCAGCAAACCAATTTAATGTGACCCAGTATTTCCCAGACTGAACCGAGCAAGGAAATCTCACTCCAGCCCCATTTTTCCCGCTTTGCTTAAAACATTCCATGTAATCCTTTGGAAAATACTGTAAAGTTCAATTCTTTTGTAACATCCCAACCAGGTTTTTGCTGCATTCCTGACTGTGCCTGCCAATTCTTCCTCAGTTGCCAGGACTGTCCCTCTCCTTAGACTCCCCAACTCTCGTCACATTACTTCTGTCCAACAAATCCCTCACTGTGGCCTCTGGCTATATGATGCACTGTTGACGTACTGAATTTTTACCTTCTCTCACAGTGCCTCTGATAGCACTTGTTACTTAAATGAACATAACTGCTGAGACTGTTGGAACTTAGAATACTCAGACATAATGCTCAAACATGGTTGCTTAATGAGTAACTGCATTGTGTGATGCTAAATATAGACTGAGAAAACACAAGTCCCACAGTGACTAACTGGGTGTGGCTGTTAGGTCTGTTCACCTAAGCCTATGGAAACCTAGGCAATTAGATAATCCACCAGTTTCACTGAATGACCAAAGGAAAATTTCCATTTTATGATTAACAATTTTTGTTGTTAACAATTAAAATTAACCCAAATTTTCTTTCACAAAACAGACTGACCACAGCTGTTGATCTACCTCCAGAATTTATTCACCTTTATATATCAAATTGCATCTCTACTTGTGAACAAATTAAGGATAAATATATGCAGGTGAGTAACAAACTTCTGCAAGTTTCCTAAGTGTCTGCTAGGGAAACGGGCACACTGAAACTTCTCTCTCTTTCAGAACCGTCTGGTGCGTCTCGTGTGCGTCTTTCTCCAGTCCCTGATCCGTAACAAAATTATTAACGTGCAGGACTTGTTTATAGAAGTGCAGGCATTCTGTATTGAGTTCAGTAGGATACGAGAAGCTGCTGGCCTTTTCCGGTTGCTGAAAACACTGGATACTGGAGAAGTACCTTCGGAGACCAAAATGTCCAAGTGATACCTCAGCAGAGCCACTCCATTCATTGTGATTTCCTGCTCAAAACTGTTGGCCTAGTGCACTCCGACAACATCTTACATACTTCAACCACGTTTTGTTTTCCTGGATGACTTTTCCTATAGATGAGTTTTTGGTAAGAACTTGGAAAATCGCCTTTTTAGGGATCTTGCTGACTATCCATGGGAGGAACAGTTATCCCCCAAAAGCTGACTACAAATGATTTTTGTTTTGCACTGAAGAGCAAAGTGCCTGTTTTTGCTTAAAAGACGAGCTATAGACTTCTGATCAGGAACCCGGTTTTCCTAAGGTTCCAACATTAAAAGTATTTAAGGACATTCTTAAGAATTTGTGATGTTGTCCTTGAGTTGAAAGCAACTGTTTTTGGATCCTCAGACAGCAAAGAGAAGTTTGGCTGTTATAGCTACTTAGGCCTGTAGCTTTCAGCCTCTCATTGAACACAGTCTGAACCAAGGACATGCTTGTACCTTTATCCTTCTTGCCATGGGGACCTGACAGACAGGAGAAGTGCATTTCTGGGAACTCTTAGACATCTTTTTGTAGGCAGAAATAGCTGGTACAGGTTCCTGGTCCCCCCCCCCCCCCAAGGTGTTGTCTTGTGTAAGATAGCCTGTTTGTTTGTTTAAAGAGAAAATGTGTCAGTGTTTTAGGAGGTAATACCACCACTGAGAACCACCTGCACACTGCCTGGTGCGTGGGAGCTGCATGTTCCCAGCATGAACTGGGGTGGACAGGTATTCGAAGAGTAGGAGAGCAGCAGAGGGGATCGTGTTTGCTGTCACCCCTCATGACTCTGGACAACAGTGCCTTCCATTAAAAATTCTTAAATCAACTGTGTATCTGATGTGTTGTTCAATGCTTAACAAAAGTTAAAAGGAAGCCAAGCCTAGTAGTTTAATATTTAAATTCCAGCCTTAAAGTACTAGAAAACAGAGCAGTATGCCTAGGTTTGTAATAAATTGTGTCTTGGTTATTCTTATGAAAGTAGGGATTTGTAGGTATGTTTGCTTGGAGGAAGCAATGACCCAAACCCTAACAGGAACACCTTCAGTCCAGCTAAAGTGATACTAAGAACCCTGATTTCTCTTAATGCCTAAAAGTAGGTGTCATTATTTTGCTATTAGCATTCGGAAAAGACTAGAGGAATGGCAGTTTCAGTGACTGCCACTGGACACAACCCTACCTTAGGTCCCAGGACCCTCGATTATCGGGCTACAGAACATTGAACTCAGCCGCCACGGTGTCTGTCCTCAAGCATGTCACAGCCTGTTCACACAGGCGCCATTCTGAATAGGGATTTGCCAACGAAATACAAAAATGTGGAACGTGTGGCAAGAAAGAAGGATGTCTTGGGAACATGGGAGCTGAAACAAGGCAGAGCAGCCCCTTGGGCAGCGTCAGGAACGTGGGCACTGGGGAACTCCGATTCCTCACTGCTTGGTGCCTGCAAGGAATGAGCTCACTTCGGTGAGTGGGCGCAGTCTTATATATGGATTGCAAACAGAGTCAAGGTCACAGACTGTTTCGTTGAAAAATAAAAGATCTTCAAATTAAACATCCTACGAAGAATAGTAGTTGTACAGTGTTTATTACACTACCAAAAGGCTCTTGATTAAACATGTTTAGGAGACTGTCTCCCTACAGTAAAACAAGCTGTAATCCTGGGACTCTAACTGCAATCCATTTTTAATTACAATTAAATGAGTTCAATTTAGTTCATTAGCACCTTGAATTCTCAGGATTTTCTAGTTCCAACTTCTAGCTGTAACATCTTCAAATGACCTGTTAAAAAGAAGGCAGCAGTAAGTTAGTTACATCTTAGTGTTGGTGTTGTTAAAATATAGCTGGCTTCAGGGTTGGTGCTGTGACGCAGCAGGTTAAAGGCCTGGCCTGAAGCGCCAGCACCCCATATGGGCCCGGCTGCTCCACTTCTGATCCAGCTCTCTGCTATGGCCTGGGAAAGCAGTGGAAGATGGCCCAAGTGCTTGGGTCCCAGCACCCACGGGGGAGACCCGAAAGAGGCTCCTGGCTTTGGGTTGGTCCAGTTATGGCCATTGTAGCCATTTGGGGAGTGAACCAGTGGAAGGAGGATCTCTGCCTCTCTGTAACTCTGCCTTTCAAATAAATCTTTAAAAAAAATTCAACTATTTCATATCTTTAAGTGTAGTATCCATTTAAGCAACTTTACAGAAACAGTATTGTACAATTTTTATCATACAGCACACATTCAAACCTAATTTTAAGTAACTTACTGTTTTGTGCATTTTTTTAAAAGATTTATTTTTATTTATCCGATAGGCAGAGTTACAGAGAGAGGCAGAGGCGGGGCACGGGGGTCCTTCCATCTGCTGGTTCACTCCTCAGATGGTAGCATCTCCGAAGCCAGGAGCTTCTTCCAGGACTCCCACGTGGGGGCAGGGGCCCAAGGACTTGGGCCATCCTCTACTGCTTTCCCAGGCCACAGCAGAGAGCTGGATCGGAAGTGGAGCAGCCAGGACCTGAACCATCACTGTATGGGATGCCAGCACTGCAACTGGTGGCTTTACCTTCTACGCTACAGCACTGGCCCCTGTTCTGTACATTTTTAATGATTAGCATTCCTAAGAAATGGATCATGTATGTATCTACTTTAAAGTCTATTTTGATATCCTCTTAGCATTGTAAAGATTCTGGAAAATTATTGTATAGGAAGAACATTTTACTATTTATTAAAATTCCAGTCTCATACACCTAGTAAGGCGTTTTGCTCATTTTATATCCTGGATTTGAAAGGGGGCGGGGGGGGGGGGAGGTGGTACAGGGAGATCTCGGATCCTCTGGTTCACTCCCGGAATACTTGCTTGGGACAGCTAGGGCGGGGCCATTCTGAAGCCGAAAGCTTGGGATTCAATCCAGGTCTCTCATGGATAACAGGGAGCTAAGTACTTGACCCTCCTAGGGTGTTTGTCCATTAACAGGAAGGTGGAATCAAGAGTGGATCCGGACTCAAACCAAGGCACTGTGATAAGGGATGCAGGTGTTCCAAGTGCCATCTTTACCACTATGCCAAAGAGCACCCATGTCTTTTCATGCAGTCACTACTGTTCTTAGCAGGAAATCCCTCACATGCTTCTCAAAAGCACTGGTACAGTCCTGGGCCTCACAGCTGTGCAGCTGGCCCACAGGAAGCTTGGTGTGGCCAGGTTTCTTACTAGCCCACAACAGAAGCACAGCTCACTTTTCTCATACTGTAAACATTTATTTGCAGGGCAAATACTTTCTTCAGTTCATTATTTTATACTTGGCTATAGAAAGGCTGTGTGGCTCATCATGATACTACAGAAACAACTTTTAGAAGAGTAATCTAAATACTAGTATTTTTGCAAACTAAATGCTGACAAGTGCTTTTTTAGAACTTTTAAAAAGCCAAATTAGCTGGGAAAGGCGTAGGTGGCTTTTCTGATTAATTAGCTGTTGCAACACAGAAACAACATATTATACCACAAAACTAGTTTTGCTTCAAGCCAACATCCTGTGCTTTAGTAGTAAGTTGCAAGGCAGGGTTTAGGCTGGGTGGTGGAATCTACATTTGACTAACATGTAAGTTCTAGCCAGGAGCTAGACTTAATCTCAGCCTTTATTGAGCAATGCCTCTTTTTTTTTTTTTTTTGACAGGCAGAGTGGACAGAGAGAGACAGAGAGAAAGGTCTTCCTTTGCCCTTGGTTCACCCTCCAATGGCCGCCGCGGCTGGCGCACCGCACTGATCCGATGGCAGGAGCCAGGTACTTATCCTGGTCTCCCATGGGGTGCAGGGCCCAAGCACTTGGGCCATCCTCCACTGCACTCCCTGGCCATAGCAGAGAGCTGGCCTGGAAGAGGGGCAACCGGGACAGAATCCGGCGCCCCGACCGGGACTAGAACCCGGTGTGCCAGCGCCGCAAGGTGGAGGATTAGCCTAGTGAGCCGCGGCGCTGGCCTGAGCAATGCATTTTAATGTGGTCAAGAGAGACTGCTGCCAAATTTAGTTCCCTTACTAGGGATTGGTCACACTGGCTGTTCCATCCATATGGGCACACAGGTACTCTTGAAGGTCTATTTTTCCAATCCAGTAGCCTTTGTTTAGGTGAGCAAACCTCAAAGAACACAGGGAGGTGCTTACTACTTGTTCAAGCCCCAGTGTTTTCCAAGGGTCAATGATTATTTTTTTATTATTTTTTTTAATATTACCATGGCAGGTGTTTGGCTGTGCCTGGATTTGATTCCCAGCTCTGGCTCTTGACTCCAGCTTCCTGTAATGCACGGACTTTGGGAAGCAGTGATGGTGGCTCAAGTAATTGGTTCCTGCCACCATCTGGGAGACCTGAACTGCTGTTTCTGGCTCCTGTTTCTAGCCCAGCGTTGGCTGTTGTGGGAATCTGGAGAGGGAGGCTGTGGGTGGGAGTGTGTACTCTGTCTCTCTGGTTAAAAAAATAACCTAGCTTTTCGGGAATGCCTTTGTTGGCCACTTCCCTTAGAAAGCTTTCCTAAAAGCATGAAGCTCTACTCCTGACATTACTGAGGTCAGACCGGTGGTTCGCTTCGGGAGATTTTGTCATCGTGTGCCCACAGAGAGCCAACTGTTAACGGAGACACTGCAATTCGGCCTTTTATTGTCATCATTCCTCAGTAGCTGCAGGAAGCACTCTTTAGGAAAAGCTGTACGTTCAGGATGTCTAAAAGCATGCAAACACAAATGCTTACCTGCCCCACAGTGTCCCATGTTCACCCCTCTCGGGCCCTTCGTGGTTTTCTGCTGGAAGCCCACACTGCGAGTGAAGACAGGGAGGAGTCGAGAAGCACGACAGGCAGGCAAGGGAACCACAGCGAGCCTCACTGCCCTGGACGCTCACCGCCGGCGCGGCCACCAACTGCCAAGTTAAAGACTATCAAAGGAGAAACACTGATTACAAAGTCCTGAGAAGTCTTCTGCTGACTTCATTCTGCTACTTGTGTTTCTAGAGGAAATTACAGTCATTCCAGCCTCTCAGAATTTAGTGCTCAAACTTCTGAATTAAAGGAAGCTGTGACTGACAGCTGATGAACATCACACCTCTGTAATTATCAAGTGGAACTACTAAGTAAAGCATTTCCACCTCGAAGCTTCTCAAAAGTTAAAGAGCAAGCATCCCACGTGGTGCAGAATCAAGGATGCACTTTCCATTCTCACTGAAGAGCAGAGGGCAGATTTCAAAGACAACAGCTGTTATTGTGGAAACCTGTGAAGCTCAAAGCAAGGCAAATCTATTTCTGAAGCTCCGCATATTGCATCTGCTCCTACAGTTTATTCTGGCAAAACTGTTTACACACTGAATATTTTAGTAAATAACAGCAAGTTTTATAAACCTTTTATCCTAGATAAGCTACAAGGATAAATTCTTATGATTTTAAAAATTGTCAGTAAACATTTGTTCTTGCTTACACAACAAACAGTAACCAGTTTAGAAGCAACACAGGACTACAATTTCACATTCAAAAAATTACTGGCTCAGCTCCTTCACTTCCATCTCTTCAGTGAGACAGCAAGGTGTGAGTTTATTTAATCACTTTCTAAAACAGAGCAGGCTCCAAAAGCTTTATATAAGTCTGCTCCACTGACCTACAAATAAGAACAGCACAGGTGGGCATTTGGTACACTGGTTAAAACTCTGTTTCAGACACCCAAACCCCACATCAGAGTGCCTGGTTCAAGTCCCAGCTCTGCTGCTGATTTCAGCTCCCTGCTAAGGTACATCCCTGGAGGTGGTAGGTGATGGTCCAAGTGCTTGGCCCCCTGCCACCCACATGGCTTCCACTGGCCCAGCCCCAGCTGTCCCAAGCATGTGTGGAGAGAACCAGAGCATGGAAGATCTCTGTCTCTGCCTTTCATCAAAAAAAGAATAGAGGGGCCAGCACTGCAGCCTAGCAGTTAAGCCGCGGCCTGCTGTGCGTGCATCCCATATGGGCGCTGGTTCGAGTCCTGGCTGCTCCATTTCCAATCCAGCTCTCTGCTATGGCCTGGGAAAGCAGCAGAAGATGGCCCAAGTCCTGGGGCCCCTGCAGCCATTTGGGAGACCCAGACGAAGCTCCTGGCTTCGGATTAGCTCAGCTCTGGCCATTGCGGCCAACTGGGGAGTAAACCAGCAGATGGAAGACCTTGCTCTGCCTCTGCCTCTCTAATAAATAAATTAATTAAAAAAAAAAAATAGGAAACGAGCCAAAAAAAGTTGGGGCTGGTGGTATGGTATAGTGGGTGAAGCCACCACATCCCATATGGGCACCAGTTCGAATCCCTGCTGCTCCACTTCCAATCCAGCTCCCTGCTAATGTGCCTGGGAAAGCAGCAGCAGATGGCCCAAATCCTTGGCCCTCTGCACCCTCATGGGAGACCCTGGTTCCTGGCTTCAGATGGGTCCAGCTCTGGCTGTTTGGACCATTTGAAGAGTGAACTAGTGGATGGAAGATCTTTCTGCCTTCTCTCTCCCTCCCTGACACTGCCTTTCAAACAAACACATTTTTTTTTCAAATACATCTTTAAATGTTAAATGTCCATGGTAATTACAGAGGTGTGATTTCTCAACCAACAGTTATCAAATACACTTTAACTGAAAAGTTTGAACAGCAAATTATTAATAAAAGAGGGGCGGGCACTGTGGCGTAGCAGATAAAGCCGCCGCCTACAGTGCCAGCATCCCATATGGGCACTGGTTCAAGCTCTGGCTGCTCCACTTCCAATCCAGCTCCCTACTATGGCCTGGGAAAACAGAATAAGATGGCCCAAGTCCTTGGGCCTGTGTACCGTGTGGGAGACCTGGAGGAAGCTCCTGGCTTTGGATCAGTGCAGCTCCAGCCATTGCAGTCATCTAGGGAGTGAACCAGCAGATGGAAGACCTCTCTCTCTCTCTTCTTCTCCTTTTCTGTGTAACTGACTTTCAAATAAATAAATAAATCTTTAAAAAAAAAATAAAAGAGGCTGGTATAACTGTAATCTTATCTCTGGAAATAAACTTGTTTAAAAACTAAGCAAGAGGTGGGCGTTTGGCACAGCAGTTAAGATATCAGCTGGGATCCCCAAATCCCATATCACAGTGCCAGGTTCAGTGCCAAGTCTGCTCTGATTCCAGCTTCCTGCTAATGTCTACTTTGGAAGGCAATGGTGACGGCTCAAGTAGTTGTGTCTCTACCATCCACAGGGAAGACCTGGGTTGAATTCCCAGCTCCTGGTCTTTGCCAGCCAGGCTGTTGCATGTATTTGAGGAGGAACTCAGCGGATGGGAGCTCTGTTGTCTGTCTCCTGTGTGTTTCTCTGTCTCTCTAATAAAATTAGCTTACAAAAAAAAAAAAGCATCAAGAAAACTGGTTATTATGTTCCAACAACAAAAATAAACTGTCATCTGTCATCTCTTAAATGTAAAAATTAAATTATAATTGGGGCCAGTTTATCATAGAAAAAAAAAAAAACACAATATACCTACTCAGTTTCCTAAACAAGGCCGTGAAGAACTTAATGCTCATGTGCAATAAAGAATCTTAGTTTTTTATTTAGGAAAAAACAGACAAATTTCTCCCATCAAAGTATCACAAGAAATTATGCAATAAAGGGAAAAATGCAAATCCCAGTCATCTAGTGCTTTTCTCATAATTCCAAACAATGAAAAAGTATTCTCAGGTTTGAAATCACTATATACATACAGATGTGCAAGAAAGCTGCAGATTTCTCATAAGTTTAAAATTCTGAAAAAGTCTTTCCTCCAGGGAAAGCCCATGTGATCAATTACTGAATTAAACAACACTATGTCAATTATCTAAACAATCAGTGTGCTCTGCCTAAGAACCTTAAGCAATAGGACTTATCTTGTTTCTACAGTACCGTGGTAGCTAATCTGGTATTTGGAAATACACCTGTCTTCCACAATAGAGTGCCTTCCCTCGGTGTTGTCTTTGTGACAGTCTGAAACAACACTTTTTTAAATCGTAAACACTATTTTAGTAGATAAATATAAAGACTAATCAAAAACCTCTTCAAGAATAAAATATCTTAGCCCTTCACATAACAAATCAGAATCTGAAAGGTAAAATAATGTACATTACTTTCAAGTATACAAACTATGTGCTTAAAAAAAATAAAAATGTCCTTTAGTTCAAGCCACAGCTGTGTCAGTGATGCTGTCAGCGGGAACATGTGCTAAGAGGCGGGTCCTCCGTGCTGCGGGTCACTCCTGCCAGCGTCTGCAACAAAGCAACAGAAGCCGTGTGATGGCAGTAGGTGGACGGCCCACCCTGAGCCTGTTATGCACAAAGTTCTCATCTGAAGATAACTTAACAAACTACAGAAACATAAATGTACACGCAAAAATAACAACCCATTCCACAGAGGTGGTCAGCAAGAAAAACCTATCAGATCCCTCTCACCAATGGCATGAGACACTTCCCATCTGGTCAGATCAGCATGGTGTCACAGAGTCAGAGGCGGTGGGACTACAGTGCTTTCAAACAAGTGGCAACAGCGAAGACTGGTGATTTTGCCACCGTGAAAGCAACAGCTAGCATTTGCTGGACGATGTAGCACTGGACTCTGAGGCGGACATTGGCATGTTGTTCCCATTTTACAAATGGCAGGAGTGGAGCCGGCATTAAACAGACAGTTGGCATCACAGGAGTACAGAACAGGAGGGCAACATCAGTCTGGTGTCAAAGGCTCCTGACAGGAGAGTAATACTGCCTCAAACACAGCAGCGGAACCAAATCCTTTTCTTTTGCCAATTAAAATTTTTTAATTTAACGGTAAAGTAGTACTCTTATTAAATTCTTCCTCCCAATTTTAAAACTGAATTTTTAAATTGGCAAATAAAAACTGCATATTTGTGGTATACAGCGTGTTTTGAAATATGTATCCATTGTGGAATGGATAAATCAAGCCAATTAACATATGTATTACCTCGCATACTTATCACCCAAAGACCAAGCAGCTGTGAGAGAGAGGAAGGGGCCAATGTGGGAGTATGAGGAGCACCTGCTCCAGGGTCTGCTGTGAACAATTTCCACAATGGATTCCAAGTTGCTCAGGAGAGGCTACAAACTATGTAATGTTCTAGTAGTGTAATGTCTGTGTAAGAGAAATGATTTTTCTAAATTTAATATTGTTTATACTGTAACTATTATAAAATAGGAAGTACATTTTACAAATGATTTGTCAGTTTACTAGGGAACAACACTTGAGAATTAAAAAAAGTAAAAGAAAACAACAAAGCATGAGCCCCCCACAGGCTGGGAGGTGAGAATCCTTCACCCTAGTCCTAGTTCTAAGAGGCATCTGGGGAGATCATGGTGCACTGTGGTGTCCTCCAGGAAACAGGAGCGCAGAACCCCGGGACTGTTTCACTGTTTCTGAAGGTGCTGGTGTCAGGATAACTGCCTCTATCTGTTTTTAAAGAACTCCGCAGCGGTTACAGAGAAAGCAAATCTAGTTTTTCTTGAATTTAGCGGCAATGCTTTTCAAAAAGCACATTGGCATGTGCTCTGCCTCAAATCTAAGGGGACTCCTAAAAACGAGCCATTTATAAACACAACAGTGCCTGGTAGAGGTCTGGTCTCAGCAGAAGGGCCAGTTAAGGAAAACTGCTGCCACAGATCAGGCGCTGCAATGTGTCATACTGTGAAGGTGTTCTCCTCCTCCTCACAATGCATTCTTTCACTAGCACTGGTTTAAAACTTAAAGGAGTGAATTTGCCTTGTTTTGCAAATATTAAAACATACCTTTGCGAATTATTATTCATTCACTAGATATTAGGAAAACTGGTTAAATACTTGGGGAAAAACTGATTAGTTAAATCTCACCTCACATACCTTAACTTATGTGGTTCAAATTTAAACGTAAAATGCAAAAACCATGAATACTAGCAAAATGCAGGCCAATATCTTTATAATCCTGAAATAAACACTTTCCTAAATTAGCTTGCTACCAAGGGTAGAATAATGAAAGAATGAGAAACTAGACTCCATAAAAATTTTTATATAAAATATACCAAAAAGTCAAAGGATATGATGAATGGGAGGATTACATGACAAAAACATAACATTTTCAACAGGTAAGAATCAATATGAAAACACTGGTATCTCCACAGAATAAGCTGGGGAGGAACTGAGCAATTCATTTGAGAAACAAAGTGACCACACATGCAACTGCATCCATAATGCAAAAATGTGTGTCACCTGCCAGGTGACAGAGCGGTAACTACACACACGACTCGAAGGCGTTACCGCTAGTAAACGTCCATCAACAGCTTAAGGACATCACAGAAAACCCGAAATGCAGTACTACGGCTATACAGGAAACCTTCTAGAACAAGGAGCTTCATTCAGTGCAAACAGCAGGCTGCGTCACAGTACGTAACCCATCTCTTCCCACCCTCAAACACAGAAAACGCCTGGAGAGAGACAGGGTTACAGGGTTTGTTTTTCCTTCCTGTGTTTCTACGTTTCCTAATTTTCCTAACGCTGCACTGTGGCATCACCTGCAAGCACTTACCTAGCAACGCCGTGTTTTCACCTGCGTCTTCCTTAAAGCTGGCAGGGTCCTGCGGCACGGCTTCGCTCGCGGAAGCGGACAGTAGGCTGCTCGGGTGACTGCTGTCGTCGTCGTCTTGTAGAGTCACACGCACAGTCACAGGGGAAACACTTCTCGGGGCGGGCTCTGCAGCAGGCAGCTCCTGCACTGCCTCAGGTTCCCCCTTGAGAATCAGAGCAGAAGGAAATGCTTTGCTAAGTACCAGGATCCAGCTTACCTACCATGTTAAGTTGCTCCTAAATCCCACACTGTTTACTTCTCTACACCACATTTGGCAAAAGGCATGTCTCCTTATCTAGCACCATGAGAAAGTCAGTGTCTTCTCATAATCTAAGACCAACAGTTTTTAATTCTAAAACTAATTCTCCCTCCCTGATTCAACAAGCTTTGCCACCTTTTGAGCTATTTATTGGCTCAATGGGAAGCTTTCTATGCTGTCCTGCTTCTGCTGTGCACTAAGGCCATGACCATGAGTTAACTGCTCAAGCAGCTTTGGAGTAAAGCGCTACACTGTCACAGATGAACAGGTTGTACGGTTTCCACAAGAAATAAGAAAGAATGAGTTTGGTGGCGGGGTGGCGGGGTGGGGGGGCTTCCTTATGTACAGGTGTTTCTCAGCTGTATTTTGCCTCAGCGGCTTTAAAGAAAAGATAATGCAACTGAAGGCTGGTGACTCTTAGGACGACATTAAGCCTCAACATCTGGGGGACTCTCCGGAAGGCTTTCAGATTAAGACCAGAGTGAAAGCTGTGCTGTGGAGAGTGCTGGCACTGCTGTTGACGGGACAGAGGGTTACTGCAGGCCCATGGGGACATGGCACACAGCAGTAACTACACACCTTCACAATGCCCAAACTCCTGCTCAGTCTCCTCATCTGTTTCAATAAACACCTGGCCAACCCTAATGACCTGCCAGCCTCAGCCCCACATGAACATGACATCGATCCTGACACCAGCTCAGCTGCCCTGCTTGTAAACTCGTCTTCCCACTCCTAGCTGGAAGGTGACTTGCTCCTAGACAGGGCTTCAAACACACCTCTTTTGCCGCGCTGCGTGTGTGTGTGTAAGCCCCAGCACCACCAGACCTACAATGAAATCCCCCAGACCCCTCAAGCAAAGGTGCTTTTTCCTATCTCCTCACACAGCTGTGAGGACTGAGCCAGTCACTGCAGCAGAGCTACCATGCCTGTCAAAAGCACCTGGTGCAGGGGGGCAGACGGCTCAAGAAAACTGCATACTGTCCAGAGATTAAAACAGGAAAGACAACTAGCACATTTCTTAGAATTCAAGTCACTACAGGTTTCTTTTGTTCCAAATCTAGGAAATTCTGGGGACACATATCCGAGACTTGTGAAAGTTAACAGTCCTAGAAAGCAGCTCAACCTATGGAAAAGAAAGAATCTCGATTCCTAATATATGAAGCACATACGGAGTTAGCTTTCCAAAACCAAAACTTAGGAGAATTAATGGTCAGTGACATTCCTTGTATACAAGTATCGAGAAATGAAAAACAGGTTTAAAATCACTACCTAAAAAAGAAAACAACTTTCAGTGTGCTTCTAAAACATTGTCCAAAGCTCCCAATACTCAAAATGCTGTCCAGAAGGCCCAACCTCTGTCTAAGCTAAGGTTTCTGAACAGAGGGGATGAACCAAGTTCATGAGGCAGAGCTATAACAATTGACAACCATGAATTAGCAAAATTTAGAAGCTCTAGAGCAAAGATAAACTTTCTAGACACCTCAGAATGAGTTTGCAGGCAGACAGTTCCCAAGTGCCGACCACCTCCCTTCCTAGGTCCCTAAAGCAGGGGCATTCTGGAACTCACGTTTAAACACAATTCAGAGAACACCACAGTAGCCACTAAGTTCAGACTTGCTAAACATCTTTTGAGGACACATTAAATCAGAAGATGCAAGAACATTTTAAGCAGACCTGCTGCCTGGAAGGTAACAGTCTTCACAGGACAATTCCTTAGTGATGCTGTTTAAGAAGCTTACGTGGCTATTAGGGCCTTAAATTTTATAAAATGACAATTAAAAAGTCATTGTGGTTTGGGCTGGTGTTGCAGTCCAGAGTTAAGCTGCTGCCTGCAATGTCAGCAACTCCATATCAGAGCGCTGGGGTTCAAGTCCTGGCTGGTCTACTTCTAATCCAACTCCCTGTTAAGGCACTAGGGAAAGCAGTGGAATATGGCCCAAGTGCCTGGGCCCTTGCCACCCACGTTGGGGACCTGGATGGAGTTCCTGGCTCCTGGCTTTGGCTTGGCCTAACCCTGGCCATTGTGGCCACCAATGGAAGATTTCTCTGTCTCTCCCTCTATTTACTTCTGTTTTTCAAATAAATAATAAACCTTTCAACAAGCAGAACAAACAAAAAGCCTTGTAGTTTCTAATGCTACAATAAATTCTAAACATGTTTAGCAACAAGACAAATATATTAACTGAAAGAAGAGTACTTTGAGGCACTGAAAGATTTCAAGGAGGCTATAATTATAAACAATAAAAAATAGAACCACCTAGAAAAATATTTTTCCTCTAAGTCCCCCTTCCTGGATGGGTACTGGTTAAGAGCTTGCACCTGGGAGTTCAGCAGCCTCATGTGTGAAAGCTGATTCCCCGTGAGCTAGTTGTGTGACCTTGGGCAAATTATTTAGGCTTCTCTAAGCTCAAGTTTCTAATTAGTAAAGCGGGGCTGGGAACAGGACGTCCGACCAAGGTTGTAAAGATTCAGTGTGATCATGCACGTAGGGCACCTTAGCACAGGCCCAGCCAGCTACCACCACAGCCTCTCCTGCACCTTGCCCTCACGTCTTCTGAGGAAGGGGCTCATCACCATCTAAGGATCATGGGCTGACGGAGGACAAACTTCCCCAGCACTGTTCAACACTCAGGCATGTGGATGTCAGAAGTGTTGGTTTCAGGCTCCTCACATGTAAAATATCGTTTCTCTTGTTTCTGGTTAGTAGTGACATGGAGTCCCTCAGGAAGGACTGGGGCAGAGATTGAATATAAACAAAAATGCAACAAACCCAATATCCCAGGGCCTTGATGACATCAAGTTTACACATTGGACACGTTCGGTGATCCAAAAGCCATGGGTCAATGCATATTCTATGAAAAATATGCCTAAAAAAATTAAGTATGTGTTAATGCTTTAACATAAATGTTGATAAACCTTATAAAGGAACTAAGACATCTCCCAACTCCTCCTCTCATCAGTTAGTTGACATCACTCCAGCAATTCCAGTCCACTCCTTTGTCCCACCTCATTATCTATTTGGGATGTACACTAACCTTTCCCCTCCACAAAAACAGTGTGGCCCACATCCGCCTCATGCCAGGCTTTAGGCCTTCATGTGCCACTGGAAATTATAGGCCCTCTGGGAATAAATGGGACACAAATAAGCTAGCTAATGATTCAACTGATACTGAGTTGACAGTATCTCATGTGAGTTCAAAAAATGACTCCAATGAAAATACAGCAAAATATGAACAAATCATCTTTTGAATCATAAGCTTAAAAAACACTTTCTTATAGGAATCTTCACTTTTAGAAAATAAAAAAATGGGCCAGCTTTGTGGCACAGTGGGTAAAGCAGTCTCCTTTGATGACATCTGGGTGCTGGCTCGTGTCTCAGCTGCTCCATTTCTGATCCAGCTCTCTAATGGCTTGGGAAAGCACTGGAGGATGGCCCAAGTGCTTGGGTCTTTGCCACCGGACATGTGAGACCCAGAAACAGCTCCTGTGTCTTGTCTTCAGCCTAGCCCAGCCCTGGCTGTTGTGGCCATCTAGGAGGTGAACCAATGAATGGAAGATCTCTTCGTCTCTCTAGCTCTTTCAAATAAATAAATCTTAAGATAAATCTTAAAAAAAAAATACATGAAAAGGGGAAAAGGCCACTTAACACTTCTCTTACTGACTTGTCTCCGACTAACTTTTCCTTCCACGTGAAGATAGGGAGTTATGGATTTTGGAACCACAGGTGGGCCTCAAGCAGCAGCTGTGTAATCCAAAGGCCATAACCGAAATGAAGTTCTTGCCCTCTCTGCACCTACAAATCACTGGCTGCTCTGATGGCACACGTAACATGTGTGAAACAGTGCTGGGTGCAGTGCACAACTGCTATACTCTATCACCTTTTCCTCAAACAGAAATGTAACTAGTTTATAGTCTGGCTTGTTTTCTAACCTTTACATCCTCAGAATAAAACTGACCCCAAAAGGAATAATTTTTACAAAACACAAAGAAACATATTGGCTTTATTGGGGGACTTTGTTACATAGAGCACAAGAGAAAATGGGGGAGGGAGGAATCAAACCCCAGTAAGGAGGGGCTGGCACTGTAGTGGCGGGTGAGGCCGTTGCCTGAAGTGCCAGTATCCCATGTGAGTGCTGGTTTGAGTCCCAGCTATTCCACTTCAGATTCAGCTCTCTGCTATGGCCTGGGAAAGCAGTAGAAGATGGCCCAAGTGCTTGGGCTCCCGTACCCACGCGGGACACCTAGAAGAGGTTCCAGGCTCATGACTTTGGATTGGCCCAGCTCCGGCCGTCATTTGGGGAGTGAAGACCTTTCTCTCTCTGCCTCTCAAATAAATAAATAAATCGTCCAAAAAGAAAAAAAAAATCCAATAAGGAGTTCAGGACCCTGCACAGGTAACATGACTGCATTTGAGAGTCAAGTGCAAACCCCTACTCAGCCATCGGCACACTCCTTATCTGTGCAGGTACCTGAATGTCACTTTAAGTCACAAAGACCTGCTCTAAACCAGCCCAGAGTAAAATTTCTCCTCTACCTTAAACTCCCACCTCACCAATCCCACAGAAGTACATCCAGAGCCCAGCTAGCTATCTTTAGTAAGAAAACTTTCATTTTGTTATTCAGATAATTGTTGCTTCATTTCCTTCAATGATTTATCAAGAAGTTAATCTATCAAGTATCTAAGTATCTGTACATGGATACTTCGAAAATGTGGAAAATGGAACTAGAAGTGTTAAGTTTACTTTTGGTGCAAAAATATTTTCAAATGTATGCTCACAAGGGATCATCTTTTATTCATGGAAAAATGCATAGTATGAAAAAACTATGCATAGGCTTCACCTTTTTTTTTTTTTTTAGATTTAGTTATTTGAAAGGCAGAGTTACAGAGAGTTAGAGGCAGAGAGACAGGTCTTCCATCCACGGGTTCACTCTCCAGATGGCCCCAACAGCTGGAGCTGTGCCCATCCAAAGCAAGGAGCCAGGAGCTTCTTCTGGGTCTCCCACGTGGGCACAGGGGCCCAAGGATTTGGCCCATCTTCTACAGCTTTCCCAGGCCATAGCAGAGAGCTGTATCGGAAGTGGAGCAGCCAGGACTAGAACCCATATGAGATGCCAGCATTGTAGGCGATGACTTTACCCACTATGCCACAGCACTAGCCCCAAGGCTTCATCTTTTTTTTTGCACTAAAATAAATTTATCTTTGAAAGATTCTTTGAATTCCATTTTTCTAGGAATTTTCTGACATATCCTTATGTATTACAACAGTACTTAGCAAACAAAGCAAAACATATTTATTAATTTGTGATGTTAACAGATATAAAGTATAATTACAGTTGATCAGATTTAAAACAATTTTTTATAAAAAATAAACTGTTTTGTAAAACAAGTAATTCTTTCTTAAAAGTTTCTGACTAAAGTATCCCATTAAATTGCAAATTTCCTGTTGCTAAACAAACCTCCCAATGTAGCCAGAATAAAAGGGGAGGAATACTTATTTTGTACCACCTCTAAAAAGAACCAAATCCCAACGTGCAAATAAGAGCAAATAACTGGGGCTGGCACTGTGGTGCAGCAGGTTCAGACTCTGCTTGCGATGCTGGCATCTCAGATGAGCACTGGTTCGAATCCCGGCTATTCTCTGGCTCCTGCTAATGTGCCTGGGAAAGCAGAGGAGGATGGCTGAAATGCTTGGGCCCCTGCCAGGTGGCAGACCCAGATGGAATTCCAGATCCGTGGCTTCAGCCTGGCTCAGTCCTGACCATTGTGACCATCTGGGGTGTGAACCAGTGGATGGAAGACTGATCCTCCCATCCCCCAACTTTGCCTTTCAAATAAAAAAAGTAAATAAATCTTACAAAGAAAAAAAAGGAGCAAGCAACTGCTCTCTGGCCTGCTTCCCGCTGGCTATTCTGGGCCTTCTCCCTTGGGTCCTTCATCTTTCTTGCTTCAGTTTCCTCTGTCCTAACATAGCATACTTTTGCCTTGCTAAAAGTAGACAAACTCCAGAGATTCTAATGCAGCCTTGATTATGAGCCAACCTATGATAAAAATACACAATGGAACTTAATGGTCACCTGTGAGTCTCCTAAGCAAAGCAATTTTCAAGTAACACTGAAGTCGAAGCTTCTCTTCTAAAAGATGAGATGATCACAAGACAATAAAATCTTCATAGCATAAAAGACACATTAACTCTTGTCAGAAACCTGTCATGTAATTTTTTAACGGCTAAGTTGATAAAGAGAACATACTTGCATGGCAGTATTCTGATAATATCCTTAACTTTAAAATTTTCAATACACACTGCACAATTTTCAGCATCAACGTCAATTCCCTGTAAAAAGAAGAGAAAAAGCATATACTGTAACCTTTGGTATATAGTATATCCTTAGCCAAATCACTAAACCCTGACTAAATGAGGAATGCTACTCTACATGGGACAACTTGAAACTAAAATAAATAATCATACTTTGTATTTACTTTTTAACACTACTGAGGTTACTCCAAGGGTGTCTAGCCTTCAGGTTAAGATGCCCACAGCCTACATTAAGAGTGACTGAAGGGGCCAGTGATAGCAGGTAAAGCTACTGCCTGCAGTGCCATCATCCCAAATGGGTGCTGGTTCTAGTCCCGGCTGCTCCACTTGCGATCCAGCTCTCTGCTCTGGCCTGGGAAAGCAGCAAAGATGGCTCTGGTGGTTGCCGCCATTTGTGGAGTCAACCAGTGGATGCAAGACTTCACTATCTCCCTCTTTCTCTCTCTGACTCTCTATAACTCTGCCTTTCAAATAAATACATAAATCTTAAAAAAAAAAAAAAGTGACTGAGGTAGACAGCAGGCTCCAGCTCCTGACTCCAGCTTCTTGCTAATGCAACCTTGCAAGGCAGTAGTGATGGCTCAAGCGTCTGGGTTCCTAAGTGAGCCCCAGGTGTTGTGGGCATTTGGGGAGTGAACCAGTGAACGGCGTGCTCTCTCATGCTCAAATTAAAAAATTTAAAGAAGTTTTTTTTTAAACAAATTTAGTTGAAAAGGCAAAGTCACTCACTAATCAGATATGAACAATGTTTAAATACTAAGATAATGTCCTTTTTTTTTTAATTCATGTTTTAAGAACTGTGGATAATGCAAATGCCTGTTGCATTAAGATAAATCACTTTTCAGATATAAAACATATAATATGAATAAAATGAATATTCAATAAGCTACTTGTTTCCTGGAACTATTAATCCCCAAATTTACATTTGCTAAGGAACAGAGTTAACAATTTGCAAATGAAAAATGGCAAGTGGCTAAATATCTGAAATATTCACCTAACTAAAGAGAATAGAACTACAAACTAAATTATTATTTTTCATCTAACAAATTACACAAGGTACCAAAAAACCAAAACTGCTGAAGAGGAGGCAACAGTGACAAAATTTCTACCTCTAAGAATCTATGTACCAGATAGGATTAAGTGTTAAAATGATCATGTAAATAAAATTAGGTGTTTGGTAATAGTAATAGATAAGAATTAAAAAGGAGTGAATGCTCCAACATGGGAAGCAGTCCACACAGCAGACTCACAGAACGACAATTGCTTTAAGTAGCACCCTGACCTCCGCATCGGTCATTAAGGCATTCTGGTATGGCTGAAAAGCCCACGAGAGCATTTCAGGCATGGAAAGCCAAGATTCAAAAGGCTTCCACAGCCTAGGCAGCTCATGTCAAGAGCCTTGGATCATCACTAATGTCATACGTAAGAGTGTTAATTGTTAAATTAACAACAGGAGTCACTGTGCACTAATTTCCCATGTAGGAAATTATGTCCTATGTCCTCAAAGAGTTGGATTATGAGAGTTAACAGTAAAACTTGTTCTCCAAGATTTATTTCGTTTTAGTGTATTAAGTGGAGGACATTCTTATGTCTCGTAAGTTTTAGTTATGTCTAAGTTTCCAATTCCATTGCTTGTTTTCTTAGGTTACTTCCTTAATTAATGATAAAAACTGGTTCTCAAGGACTTACTTTCTTTTAACATATTAAGTGGGGATATTCTTAGGTCTCATAAGTTATAGTAATGGCTACATGCTCGCAAAAGATGTACCATTCTTGGGTGCTTCTTTAAAGTTAATTAAGTTTCACACAAAAAAAAAAAAAAAAAAAAGTGAAATAAAAAAAAAAGTCTATGCACTGCCCACAGACCTTTCTGGTGGGTCAGTCTGCCTCCCTTGTCTGGGGAACACCTGCATCTGCCCCACCAACCAGAGCAGCCAGGCCCAAAGCAGTCATCTGACCCAAGACGGGCTGACAAGATTCTCCTTCCTGGGATTCTAGAGTAGGAATTGGGGTACCAGCGGTCAGTGTCTGCAAATGGCTGCAACTCTGGCAAGTTCATTTTACGAAAAGCAGCTACATAATCCTTAGGTTATCAAAAAAATAAAAAATAAAAAACAACAACTTGGCTTTGTGCATCATTTGTTAACAAGGAAGCAGTACAAATTCAATTTTATATGTACATCTTGTTATGAGTCTGTATTAACTTTAGAACATTTAAAATTTTACACTGCAAAGAAAATAAACATTATTTATTTAGCATATGCTATGCAAAAATAGTGCAATAGTTTGCCACTTCTTAGAACCAGGGATAACTTTCAAAAAACAGTTCCCAGAAGCAATTTTCAAAGATGCTCCACACAGGAAAAGTATATCAATTTACTTGTATTATCAAAGACGTGGATCAGTAAATCACACCTATGAACCTGTATCTTCCTCCTAAGGAGAGAATGCATATTCAACCACATGCTTGTCAAATACCCTACCATGATGAGAGTGTACAGTCTGTCACAGGCAATAAGTGGAAAAACGCTCTCGCTAAGAACGCCTGATGACTTGTAAATAAGATGTTAATTAAGCCCTGAAAAGTTACCTTTTTTCCCCCTTAAACCTTTTTGGTTTAACACATTTGTCAATATTTTTCAGTCCAATACATTTGGAAAGACCCAGTACCTCGCACAAATTATTAAAATTAAAATGCACTAGAATATAAAAATTATTAGGGAAGGAATGGTAGCCACCTGTACAACTCCAAGAATATCCTAATATTACATGTATCACTGAGCCACCAGACTCCAGATTTTTAGAAATCAAAGGTCTATAATTTAATGTGCTATTTTTGTTTTAATCCTTTAAGTAGGTTAGAGGAAGATATGTACATGAGAAGGGGAAGGGCAGTTAACCCCCCCTTTTTTTTGAAAGGGAAGTGGAGGAGTCAGCACTGTGGCATAGTGGGTAAAGCAGCTGCCTGCAGTGCCGGCATCCCATATAGGCACCAGTTCGAGACTCGACTATTCTACTTCCGATCCTGCTCTCTGCTATGCCCTGGGAAAGCAGAAGACGACCCCAAGTGCTTGGGCCCCTATACCCAAGTGGGAGACCCTGAAGAAGCTCCTGGCTCCTGGCTTCGGAATGGATCAGGTCAGCTCAGCTCCAGCCGTTGTGGCAGATTGCGGAGTGAACCAGTGGAAGAAGACCTCTCTCTCTGCCTCTCCTTGTTTCTCTGTTTAACTCTGACTTTCAATTAGGTTAAATAAATCTTAAAAAGAAAAAAAAAAAGGGGGGGGGAGTGGAGACTGAAAAGTGGAGTAGATCAAATTTCAATAATTTAGTGAAACAAAACAAAAATCAGAAGAGCTGAGCCCACCCCAGCTACCAGCTGACACAGTTATTGACACTGCACAGCACAGAGCTCTGAACAGAGCCCAGAATAAACACCACTCTTCTCCTTTCAGAGATTCTGTCCTCTAAGAGTCTGCGGCTCCACATTCAGGGTCGTCCCTGTTCCAAACATGGCTTTACAATTCTGGCATGATTGTGAACTTTCAACTCTCAGATCAGCCATGTCAACATGTTTCTTTATTAAAAAAAAACAGTTATTAAAAACACCTATTCTCTCCTCCTCCACATCTTCCTGTAATTAAGGGAGTCTGGGAGAAGGGATGCGAAGTCTCAGACTGAACGGCAAAAAACTGAAGGCACTGAGCATCTGCCTTACGGTCCCCTGGTCTGACCTGACCAGCAGAAGGGCTCCTGCAGCACTGGCCAGTGTGGCAGCAACCAGCCGACATGCCTCCTGAGCACTTAAAATGCAGCCATGTCACTAAGGCACCCACCCATAGATTAAATTAATTTAGATATAAGGAGCCTTATGTGACCAGTGACTACCATAATGGATGGTATGGCGCCACACATGGCAGAGTGCCAAGCACCCTTTAAAAAACTCACGCATGAAAGTTAATGCCAAATCAAACTCACCCAAACTCCGTAAGCTTGATACCATACATAAGCAGACTGCAAGGAAATTATTAACATTACAGACACACTGTCCAGAATCTAACCCAAAAACCAAAATAATGAAATCACAAAAATATTACCTTTTCCCCATGCTTTACAGTATGGAGTGGAAGCTGGCCAATAACTTTCTTAGTTTCCTTTCTATGGCTCTGGGGCAGAAAACATCAGTATCATTTGCTGAAAATTTTTAATTAAATCACTATTTTAAAAAGTCACGCACAATAAAAACAAGCATATAGCAAAAAACTCATTTACAAAGCAAAGTTGAACGACTACACTGAAAGTAACTAAAACAAGCAAATAAAAAACCATTCAAATCAGTAATGTAAATAACAGCCAGGTATAACTGAAGAAGAAACCAAGTGTTAGGTTTATATATTAGGAAGAAAGTAGCAGGTGGAGGAAAGAGACCTCCCAAGAAGCCCAGCTTCTCAGGGCAGCAGGGCTAAGAGTGAGGTCTGGAGGCCTGGCTGTGGCAGCCTGTGGTGTTGTGACCTCCTGCTCTTTGCTGCCATGGGACAGGGCCTCCCTGCAGAACGCTGCTGCACAGTGGCTCCTCAATGGAGCTGGGAACCCCACCATCTCTGTTCCTTAGCTTTAGGTCAAGCCAAAGCAGCAGGGCTGCAGAGAGCAGACCCACTCTATCTCATGCCTATGTGGCACTTTTTCATGCCCAGAAAAGGACAAACAGGGCATCTGCATGAACCAAGTGTGCAAATTTCAAGGTTACCTAATTCCCCACAAAACAGAATATATTCCAATTGAAAAGTTTAAAAAAAATCATATTTGTAAGTACTACAATTGACAATGAAATTAATAGTCAAATACAACTTCAAGCAATATATATGGGATATATTTATGAACTATCTTTTAGAAAGCAAAATTAAAAGACTTATTCATAATTACCTGCCTTCCAAATTGCGAGCCAGTATATAGGAAACGCTGTATATAGTAAAATATTAGCCAGGCTAATGAGATAATCATCATGGTGATGAAGGCAATGGCCACAAACACCACAGACTGACCGTTGATGAACTCCTGCACGTGACGGGTGCCAATCCCTATGGTCATTTTTACTGGAATTCCTTTTTGTACCAGATCCAAAATTTCTCTTCCTTTTGGGTAGCTAATCATAATGACCACTATATTTCCCGTTCCTATAGGAAAAAGCAAAAAAAGGTATAAAAATCATAAAATAGAGAGAAAGATAAGAGAAATATTTAAGAGTACTATGTTCATCTATTATACATATATTTATGTGTGTGTGTTTGTGTGTGTGTAAGAAAATTTCAATAAGATGGATAACCTTCAAGATAACTGCAAGTTACAGCAAGTGATTCCAAAAGAGGAAAGACTGATTATATTAGGAATGTACACCACCAGTGATATTTAAATGGTTTCACAGATTATAGAAAAATAAGTTTTAAAATTATTTCTAAGATAATAAATCCAAATATGATCATAAAACATAAACAGAAGCCTAAAGAACAATTTCACTTTGGAATACTGATACCTGATACTAAAAGCATGCCCATTAAAACCAAGGAGGCAGGGGCCGGAGCTGTGGTGTAGTAGCTAAATCCACCGTCTACAGTGCTGGCATCCCATATGGGTGCTGGTTCAAGTCCTGCCTGCACCACTTCCAATCCAGCTCCCTGCTAAAGTGTCTGGGAAAGCAACAAACATGGCCCAAGGACTTGGGCCCCTGTACCCATGTGGGAGACCCGTAAGAAACTCTTGGCTCCTGATTTCATATTGACACAGCTCTGGCCATTGCAGCTTAGGGAGTGAACCAGTGGATGGACGCTCTCTCTCTGCCTCTGCCTCTCTATAATTCTGCCTTTTGAATAAATAAATAAATCTTTAAAAGAAAAAAAAAAAAACCAAAGAGGCAATAGAATTTTCACCACTATCATTATTATTTAACATTGCTCTGAAGGTATGAGTAGACACAAGAACAAAAAAGGGAAAAAAAAAATAGGAAAGCAGTAAAATAATTGATTTTACATAAATCAAGCAACAAGCAACCCAAAGAGGCAATAGAATTTTCACCAGTATCATCATTATTTAACATTGCTCTGAAGGCATGAGTAGTCACAAGACCAAAAAGGAAAAAAAAATAAGAAAGAAGCAGTAAAATAATTGATTTTACATAAATCAAGCTATAAATTAATTCAAGAATCATAAAACAGCAATAGGATTTTTAAAAACCTAAAAATTGTGACTTCAAAAGTCTGCTTAAAGGAAAATGATGAGAATCAAATTTTTAAGATTTATTTATTTATTTGAAAGTCAGAGTTACCCCCCACCCACACACCACACACAGAGAGCTCTACACTCCAGGGTTTACCCTCCAGTTGGCTGCAATGCCAGAGCTATGCCAATCCAAAGCCAGGAGCCAGGAGCCTCTTCCAGGTCTCCCACGTGGGTGCAGGGGCCCAAGGACTTCGGCCATTTTCTACTGCTTTCCCAGGCCATAGCAGAGAGCTGGATTGGAAGTGGAGCAGCCAGGTCTCAAACCCAGGTCCAAATGGGATGCCAGCACTTCAGGTCAGGGTGTTAACCCGCTGTGCCACAGCACCAGCCCTGAGAAACAAATTTTAAACAGAAAAACCTAGACTAATTGTTAAAGTAAAAACAGTGTGGTAGTGGCACCTGAACATCCCATAATGTAATGGATTACAGATTCAGAGATATACAGAATAATTCAGAGTGTGATTAAAGGAGAATTCCAGGAGCAGGCATTTGAAAGGCCATTAAGACGCTGCCTGGGACGTTGGCTTCCCATATCTGAGTGCCTAGGCCGAGTCCCAGCTCTACTTCCAATTCTAGCTTCCTGTTATTGTGCACCCTGGGAGGCAGCAGGTGACGGCTCAAGTGGTTGGGGTCCCACCACCTACATGAGAGATGGGGACTGAGTTCTCCTCTACTAGCTTCAGCCTGGTCCAGTATCTGTGGTGAACCACAAGATGAGAGCTCTTGGGGCCGGCACTGTGGAGTAGCAGGTAAAGCCTGCAGTGGGCACCACTTCGAGTCCTGGCTGCTCCACTTCCAATCCAGCTCTCTGCTATGACCTGGGAAAGCAGAAGAAGATGGCCTGAGTCCTTGGACCCCTGCACCCACGTGGAAGACCTGGAAGAAGCTCCTGGCTTCAGATCGGCGCAGCACACTGGCTGTAGCGGCCATTTGGGGAGTGAACCAATGGAAGGAAGACCTTTCTCTCTCTAACTCTGCCTGTCCAAAAAAAAAAAAAAAAGCTGCTTTGTAAGATATAATTCACATAGCACAAAATCCATGCTTAAAGTATACAATTTAGTGGTTTCTAGTACATTCACAAGATTGAGCAACCATTACCACTAATTTCATAACATTTTCATCACCCCCAAAAGAACCCCTGTGCCTACTGGCAGTCACTCCTTAACAAATGGCTTTAAAACACAGGGAAGTTATAGTAGAGATGTTGAGACTGGCAAAGATAAAAAACTTGATGCATTATCTTAGCAAGAGTAAAGCACAAATCAGTACCCTTGTCCACTGCTTGGGCAGTGAATTACTATGTTCTTGTAGGGAGGGCAATAGCTATGGACTTTAAAATGCACACAGCCTTGGACCCAGCAATTCCACATCCAGTGACGTTCTAGGAACTTAATTACATACATGTCCTTACATATGTACACCATGGGATACCTACAAAGTTACTGATAATGTTATTTCTAAGATTTTATTCTTAAAATTTAAATACCCATCGAAAATAAAATAGTCGTATGCACAGCAGGATGTATATATACACAGGTTGAAGCCGCAGCTCTGTAAGTACTGACAGTACTCATGACAGGAGAGGGGAAAAGGCAGCATGTAAAACTGTTAGGACAGCAGGCTGTCTCTGAAAAACACGGGACAACCAAAGAGCTATACGTTGCTATCAATGCAGAGTACTCCTGGAGAGCCACCCCAGAGGCTAGGGGCCAGGACAGTCTCTGGCAGAGGAGCTGAGACGCAGGAAAGGTACAGTAAAAATTGTGTACCATGCAAACATAAAGTTACTCAAAAAGTAACTTTAAAATGCATATAAAGAGGCCAGCGCCGCGGCTCACTAGGCTAATCCTCCACCTGCAGCACCGGCACTTGGGTTCTAGTCCCAGTTGGGGCGCCGGATTCTGTCCCGGTTGCTCCTCTTCCAGTGCAGCTCTCTGCTGTGGCCCGGGAAGGCAGTGCAGGATGGCCCAAGTGCTTGGGCCCTGCACCCGCATGGGAGACCAGGAGGAATCACCTGGCTCCTGGCTTTGGATCGGCGCAGCGCACCAGCCGTAGCACCCATTTGGGGGGTGAACCAACAGAAGGAAGACCTTTCTCTCTAACTCTGCCTGTCCAAAAAAAAAAAAAAAAATGCATATAAAGAATGTTCCCTGACGATACCGAAACCACATCCCAACACTATTCTACCGCCGGAAGAAACTTCATCTGCATTTGATCTACTGTGGATCTCAGCCAATGGAATACAGTTACTGAAATCCCAGAAGGCCACCCATCTAAGGTGTCTCCTGTCTAGGAGCCAATCCTGTGACCCACCTGGGTCTCAGGAGTCCCTCAGCAAGCCACAGTGTAGTCTGTTGGTCTCTGCAGCACTCACAGCCTACCATGCCATCTCGGGGGGAGCCACAGAGAGGAGGCAGGCAGCTGCTGTCTTCAAGAAAATCAACATGGAGCAGTTAAGAAAGATGTGTATAGGAACAATTATGTCAGCTATGCTGCATGTACTTATTACTTGGTACTCTCATACGAGCTAAACCTCCCTCTGGAAACTTTCAAGGATAACAAATGCAGAAAGAACAGTCTCATGAACCCCCATGCTCCTATCTCAGTTAGAAGCTTTGACAAAGACGACAAAACTGCCTCTGTGCTGATGACAGCAAGCACAACTTCTGATACTGATATGGTATTCTTTGTGTGAGAAGCTGAAGCACTTTCATACATATTTATATGTCACTTGAAGCAGAAAGAGGCCACTGGGAGGGCTGCCCAACTTCATACACCACCTGGAAAACCCAGTTCCAATGTCTGTGGACCCAGCTCAGACCCAGGTAGTGGCCAAGAGACAGGCAGACCTGGGGTTAAACCTCAGTTACATCCGCTGCCTGGGGGTCCCTCAGCTACACAGTGGGGATGAGAGTGACTATCCTGGACTGTTTTACTTAACCAGCAAATGGAGTAAGCACAGCTACAGAAGTGAGGTGATCACTCCGTCGGGGTGAAGGGAGCTCCTCCCCTGAGGACAGGAAGAGTTTACCCAGCAGGAAGGAAGGAGTTCTGGCTGGAGGACCCATCACAAGGCTTCCTGGGATGGTGATGGATTCCGCTCTGGCAGGGACAGAGAGTGGGAAAGGTCTCGGATCAGAGAGGGTCTTCAACACCTAGAACCTCAAGCTTGGGGGTGGGGAGAACTGACATAAGGGGCTCAGAAGATCGTGACGAAAACACTTCTCACCAGGGAAAGGAATCCCAGCTCACTTGAAAGGAAAGGCTAAAACCAAAACCCGTGCCGGATGAGGGCGAACAGTTTGCTGTACCACAATCCCAGCAGCTGGAGGCTTCTAGGAACCATCTTACAGGAACAAAGCTCAGGCCCAAGACGCTTTTGGTGATGTGCTTTTCCAGAACATTTCTGGGATGACTGCAGCCAGGGCAGTTCAGTGGAAGTGCTGGGGGGCCAGTGTGTACACAACCCCAAGGGTGCCAGGCACAGCCACCTGGGCTAATCCTCTCGTTATTCTGTAAAACCCTGCCTTCCCTGGCACACATGAGGCAGCACAGCATATTCCCAAACTTAACAGCTGAATTAAATTTTTTTTTACTGATTTGAAAGGCAGAGTTACAGAGAGAAAGAGGGAAAGAGCAAGAGATCTTGCATCTGCTGGTTCACACCCCAAATGGCTACAACAGCCAGGCAGAAGCAGGCAGCCAGGAGCTTCATCTCAGTCTCCCACGTGGGTGCAGAGGCCCAAGCACTTGGGCCATCCTTCATTGCTTTCCCAGGCCATAGCAGAGAGCTGATCGAAGTGGAGCAGCCAGGACTCGAACAGGTGCCCATATGGGATGCCGGCATTGTGGCACTGCAGGCAGCAGCTTAACGCATTATACCGCTATGCTGGCCCCTTAATAGCTAAATTTCTTCTCAGAGGGCACAGTAACTCAGGACTTGGAATCGGAGCGAGAAAGCCTGCAGAAACTTTCTTCTAGGCGTCAATGTTGCTGTGAGTCTTCCTGACGAAGACTCTTGCACAGCCCCTCCCGACAAGGGAACCCACACCTCTCACCACCAGACAGACACACTCCTTGAGGGCAGTTTCTGTTTTTTTGATCTCACACTTAGCACACTGTCTCTGCACACAGTTCATGATGAGAAACCTACCTGTTAAATAACAAACAATAAACATAGTATCTTTTTTGGCAAGTCAAACTACCTGTGACATGATTTCTCTGCTTCTTCTACCACCTTGTCAAAAACCAAACAAAACTTCTGACTTGGTCCATAACTTCCGAATTCTGTTTAAGTTTCTTCCCAAGGAAACTAAACAAAGCAGACTTCAACATTCTCTCGAATGAGATGGGCACTACTAAAATATTTAAAGGGCTGGGCTGGATTTCTTAAGAGAACTAATTCACCCAATAAGGAATCAGGTTCCAGCAAGAGAATCCCATAAACTTTCAGGTTTTCTTCTGTCTAATAACTGTCACACTCGCTCCACCTTCCCCTCTTCACCGGCTAATTCCTGAGCGGATCTTCACGATTCAGCACAAGCTCAGCTGCAGGCTTTCTGGCCCGACCGCCTGTGCTCACTGTGACAAGCCCCTTAGATCCGCCTCCTCTAAGACTTTCATCGGCCTCTCTCCTCACTGGGCGAGTTCCACCTGTTTTTATTTCTTAAGTTTTGTAGCCCCAGCACCAAGCAGTGCCCATAGGAGAGTTTCTACATGGATGATTCAATCAGAGGGATCTTCTAGTACTATACTGAAATGACCCAATTAGGAGACTCACAGACTTCTAAGCAAGGGGAACAGCACAGCATATCCACACTGTACTGTCTCAGAAATCTGATGCCATTTTGAAAAACGGTTGTTTTTATGGTCAGTAAACACAATTCTCTTTTTGGCAATGCAGAATTTTAAATTATGCCCTGGACAATTTGACTTGCCCAACAATATTTTAGATTTGGTGAACATACTATTCAGCAGTTGTACTGCGAACTCTTTTGCAGTTTTTCCAAACTCACTGCTTAATCTCAGAACTTCAGGCTTTTGCAATTGCTATTTCCTCCCCCCAGAACATCCTGTATTCTATTGCACACTACACACAACTTACTCATTGATTTTTTAAAAAAGATTTATTTATTTTAAAGGCAGGGTGAGAGTGAGAGAGTGAGAAAGAGAGAGAGAGAAGTATTTTCCACTCCCCTAATGGCTGCAACAGCTGAGGCTAAGCCAGGCCAAAGCCAGGAACCTGGACTTCCATCCAGGTCTCCCATATGGGTGGCAAGGGCCCAAGTACTGGGTCATTTTCAGCTGATTTCCCAGGCACATTAGCAGGGAGCTGGGTCAGGAGAGCAGCTGGGATCTGTACTGGTGCTCATGTGGGATGCTGTCGTCAAAGATAGCAGCTTAAACTTCTGTGCCACAACACCGGCCCCTTCCTTTGTCGATTTTTAAAAAAGATGTATTTATTTCCTTTAAAAGTCACAGTTAGAGGGGTCAGCGCCGTGGCTCACTTGGTTAATCCTCTGCCTGTGGCACCAGCATCCCATATGGGCGCCAGGTTCTAGTCCCGGTTGCTCCACTTCCAGTCCAGCTCTCTGCTGTGGCCCAGGAAGGCAGTGGAGGATGATGGCCCAAGTGCTTGGATGCCTGTACCCACGTCTGAGACCGGGAAGAAGTACCTGGCTCCTGGCTTCCAATCGGCATAGCTCTGGCTGTGGTGGCCATTTGGGGGGTGAACTAATGGAAGGAAGACCTTTCTGTCTCTATCACTGCCTAACTCTCTCAAATAAATTAAAAAAAAAAAAATACACCACGTGGATTTAAAAAAAAAAAAGTCACAGAGAGAGAGAGAGAGAGAGAGAGAGAGAGAGATATTCCATCCCCTGGTTCACTCCCCAGATAGCCACAATGGCCAGGGCTGAGCCAGGCCAAAGTCAGGAGCCAGGAACTTATGGATGGCAGGGGTCCAAGCAATCGGGCCATCGTCCACTGCTTTCCCAGGCATTAGCAGGGACTTTATTATTCACTCATAAAAATCAGATTTCTTATACATCTTTGTAGACTTCCCTCCCCCATCCCAACGCTGGCTTTTTCCCCAAATACAGCTCTGAACTTTCTAAGTCCCTGGCACAGACTAACTTTCAAAGGAATCAAAGTGACAACTGAGAGGCCATGTGAGATTTCAGCTAGAGGACCATCCTCTTTACTAACCAACAATATCCTCGGCAAGGCCAACACTCACTGTAACAATCTGACTGTGAGCCACTTCCACCTAACTTCCACAGCACTTGCATCAGATGCCCTTTCTTTACGCTTCTGTGGGAGGGTAAACACTCACCCCGAAGGCCTTTCTTTGACTTATTTCAAGTGGGTTATTCAAGAAACAGCAGGCTCTTGCAGATACAGGAATGGCTCTAAAAAGCTGTCCTTTTGCAAAAAGAAACTGACAACTATCTACATTAGTAAAGTAGCAACAGATGTGGCCACAGCAATATCAGATATCCCTTTTTCTGCCTGGAATGAGAAGGAAGGAGTTGAGGGTCTGACCATGGCTGGGCGATGGCCTCGACAGGTACAGCTTCCTGGGAGACTCCTCGGCATAACAACACAACCCGTGCTTGCCATGCCCTGTGCCCAGCCACCATCTCTCCCAGAGGCCCAAGTCACTGTGTCCGGGAAGTTCTGTTTATCCCTCCTACTAAACCATAAGCTCCTCAAGGGCAAGCAGGTGTTAACAGCCTTCTGGATGCTGGCTATCAGCAGCTCAAGTAAACAGAGTTAACTTTGGGCATCAGCTTAACACTGCTCACACGTGTTCAGTAGTGTTTTCTTTAAATATATATTTAAGTTAATTTTTTATAGCCACAATAATACAGATTCAAAACAAACAAACTGTACTAGGTTCCAGTATAGACATGCAATGGGTTTTAGAAAAACCTAGAGAAATTCTCAGAGTGACTTGGAAAGAGATCACCAGCATTCACTTTGCAGGCAGACCACCTGTACCTATTTCACAGGAAAGTGTCATACAGCGGGGCCGGCGCTGTAGCGGGTGAAGCCACTGCCTGCAGTGCCAGCATCCCATATGGGGGCTGGTTCAAGTCCTGGCTGCTCTACTTCTGACCTAGATCTCTGCTGTGGCCTGGGAAAGCAGTGGAAGATGGCCCAAGTCCTTGGGTCCCTGCACCCACGTGGGAGACCTGGAAGAAGCTCCTGGCTCCTGGGTTCCTGGCTGCTGATTGGCACAGCTCTGGCCATTGCAGCCAATTGGGGAGTGAACCAGAATGGAAGGCCTCTCTCTCAATCTTAAAAAAAAAAAAAAAAAAAAAAAGTCACACAGGACACAGGAACACCAGGATGCTAAACAGTGGATTTTCCTGCCACCAGCCAGAGGAGGAACAGGAAGCCTAAGTCTAAGCTACCTTCCAGGCTCTCCACAGTCAATTCAAACTCAAGGATGTTAAAGCCGGCTCCTCTTGTAACTTCTTAATTCCATTTTCAGAAAAGCCATGATATGGGAGCCTAGCAGTTAAGATGCCTGCATACCACTTGGGGGTATCTGGGTTCAATTCCCAGCTCTGGCTCCTGACTCTAGCTCCCTGCTAATGAAGACCCTGGGAGGTAGTGATGATGGCTCAAATAACTGCGTCCCTGTCACCCACCTAGACTGAGATCCCAGCTGCTTCCACCCTCCCACCCCTGCATCCTGGGCATCTGGGAACTGAACCAGAGGACAGGAACCTGCTCTGTGTGCCCCAGCCCCCCACCCCGCCACAGTCATGGGTACAGTTGTATCCATGTGTCTAACTGGGCCAAGTTCTGTGAGGGTCACTCTACAGTCCCCACTAAAGTACAGGTCTCATAGTTCTATTTGGACACTACTTCCAGTGTCTCTTCACCGGGCCACCAAACTAATCTCTCCTTAAGGTCAGCGGTTCCAAATGCTGGTTGATTTTTCAACACCCCCCCCACCCCCCAACGTCCACAACATTTGGCAGTATCTGGAGACATGGGTTTTCACAGCTGAGGGGGTGACGCTGGACTGTAGTAAGTGGGGGATGGGAATGAGGCGAAACATCCTACAATGGACGGGTCAGCGCCTATCATAACAAAGAATTACCTGACCACAGCTTGCCCTGTTATCCCGGGACCAGTCATTTACATTCTTTTAGTCTGTCTCCTCGGTTGGAGTTAGAGCATCAACCTTAAAGGGCAAGACTAAGACAGACACTATGCAGAGCAGGGTCTACACAGGGCACTTTCACACACTTTTTAAAAAACGTTTTCACTTTCTCTCTCAACCAGAATTATCCACATGCTAAAAAGTCCAGAATGGATGTGGGTAATGGAAACAGGAGCTCTGGACAAGATTATTTCAAATGAACATTACGTTTTCTTGGGGTAGGTGTTTGGCACAGCGGTTAACACCAGGTTGATGAGCCCGCTGCTTGTAAGAAAAGCTCACATCTTGAATACATCCAGAAGTGCTTACAAGGGCCCCATCTCGGGAAAGCACGGCACACTGACCCGGAACTACTACCGCACTTGGGGACACTGCTGACAAGATGTTCGGAATGCTCTGTAACATCTGACAGGACTTCCCGTGAGCACCTCCTGCAAACATGACAGGGAGGTAACTGCGCCGACGGGAGATCCAGCCCAATGCCACCATCTGGACATCCGTGCTCAATCCCACCGCCCTCCTTCCGGTCGGGATAGGGGAGGCTGCCCCTGTGTCGGGGGCTGATCTTGCCCTCTCACCTTCTCAAAGCCCGACTCCTCCATCCAGATCTCTCCTACCCAGCTCCAGATCCCCCTCCCCACCTCCTACCGCACACTGCCTTGCCTCTGGTTTCTGCCCGTTTCCCCCACCAAGTGCAGTCAACCCTCCTGGGTCAACTGTCCTCCAACAGGGCCCACTTCCTCACCTTCCAGCTGGCTACCAGAAGCCGATGCCACTTTTCTGTCCTCATTCTGCCCCTGGGCTCTGAACTTGCATCCAAGAAGCCCAAACAACAACAAACACCAGTGCGTACTGGGAAAAAGGATGTGACTAGGTAGCAGCAGATACTTAAAAAAAAAGAAACAGAAATACTAACAGGAAGCTCGTAATGAGTCAGCCATGACTCCTGCCTAAGGACAAGGCGTCACAGCAGTTCAACCCCTGATGCTGGGTCCTTGCTTCTCTCACCTTGAACTCGGGTTCAAAGATGATCGGCCACAAAATTAAGACTCTGAAGCTACCCCGCCTGAACATGGAACAGCGCGTAGAGGAGGAACGGCCGACTACCAAACAGCGCGTTCTCTTCTTCAACCAACATCACCAACTTGGAAGTTACCAAGGACTCAGACGGCAGCCGGAGCCGGTATGACAACCCGATGGTGAACAAGTGAGAAAACAGACGGGGCCTAAGCCCAGCGCTTGTGACTCAAAGAGTTCACACCCAGGTTGTCAGACTCAAAAAAAAGAAATTTAGAATATTCAGACACACTTCACGGAAGTGCAGAACCCAGGGGGTCACCAAGCAGGCTCGCTGTCACGTGCGCTGGCGGGGCGTGTGGGAAGCGGTGACTAGACAGGGCAGGGCTGGGAATCCACCGTGTCAGCATCGCAATCCTGCTCCGGCCGATTTTAAGTCCTTTAATCCTCCCCGCTGCCTCCTCCAGACCGCACCTGCCCCCACCCGCGACGACCCAAGGCCGAGACCGTGCGTCCCTCCCGACGGCACCACGCGGGCCAAGCAGAGCGGGCTCCTCCCCGGGACCAGCGCGCGACACCCGCAGGCCTCCAGAGTCGCGCCCGGGGCCGCTGGGAGGCCTGCGGGTCAGAACCAGCCCCCGAGGATGAGAAGGCCGCCGGCCCCCGCCCGCCCGCCCGCGCGCGCGCGTCCCGGCTCACCCGCGTGGGACATGGGCGCCGTGAGGTTCCCGTAGAGCTCCTTGTTGTACACCACCACGGCCGAGGCGTTCCTCCGCGCCGCCACCAGCACCTTGTCCTTGAAGGTGCAGCCCCCGCGCGCCACCAGCGCGACCCAGGGCGCGGCCCCCCGGTCGCCCGGCGCGGGCGCGAAGCGCGTGTCGGGCGCGCAGCCCTCGAGGTCCCCACCCGGCGCGCGCGGGACGCCCACCAGGCCCTGCGCGCCCTCCTTGGGCGAGCTGTCGCCGAAGCGGCCGCTCTCCGACACGCTCCACACCGTCAGGTTCGTCTGCGGGTCCACGTACTCGGTGCGCACCACGGCTGAGTACCACTCGAGCTCCCGGCTCCTGGCGCCGGGCGAGCACAGGGCCAGGGCCAGCAGCGCCAGCGCGCCGCGGGCCCCGACGCCGGCCTCCAACGGCCGCCGCCGCCGCCACCCAGCCATGGCCGCAACGCGAGGCTGCGGAGGAGGGGGTCAAGGCCTAGAGGCAAGCGACCCCCCCCCACCGCCCCGGAGCGGGCGCGCGCCTCAGAGGCCGCTGACGAGCGACGCTAAACCGACGCCCGCCCGCCCGACTCTCCCGGGAAGACTGAGTGAGGCCGCGCGGGGGGCGGGGCCGCGGCGCACGCGCACCTGGAGACGCGGAGGGGGCGGGGCCACAGAGGGGGCGGGGCTGGCTTTGATCCCTCCTCGCCCGGCCCAGCCGCAGTCTGCGCAGGCGCGTGGCTCTGGGCGTGGCCGAGTTCGCTCACGTGAGCGGCGGGGCTGGGCCTGGACCCCCGGAGGACCCCCATTGGAGGTCACGGCTTGCGCCAGGCCGGAACTCCCTGGCCGGGGGGACGAGCTTAGGCCGCAGGTTGTTGAGCGCCGCGGACGCGTAGGCAAAGTAACCGCTGGGGAAGTGGGGGAGCGTCCTCGCGGCCAGGCGTAGGCGTGCGGTTCGGTCTAGTCGCTCAGCGGGTGATTGCACAGAGTTGTTTGCAGGGAGGTTCGGAGTTGAGCCTCTGAAGGGTCAGACGTTCAGCCCGTGACTTGTGCTGACAATAGATAAGAGAGGGCGCACACACGCTGGACTACCTGCGGGAGGCACGCGAGCGTGAACCCGTAGGAGGGGCGAGATGGCGGTGGTCGGGCTCCTGGGGCCGGGGCCTGGGGCCTCAAGGGAAGGGAGGCTGCGCAGGCTGTGTGAGGTCGGGAGTTGCCCGACGAGCAGGGGTTGTCCTGCTACGCAAACGGATCTCCCAGACTGCAGCCACCTGTCTGGGCACCCCGGGTGGGGCGAGTGTCAGACCCAAAGATACCTTTGTCTCCATCTGCTGTTTACTAATGCAGCTGTAAATTCTTCTACAAAAGAACAGCTTTGCGGAGCCATTTCGGAGACTTCAGAGCCCTGTGGTTTCTCTGCATAACCAAAGAAGTGTTTTTGGGGGTGCAAGGCACTGGGCAAAGACGTTGCTTTTTCTAAACCAGTTAAAAATACATTTAAAAAGTATTTTTGATTTAGAAAAATGCAAAGACGCCTTATATATTAAGGTGCCTTTTGTTGCCGGTCTTGTGATACTCAGAGTCCTGTGGCTTCTCTCAAGGGTTAGACCCACAACAGCACATATTTTGGGGGGTGTTTTCTGTAAACTTGGAATTTTGAAATAAGTGCATCAAGCTACTGTGTAAATGAGCACTTAAGTTGCACATCAATCATTCAGTAAAAGGAAAGGAGAGGACGTATTTGCTGTTTTGAAATAAATCCCAGGTCACAAAGAGCCCACACAAAACTGCAGTGGGTACCAAGCTAACTTGTTAGGAAGCCGTGAAAGGATTCTAAACATTAGTTTTCTACATGAATGATATGTTTCACTGTAAGAACTCGGAGTGCACCCCTCCCTACCCTGGAGAAAGAGACAACACCTTATCAGACCAGAGATGTGAATTCCAGGCTGTGGAACCCCTAATAAAACCAGGGTTAACTTGCATGCCTTGCAAGTTAACCTCAATCTCTGACACCAGGGTGGCATAAGAAAGCAAGTGTTTATTTTTGCAGAGCACAAAGCAAGGAGATAGCTATGGCCCGGTTGCTGGATTCTGCAAGGGATTAAGGATGGTGAATCTTAGAGGGTCATGGCTGAGCAACGTGTGATCAGCTCATTTGCAGGTCTCTGGTTGGTCCGCAGCGTTCTTGGTCTTCCTCTGATTGGTCGGCAACAGTTACCGCTGTCCTTTTCCAAAAGTGTGATGGCTGGGTTGCAGTCTGTCTGGGGTCCATGAGTACGTGGCTATTACTTGGTTTGTTCTGGGTCTGGGATTCCTGCGAATTGTCTCAAAATGTAGCATAGCATTCAGATGCTAACTAGAGAGGTCATTTAAAAGGCCCAGAATGTCCCAGGCTCAAAGCCTTCCCTTTGTCCCAGACCTAGAATAATGGATAGTACACAAATAATCAGGCTCTGCCAAAAGGTTAATGGAAGGTTGACTCAGGGTGATGTGGGCTTGAGTGTATTAATTTTTTTTCCAGGTTCTTGCCTCACACAAAGACCAGCATTCTGAATGCAGACACATATAAAGTGCAAAGTGATAACAAAATCTATTCAAAAGGTGAGAAAGTGAACACACATACACACTTGAACGTGGGTTGCCCACGCAGAGAAATACCCATTATGAGAAATACCCATTACGAATGGGCTGGAGGGAGGGAGGCGAGAGCATGAGAACTCCCCCACATTGGCCTCTTTTAGGAGGTAAGGGGTGGTCCTCTACAAGCATGAGGCCGCCTGTGATTTTTATGTTACTACCACAAGTTCCACCTGGAGCTTAATGTCCATATTTTCATGGGGGTCCCCCTCAGGTGCTGGATGAAGCAGCTGCATTCTGGGAAAGGGGGCACTTTGATTGACAAGTCAGAGGATAGAATTACATGTGGGGACTTGCAGCAACCAACCCACAGAGACCTAAACTAGCCACCTACCTATCCATCCCACATCAAGGGCAGAAAATGGGCAACCTGGACCTGGGAGACTCAAGGCTCACGACTTTTAAGGAATCTTAGGAGATGTTCCACAGTGGTCAGATTTTATGTATCCCATGACAGCAAATGGTCCCTTATCTTTACAGAGTGAACATGCGTTGGCCTGGCCCCAAATAGCAAGCTTTAGCTAAGTGGGGACAAATTTCTCACAGGTTGGAAATTACTGTTTTTAGAACATGATTGCATGCTGACGCTTTCAGAGACAGGTTTGCTGAAACAGGCTGCTGGTTCATTTTAAGAAGGTCGTTTCTTGGAATAGATACAAAAAGGAATGTATAAGAACAGAGTGTTAGGGGAGGTTGTTCCAAATGGCTGAGGCGGAACAGACCCTACCTGCACATTACCCAAGTCACATTGATCTGATTGGCAAGATGAACAGCTCTGTGAGTAACACTCCTCAGACAGATCTCAGCAGGTATTTCTCTTGAGTGCTTTGCAAGCTTTCCAGGGGGCAGTTTTATCTTGGGGAGGGAAAATATAATGGTTCGGGCATCTGGAGAACAGGTCCTAGGACCCCTGCCCCCAAACCTAAATGTCGCCCCCTTGATGGGGTCTGCCCTGTGTTTCTCTGTTCCATTACTGCATGAACGAGGTAGGTGCACCGTCTGTTGCACCCAGGCAGGATCTGCATTGCCTCTTTGGAGGAGAAAAAGGCTTTCTTACTGGCCGCTAGAGGTAGGAGAGTATGAGTCAAAACTATGTCCCTGACTGGAAAAGCTCTGTGGTTAGGCAGGAGAAAGCTGATGTACAGAAACACCTGGTAAGACAAGTTCTGAACGAAGGGACTTGGAATCAGACTGGCCTGCTAAGATGGTTTTGTGTCTTCAATGGCCCTTTTGCTTCTGGAAGGGTCCTGGTGTGTGACAATTCCCATGATGCCCTAGTTTCTCCAGTTCCACTGGCTGTTTCCTTCTGCACGTGCCCAGATTGTGTGACATGCCATCCTCTGCTCTGGGTTCCCACTGCATGTGTGCAACCACGTCCAAAAAAGCAGGAACTTGGGGCCAGCGGGTAAAGCTGCTTGTGCAGTATCTCACCTAGGGGCCAGTTTGAGTCCCAGCTGCTCCACTTCCAATCCAGCTCCCTGTTATTGGCCTGGGAAAAGCAGTGGAAGATAGCCAAAGCATTTGGGCCCCTGCCTTCCACGTGGGGGACCCGCGTGAAGCTCCTGGCTCCTGGTTTTGGCTTGACCCAGCCCTGGCCATTGGGGGCCATCTGGAGAGTGAACCAGCAGAGGGAAGCTCGCTTGCTCTCTCTCTGTCTCTCTGTAACTCTGACTTGCAAAACAAACAAATCTTAAAAAAAAAAAAAAAAAAAAAAAAGGCAGGGACTTAAAATAATGAGCTGACCCATTGTTAAAGCGTGAGACCAGGGAGCTTTCAGGATAGGAATGGGGAGAGGTTTCTGAGTTTGGGGCAGCAGGGGAAACTTGGTAAAGGGGAAATCTGATGCCAGTTCCTTCCTTGAACACCGCCTTGATCCATTCCTTAACAACAGGTTCCAGCCACAACAGTCAGGCCACTAGGTCTTTAACAGGCTTCCCCACCAAGCTGGTCTGCCTCAGTCTCAACTAGATCGAGACTGACCAGCTGAGCCGCCGCACATGGGTCAAAAAGACGACTGTGACCTACAAACAACCCAGAACCAGAATCACGTCCCTCATGGAACCAGCAGTGGGAGAATGAGTGGAAACGATAGAGCCAGACAGCTGTGGGACATGGAGGTGGCTGACATGACCACATCGGCTGATCATACTAATCCATACCCATATACGGGTTCTGCCACGGCCCAGCCAATCAGAAATTGCTCCATCCCTGACTTCTATTTCCCCAGACTGCAAATCAGAGAGATTTGAGTTTTCCCTCTAGCTCCACACTGACCAACATGCACAGCAAAACCTTTTCTTCCCAAGAGAAGACGATACCGGTTGACTTTGTGCACGTCGGGCAGTGAACCTCCTGTGCTCAGCACCACCTCATTTTGTGCTTCTGCAGAACAGATACCTGTAGTTCCGAGAACAGGTTTCACGCTATGCCTTGCAAGTCTGTTTCCTTCTTCCTGGAATGACCTCCCACTCCCTGGCTCTTGTCCTGGCCAACGCCAGCTTAGTCTTCAGGTTTCAACTCAAAAGCTGTTTCTTCCATGAATCCTGCCCTGGTTAACTATGGACAAACCTAGATGCTTCTCTGTTGCCTGAGTATGTTACGCTTACACATTGAAGCTGTACCAGCAACGGGGCTTTCCAGCTAGAGTGACCTCATCACGCTGCAAGCCTGATGAGGGCCGTGACTACGTGCTGGCTCTTGTTGTGAATCTACCAGCATCATGTGTGTACTCAGTCTCTGTTAAATGAGCAAAACCACTCTTATCTCCTGTTCCCAGAGTTAGCAGTTTATGATTGGTTATAGACTTGATGCCCAGAAAAACCCAGTAGCTAAGAGGCAGAGTCCTCATGGCTTATTATTATTATTTTTTAATGAAAGGTTTATTTATTTATTTGAAAGGCAGGAGACAGAAAGAAAGAAACTGAGGAGCCATCTTCCATCCACTGGTTCACTCCCCAAACGCCTGCAACAGCAGGGACAAGGCAAGGCCAAAGCCACGATCTGGGAACTTCATCCTGGGCTCTCTCGTACGTGGCAGGAACACAAGTACTTGGGCTATCATTTGCTGCCTCCCAGGTGCATTAGCAGGAAGCTGGCCTGGAAGCAAGGAGCAGCTGGGACTGAGGCCAAACATTCCAGTATGGGACATGGATGTCCCATAAAGCAGCCCACCCTTTTTGGCTTCTGAGCCCTGAGGGGCCACCCCAGCTTCTTAGTATTGATTTCGTCATTCCTAGTTCTGTGCTTCAGCTGGTTTTCCTGATCCAAAGCTGCCACCACAGGCTCAAACCCTCAGAGCTTTCTCCCCTTTTACTGCTTCCAAGGGCTATGCAGCTCTTCAGCTACCCATCCCTACTGGGGCAGAAGAGCTAACAGGTCTTGCCCACTTGTCTTCTCTTTGCAGAGTGTGGGGAGCAACTCGGACTAGACTAAGTTACTGGAATTAAGACTTATTCTATGCATCTGCTCTCCCACAATATGGCGCTGGGAGAGGAGGAAACAGCTTCTACGCAGCTGCCTCTTGCCAACTTGAGTGATGACCTCCAGGAGCTGATCCTGCTCCTGATTGGAGGAGAGCAGCGTACTCGGCGTGTGGGTAGCAGAGTTGGGATTGGTGGAAGAGGACTATAAAGGAGGAGAGAGACAACATGCACCAGGAACATCTATCTGAAGGAACACCTGTGCAGCCCCCGAGAGAGCCGGCTGGCGGTGTGCCGCTCCCCCGCGGAAGTGGGGAATGTGGCCAGGGGGAACCGCCCTTCCACGGAGGTGGAAGGGTCGGTAGCCAACCCGGGAAGAACCAGCAGCAAACCCGGGGAGGGCCGAGCAGACGAAAGAACAGCGCAGGGTCCTGTGTCGTTCCTCCACGAAGACGGGGAGTGACACAGAGGAAAGGGTTGAAGAAGGAAGGTGCCATTTAAAAAAAATTTTTTTTAAATGAGGCTGGTGTTGTTGCAGAACAGCTAAAGCCGCTGCCTGCGATGCCAGCATCCCATATGGGCGTCAGTTCATGTCTGGCTGCTTCACTTCCAATCCTGCTCCCTGCTAATAGCGTAGGAAAAGCAGTGGAAGATGGCCCACGTGTTTGGACCCCTGCCCCCATGTGGGAGTCCCAGAAGAAGCTCCTGGATTCAGCCTGTCCCAGCCCCAGCTGTTGCAGTCATCTGGGAAGTGAATCAGTGGGTGGAAGATCTGTCTCCTCCCTTGTTTCAGGTGTAGCCCAGCCACTTCCCCTCTCTCCCATTAGAAATTTTTTTTAATTAAGTCTTTTTTTTTTCAAAGATGTATTTATTTGAAGGCAGAGTTACAGAGAGGCAGAGAGAGAGAGAGAGAGAGAGAGAGAGAGAGAGAGAGAGAGAGAGGTCTCCCATCCAATGGTTCACTCCCCAAATGGCTGTAATGGCCAGAGCTGAGCCGATCTGAAACAGGAGCCAGGAGCTTCTTCTGGGTCTCCCACTTGGGTGCAGGGGCCCAAGTACTTTTCCACTGCTTTCCCAGATACATTATCAGGGAGCTGGATCGAAAGTGGAGAAGCTGGGATGTGAACTTGAGCCCATATAGGATGCCAGCACTGTAGGTGTGGCTTTACCTGCTATGCCACAGCTCTGGCCCAGAAAAAAATTTTTTTAATTCATTGGAGAAACAGAGGCAAACAACTTCCATCCACTGGTTCACTCCCCAAATTCCCTTGACAGCTAGAGCAGGGCTGGGTCAAGGCTGGAGCCAGGAGCCAGGAATTCAATCCAGGTCTCCCATGTGGGTAGCAGAAACACGATTACCTGCGCCATCAGTGCTGCTTCCTGAGGTCTGCATTAGCAGGAAGCTGGAGGCAGGAGCTGGAGGCAGGTATCAAACCCTGGCGCTCTGATAAAAGACACCAGTTGTCGCTCCCCGTCTTCGTGGAGGAACGACACAGGACCCTGCGCAGTTCTTTCGTCTGCTCGGCCCTCCCCGGGTTTGCTGCTGGTTCTTCCCGGGTTGGCTACCGACCCTTCCACCTCCGTGGAAGGGCGGTTCCCCCTGCCACTTTCCCCACTTCCGCGGGGGAGCGGCACACCGCCGGCCGGCTCTCTCGGGGGCTGCACAGGTGTTCCTTCAGATGGATGTTCCCGGTGCATGTTGTCTCTCTCCTCCTTTATAGTCCTCTTCCACCAATCCCAACTCTGCTACCCACACTCCGAGTACACTGCTCCCCTCCAATCAGGCGCAGGTCCTGCTGTTTATTGGTTGAACTGGAGGCAGCTGTGTAGAAGCTGTTTCCTCCTCTCCTAGCGCCATATTGTGGGAGAGCAGATGCATAGAATAAGTCTTAATTCGAGTAACAGTCTAGTCTGAGTTGCCCCCCACAGATCCCCCTTTCTTTTTATTTTTGGCGTTGATACGCGCCTGTCTTTGGTGCCCCGCGGCACACACTCTGCTCTGCTTGCTGGAGTTGCCCACAGGTGCTTACAAGCCCTACCAATCAGGCAAACCAAATCCGGGTCCTCTCTTCGCCATGTTGTGAGGAGGTTTTTAGGCGCTGATGCGTGCCTGTGTTTGGTGCCCTGCAGCGCATGCTCTGCTCTGCTAGAACTGCCTGCAGGTGCTTACAAGCCCTATCAATCAGGCAAACCAAATCCAAGCCTTCTCATTGCCGTATTGTGGGGAGACTTATTGGTGTTGATAACGTGCCTGTCTTCGGTGACCTGCAGCCGCCCACAGGTGCTTATCGTCTTACTAATCAGGCAGACCGAATCCAAGCTCTCTCATTGCCATGTTGTGGGGAGGCCTTATTTTTCTCTATTTCTCTATCTCTGGGCATTCCTATTTCTCCCATTTTACTTCTATCTGCCAGCATTCCTATTTCTCTCATTTTACTTCTAAACTTCTGTTTCTCTTATCCCCGCGGCTTCCCGGCGCCCGCCCTGAGGCAGCTTCTCGGCGCCTCGCCCCGTGGCGGCTTCCCGGCTTCGCGCGCTCCGCGGTCTCCGCGCCCTTTGCGCCCGCACCACGGCCTTCGCGCCAGCCCCGCACTTCCTATCTATTCGTGCCCCGCGCGCTCTCTGTGCACGGCAGCTTCCGCGAATCACACAGCCTAGCTCACGTTTCCGCCACCGGTATTCAGTCTAAGTTCCCCGGGCTAACCTGGTGAATTCAACCTAGCTTATGTCTGCGCCTTTCGGTTTGGCTTCCCGTCTTTTGCTCCCCGGGCTAATCTGACGGATTCCAACCTGGCCCACGTCTCCGCCTCTGGTTCTAGCTTTTCGCCTTTTGTTCCCCGGGCTGACTTGACGAATCCCAAGCTAGCTTACGTCTCCGCCTCAGCCTGCCCCCGCGGCTTCATCCTCCCTAACATTTTTCTCTACCCGGTATGTTTCCTAACTTTTCTTCCAACAACATTTCCCTCTCATTTCTCCTGGCTTCTCCCCACAGTCCGTATCCGAGTCTAAGTTTCTTCTAGGTTTCACTTTCGCTTTCGACCTTAGAGATTTCTCCCAGCTTCCCCCCATAGTCCGTATCCAAGTCTATGCCTAGGCTTTCAATAGCTTCTTCCGGCACCTTTTCCGTCCAGCTTTTCCCTAGGCTCTTCTAGTCTCTCTCTCTGGTATTTTCCCACTTTTTCCCGTTTCTTCCCTCCTAAGTTTCTTATCCGAGTCACGGCACCATTATGTCACTCCCCCTCTTCGCGGAGGAACGACACAGGACCCTGCGCAGTTCTTTTGTCTGCTCGGCCCTCCCCGGGTTTGCTGCTGGTTCTTCCCGGGTTGGCTACCGACCCTTCCACCTCCGTGGAAGGGCGGTTCCCCCTGCCACTTTCCCCACTTCCGCGGGGGAGCGGCACACCGCCGGCCGGCTCTCTCGGGGGCTGCACAGGTGTTTCTTCAGATAGATGTTCCCAGTGCATGTTGTCTCTCTCCTCCTTTATAGTCCTCTTCCACCAATCCCAACTCTGCTACCCACACTCCGAGTACGCTGCTCTCCTCCAATCAGGCGCAGGTCCTGCTGTTTATTGGTTGAACTGGAGGCAGCTGTGTAGAAGCTGTTTCCTCCTCTCCTAGCGCCATATTGTGGGAGAGCAGATGCATAGAATAAGTCTTAATTTGAGTAACAGTCTAGTCCGAGTTGCTCCCCACAACCAGTGTCTTAAGTGCTAGGCCAAGAGCCTGCCTACCCCATTGGGTTATTTTGAAGCACATCCCGAACATCAAATAATTTTATTTATAAACAATTTTATATGTACCATTAAAAGATTAGGACTCTATAAAAGCAACTGTTGGATCAGCACAATGATTCCATTGCCTGGTGCATCCTGTAAGCCAAGCTCAGAGACACGAGCCTCTTGCATAAAGGGAGTTTAATGTTTGCATGGCCGAGCAACAGACGTAAGGGCTCTCGTTCCAAATTACTTCCTCCTCTGGTTCAGGAAACAGGTTACAGAGATAAAGAAGCAGAAGCTGGGAAAATCCGGGGAGGGGGTCTGGGCATTAGTAATTTTGTTCTAGCTATGTATGTGTAGAGACTGAGGTTGTCTAACTCATGATCCCCACAGCATGTGTATGTCAACATATCCTTCCACCAGCAGACTTGGTGACATTTATTCTGTTCGTGAGTCATGAACTGCTTCTTCTTCCTCTTTTTTTTTAAGGTTTATTTGTTTATTTGAAAGGCAGAGCTACAGAGAGGCAGAGAGAGAGAGAGAGAGAGAGGTCTTCCATCTGCTGGTTCACTCCCTAGATGGCCACAACAGCCAGAGCTTCACCAATCCGAAGCCAGGAGCTTCTTCCAGGGCTCCCACGTGGGTGCAGGGGCCCAAGGACTTGGGCCATCTTCCACTGCTTTCCCAGGCCATAGCAGAGAGCTGGATCAGAAGTGGAGCAGCCAGGACTTGAACCAGCACCTATATGGGATGCTGGCACCACAGGTGGCGGCTTTACTCACTACACCCCAGCCTCTCTTTATTTTTATTTACTTATGTATTTATTTTTTGACAGGCACAATGGACAGTGAGAGAGACAGAGAGAAAGGTCTTCCTTTTGCCGTTGGTTCACCCTCCAGTGGCTGCCGCGGCCAGAGTGCTGCGGCTGGCACACCGCGCTGATCCGAAGGCAGGAGCCAGGTGCTTCTCCTGGTCTCCCATGGGTTGCAGGGCCCAAGCACTTGGGCCATCCTCCACTGCACTCTCGGGCCACAGCAGAGAGCTGGCCTGGAAGAGGGGCAACCGTGACAGACTCCGGCGCCCCGACCGGGACTAGAACCCGGTGTGCCGGTGCTGCAAGGCGGAGGATTAGCCTAGTGAGCCGCGGCGCCAGCCCCAACCTCTCTTTAAAGAAGCAGTTCATCAGGGCTGGTGCTGTGGTGTAGCAGGTAAAGCCACCACCTGCAATGCTGGCATCCCATGTGGGTGCCGGTTCGAGACCTGGCTGCTCCTTTTCTGATCCAGCTCTGTGCTAGGGCCTTGGCAAGCAGTGGAGGATAGCCCAAGTCCTCAGGCCCCTATGCCCACATGGGAGACCTGGAAGAAGCTCCAGGCTCCTGGCTTCCGAAAGTCCTGACTCTGGCTGTTGTAGCCAACTGGGGAATGAACCAGCGAATGGAAGACCTCTCTCTGCCTCTGCCTCTCTGTAACTCTGCTTTCCAAACAAATAAATAAAATCTTAAAAAAGAGTTTAAAGGAGTGAGAGGTTTTGTTTGGAAAAAAAAAAAAACCAATTTGCAGACCAACCATAAAGAGGCTGAGGGAATCCACAGGGAAAAACTGGGCCTTTTTGATTGAACTCTATTACAGAACCACAATATTATCACATGAATACATCATAGTTGGGAAGTAGCATGACATGTCCAGGCGGTGCATGACATCTCCCCTGAGTTCTCCTGAATGTATTGCACATTTGTTGGTTCGCCCAGATCCAGATTTACACATTCTGTTCGGTTGAAATGTCTCTCATGTTCCCTTTATTTACGTGCTTTTTTTCCTTTCCTACTTTTTTTGGAGAAAGTGAGACGATGAGTCATGTATATTTTCCCACATTGTGTATATGACTGATTGCATCCCGGTGGTGTCATTTCACAAGTTCTTCTGTCCCCTGTATTTCCTGCCCCCTGGTACTTAGCTCCAGCTGTCTGAGCTGATCTGGTCTGATTAGGGGCAAGGATATTTCATCAGAGGCGCTAAGTACACATTTTTGCAATGTTAGTGTTCATTGATATCATGTTAACTCATCTATTTTTTCATTAAGTGTTTGCAAAATGGTGACATTCTAATTCTGCAGTTTCTTCTTTCTCTATTGGTTGGAATTTTTAAAAAAAATATTTTATTTATTTATTCAAAAGGCAGAGTTACAGAGAGAGAGGGAGAGACAGAGAGAAAGAGATCTTCTATCCCCTGGTTCACTCCCCAAATGGCCAAAATGACCAGAGCTGGGACTGAGCCTGGAGCCTGGAGCTTCTTCTGTGTTTCCTACATGGGTGGCAGGGACCCAAGCACCCAGGTCATCTTCTGCTGTTTTCCCAGACTCATAAAGGGGAGCTGGATTGGGAAATGGAGTAGCTGGGACTTGAATGGTTGCCCATATGGAATGCCGGCATTGCAGGCAGTGGCTTTACCCACTATGCCACAACACTAGCCCCTAGCTGGAAAACTACATTCCAGAATTTTTTTCAATGTCTACACATATACTTTAATTTTTTTTAATCTAGGAAAGCAGTTGATCCCGTTATAAGCACTCACAGTCATGGAGAACATAGGCCTATTGGGTAACAGATCACCCAAAATCAAGATGCTATCAAGCAAGAGGTTGAGAACTAACTGCTAAGAAATATAAGCACCTGGATTAATTTAAGGATTAATTTAATTTTAAAAACAAATGCAGGGCAGGCGTTGCGTTATAGCAGGTAAAGTCCTTCTGCGGTGCCCGCATCCCATGTGGGTGCTGATTGAGTCACAGCTGTTCCACTTCTGATCCAGCTTCCTGCTAGTGTGCCTGGGAAAGCAGAGGAAGATGTCCCGAGTGCTTGGGCCCCTGCACCCACGTCGGGACCTGGAGGAAGCTCCAGGCTCCTGGCTTCGGATCCACCTAGCTGCAGCTCCAGTTGTTGCAACCATTTCAGGAGTGAACCAGCAGATGGAAGATCTTTCTCTCTGTCTCCCTCTCTCTCTGTGAATCTGCCTTTCAAATAACTAAATCTTTAGAAAACAAAAAGAAATGCAAGCTTTCAATTCACTCTTCTGAACTTGAAGGTCTACCTGCTGTGTAGCTGTCAGAAAAGCATACATCTTCATAATTCGGTGGTCTCAAGTTAAAAAGTTGGTTTTTTTTTTCCCCACAGAAAAGAAAGGAATAATATGAAAACTGCCAACACACACACACACACACACACACACACACTAACTTTAGACCTGGGTTTGTTATGAGAAAATCCCTTCAGGAAGTTCAGATATAAATCTGGGGCTCTGCTGAGTCCAGTTCCTCGGATACCACTTAGGAAACACACACTGTTTGGGCTGATAGCATTGCTGGTGCTTATCACAGCAAGACAAAGTCAGTGCATGATAAAACCAGTGTTACATCACTCTCAGGGCTGAGAAGGGAAGAAGGGGAGTATACGATCATGAACAGGGCAGAAGCATCCACTCCAGAGCAGGGAGTCATCAGCAAATCGTCAACCAGTCATTCGGCTCATGACCTTCAAGGCTTCATCCTTGTCCACTGTGCCCAGCGGGGAGCTTGGTGACCCCAGGGTCTAGCATTGCAGTGGCAGGGTGGGGAGGCTCCATCCATACATTTTTAAATAACAGAATACAGTGAATATTGTTCATTTGCTTTTTGAAAACTCAGCAAACTCTCGGGAACATTTTTCTATACCACGAATTCACTTACTGCATGATCATTAAAAAGGCCACTTTTTTTTTTTTTTTTTTTTTTTTTTTTTTAAGATTTATTTGAAAGAGTTACAGAGAGGCAGAGGCAGAGAGAAAGAAGTCCCAAACAGCTGGAGCTGAGCCGATCTGAAGCCAGGAGCCAGGAGCTTCTTCTAGGTCTCCCACGTGGGTGCAGGGGCCCAAGCACATGGGCCATCCTCTGCTGCTTTCCCAGGCCAGAGCAGAGAGCTGGATCAGAAGAGGAGCAGCTGGGACTAGAACCAGTGCCCATATGGGATGCTGGTGCTTCAGGCCAGGGCTTTAACCCACTGTGCCACAGCACGGGCCCCCGGCCACATGGGATTTTATCACTTGAAATCAGCACTGTTTCTTAATCAATTCCTTCTTGGATATATTTTTTAAAATATTTTTCCATGTTATAAATGAAATTTCAATATCTACTTCGCTTATAAGTAATAATAAATACATAAAAATTAATTTATGGTTTATAAAATAATTTTAATTATCTTTAAGTGCTTAGATTTTCTTTATCATTTAAATGTTTTTATTTATTTGAGAGGCAGGAAGATAGAGAAAGAACTCTCATCTGCAGCTTTACTCCCCAAATGTCTGCAAGGGCTAGGATGGGACAAGGATGGGGCCAGGCTGGGACTGAAGCCAGGAGCTGGAATTCAATTCAAATCTTGCACATGTTTGGGTGGCACGAACCGGATCGCTTGAGCCTTCACCATAGTCTCCCGGGGTCTGCATCCTTAATAGGAAGCCGGAGTCAGGGCAGAGCCAGAAGTCGAAACCAGGCACGCCAAGCTGGTACACAGGTGACTTAACTGGCATATTAACTGGTAGGCCAAATTCCCACTCCTAAAATAACTATTTAGAATCTTTACTATTTAGCAATGAAATTTTTCACAGTTAATATCCCCCTAGTATGTCAGTTCCTAAAAGTAAAAGTACTGAACCTCTGGGTAGGTAGGCAGTTTTTCAGATCAGAGATGGAGCAGCTGGAACTCGAACCAGCACCCCTATGGTGCCGCAGCTTAACCTGCTTAGCCACAATGTTGGCCCCCAACCCTGGCCTTTTAAAAAGCTGTAAAGTATCTTATGTTATCATTCCATGATTTATTTAACCATTCCCCAGCTGATGGACATTTGAATCATTACCAATCTTTTGGCATTACAAAAAACTTAGCAATAAATAAATTTGCTCATATACCTCTTTATAAATTTATATAAATTTATCTGTAAGATCGATTTCTAGATGTGGAATTGGTAGGCAAAAAAGCTAGTGCATTTACAATTTGGCAGAGATACTGCGAAAATGCTGGCCCACAGAGGTTTTGCCGAATTACCGTCTACCAGCAGAATGTTAGGATACCCTGCAGTGCAGCGTGTCTACCAACTTCTGACCTTTGCCAGTCTGGTGGGTAAACAACGGAATCAGAATGGTTTTAGCTTGTGAAGCATCCTTTCGTTGCTTTAAATTCATGCTCACCCCGGCCCCTTTATATTTTGCTGTTGATCATTACTGGGAATCAAATGAGGAATTTTAACAAATAAGAAACACAACAGTAATCAGATTATTTGGGTACTGATCCTTGATAATTATTAAATTAGTGGCTCTCAACTTTGTTGTGCCTATGAATCTTCTGGGGTGCTTTTATGAAACACCAAGGAAGAGGCAGGCATTTGGACTAGTATATGGCCTGCATCTCATATCTGAGTGCCTGGGACCGAGTCCTGGCTCCACTGCCGATTGGAGTTTCCTGCCAGTGCATACCCTGGGAGATAGCCAGGGATGGCTCAAGCAGTTGAGTCCCTGAAACCCATGTTGGAGACCGGAACTGGATTCCTGGCACCTGGCTTCTGCCTGGCCCAGCTATGACTTTTGGGGGCATTTGGGGAATGAATTGACAGATGGGAGAATTCTTTCTCTTTTTGTGTGTCTCTGTGCCTCTCAAATAGATAAAATAAAAAATATTAAATTACTAAAGAAAACTCCAATAATCTCTTACCCTTGATTGATATGTTCCAAGACCCCAGCAGATGCCTGAAATCACAGATGACACTGAACTATATATATACTAGGTTTTTTTCCTCTACATGCATACATGATACCGATTAATTTGTAAGTTAGGCAAGGTAAGAGATTAGCATCAATAGCCAATAATAAGTTAGAAAAATCATGACCATGTACTACAATAAAAATTATGTGAATGTGGATGCTGTTTATTTCTCTAATATTTTCAGACTGTGGCTGACTGTGGGTAACTGAAATTGCAGAAAACAAAACTGTATAAGGGGAGATGACCATGTTGTATATGATCATGTGATGACATGACCCGATAAATTGCTACACACATAGCATTAAACATTTGGCAAGACCACACATAACATTAAACATTTGGCAAGACCATAATATGCACAGCACAAAGAGGGAAGCTGACTGGAGACTGAAATTTCGTTAGTGCTAGCTCACCAGCATTCACCAACGTTTATCCAATGATAAATATACATGGCAACACAAGATTCTAGTAATAGGGAAATTGTGGGGAATGTGGAGGTGGGGGACAGGAGGATACGGAAGCTGTACCCTCCATTCAATTTTTTCTGCAAGCCTAACTGCCCCAAGGAATAAAAATCACTAATTAAAAAACAAAAACCAAGAACGAAGGTCCACTTTCCCCCAAGAATCTCAAAAGCGCTCAGGCACCTACACATGTGTAGCTGGTTTAAGCCACTGCCTTCGGAAGTGGTGAAGGCAGGGCAGGCTTTGCCGGAGCCTCTACACAGACCAGTTTGGTCAGATTCTCTGGAGGTGGGACCCAGGCTTCGTGGCAGTTTTCAAAAGCTCCTCCTGATGACTCTGACATGCAGTCAGATCTAATATGGAAGTGGATGTAAGATAATGATTTATTGTTGCCATTCAACCCTGGTCTGGGCCTCCCGAAGACCCTTGAAGGGGGCATCCAAGAATTTCTTTCTGGCAAGCAAATCGGATCAAGGCAAGCCAGTGAGGTTAGCCACGTAGTCTGTTCCAGTGGCTCTCAATGGGCAGCCCTTGGACCAGCATCTCAGCATCACCTGTAGGTTGGTCAGAAATGCAAATTCTTGGGCCCTGTCCTAGACCTGCTGAATCAGACACTGGGTCGGGGTGAGGAGGGGGGACCCAGCAGTTTGTGCTTTGACAAATCCCCTCCAGATCACTGCGCTGCACACTCACATTTGGGAACCATGGCTGTAACCTGAGATGATTCCTCCTAGTGCCTGGACGTTGACCTTGCCCCTTGAGAAAATGAACCGTAGCGTGATGCTCATAAATGGCTGTTATGGTTTGGAAAATATTTTGCGTGTTCCCCGCACCAAAGCCCCATGTGTTAAGGGCTTGATCCCCTGAGTCTTATGTTGACTGATTAATGATGGAACTTAATTGACTTACGGTGGCTGAAGGTGGGGTCTTGGAAGTGATTAGACTGAATTTGGTTGTCAGAGTGGAGTCCCGATGCTTGAACCACTGCGGTGAGACAGAGAGAGACACGTGGATGTGAATCCAGAGTGTGTTCCCTGTCTCTCTCTCTCTGCCACCTGACTCCCTATGTGATAGTCTTCTGCCTGAACCAATGGGGTCACCTGATGTTGGACTGCGAACCTCTGAATTATTCTAAGATTTTTTAAAAAATTTATTTGAAAGAGTTAGAGAGAGGAGGAGGCAGAAAGAGAGAGTAGAGGTCTTCCATCCACTGGTTCATGCCCCAAATGGTCGCAACGTCCGGAGCTGTGCCGATCCAAAGCCTGGAGCTTCTTCCTGGTCTCCCACTCGAGTGCAGGGGCTCAAGCACTTGGGCCATCTTCTACTGCTTTCCCAGGCCACAGCAGAAAGCAGGATGGGAAGTGGAGCAGCCAGGACTCACACTGGCGCCCATATAGGATGCTGACACTGCAGGTGATGGCTTTACCCACTATGCCACATTGCCGGCCCCAAATCTCTGAATTCTAAGCCAAAACAAACCTTCCTTCCTAAGTAGCTCCTTTTTGTATTTTAGCTGTAGTAAAGAAATGCTGACTAATACAGTGGTGTGCTTTGCAAGAGCTCCCCGGATAGCTGTAACTAGTTATGACTGTTAATGGAGTTCCAGATTTCAAAGTCGTAATTAAGAAGCACACTTATCTGAATGTGCAGTAAACCAGATTTTATTGGATTTACACCAGAGACTTTAATGGTGTTGCTGTGTTAGCATTTTCTTTTCTCACCTGTGTCTGGATAAAGCTTTTGTTGTTTGGTTTTACCCCCTCCACAGATGTTTTAACTTCTTATATAATTATATTAATCACAAAAAAGTGGAATTTCACCTGGGTTTCCTCACATAACATGGTAGAAGCCAACACAGCACTACCTGTCAGTGTAAGCAAGGATTTCCTTTAGAGTGTGAAAAAAAAAAAAAAAAGGACTATCAGGGGCTAGGGTTGTAGCGTAGCAGGTTAAGCTGCTGCCTACATCACCAGCATCCCCTATGAGCACCAGTTCTAGTCCTGGCTGCTCCACTTCTGGTCTGGCTCCCTGCTAATGTGCCTGGGAATGTAGAGGAAGATGACCCAAGTGCTTAGGCCCCTGCTGCCCTCTTAGGAGTCCCAGATGAAGGTCTTGGCTTTGGCCTAGCCTGGCCCTGGCCAAGGCAGCCTTTTGGGGAGTGACCCGGCAGATGGAAGATCTTGCTTACTCTATTCCTCCTCTCTTTCTCTCTGTTAACTCTGCCTTTCAAAAAAAGTAAATAAATATTTAAAAAATAATGATAAAATATCTTCCCTGACATTTGTTTACCAATCCAACTTTTTCAAGTACCAGAGATCTTTGTTCCCAGGATTTTCATGTACCTTGTATCTATCTCCTGCTTCCAATATGCGATTCTCTAACAAATATTTCTAAATGGATCCATGAATATTTTGCCTTCTTTTTGAAGAATTAGCTCCAGTAAATGAGAAAAAAAATTACCAGATGATGAAAAATTATGAGGTTGGATATTTATTAAAACACTTGAATGGAACCTTTCTTTCTTTTAAGATTTATTCATTTATTTATTTGAAAGGCAGAGTTACAGGAAGGCAGAGACAGAGGGAGAGAGAGAGAGAGGTCTTCCATATGCTGGTTCACTCCCCAAATGGCCGCAACTGCCAGAGCTGCACCAGTCCCAAGCCAGGAGCCAGTAGCTTCTTCTGGGTCTCCCACACAGGTTCAGGGGCCCAAGGACTTGGGCCATCTTCCACTGCTTTCCCAGGCCATAAGTAGGGAGCTGGATCTGAAGTAGGGCAGCCAGGTCTCAGACTGGCACCCAGATTTTGGGATGCTGGCATTGCAGACGGGGGCTCTATCCACTACAGACAGCGCCGGCCCCAAAACCTTTCTTATCCTTGCAAGATAAGCAAGCTACACATCCTACAAACCCTCAAAATATGAATACATGGATTTGTGCTAAATGCCCACAAACAGGGCTGTGTACAATGTTGCCTGCAGGTACACAGGCTGTATTTTTTTCTTACTACACTCCTAGCTCTAGGTCATTCAGTAAGTACAGCTTGAGTTAACAGAACCTGTTGTGCCAAGTAATAGCCCACCTGGTAGGAAATTCTTCCATTTCTCAGGTTTGTGGATTGAACTGTTCTGGAAATGAGTAAGCATTTATTAATTTATACTTGTGTTCTAGGACACTTAAAAGAAAAGGCAAGATTCTTCAACTGGTCTTCCCTGATCTTGTTTAGACAGTCAGCTGTGGCTTTAAAGGGGGAATTTAAGAACAAAATAAGAAACTAAGAACAGAATAAAGAAATAATGAAGGCATATAACAAACTCATCTGCCAGTATTTAAAATGTAACTTTTTTTTTTTGACAGGCAGAGTTAGACAGTGAGAGAGAGAGACACACACAGAGAAAGGTCTTCCTTCTCTTGGTTCACCCCCCAAATGGCTGCTACGGCTGGTGTGCTGCACCGATCCGAAACCAGGAGCCAGGTGCTTCCTCCTGGTCTCCCATGCAGGTAGGTGCAGGACCCAAGCACTTGGGCCATCCTCCACTGCCTTCCCGGGCCACAGCAGAGAGCTGGACTGGAAGAGGAGCAGCAAGCTGAACAGAACCGGCGCCCCAACTGGGACTAGAACCTGGAGTGCCGGCACCACAGGTGGAGGATTAGCCTAGTGAGCTGCGCCGCCGGCCTAGAATGTAACTTTTTAAACATTAGTTAGTCTTTGGAAATATGTGTTTAGGAATAAGCAAATAAGTATAGCTCCATTGTGTACATAACTGTGTTATGTTTGTCATTTTAATATTTTTTAAAATCTAGGTTACCTAATTTGTTGACTTATTATTACTCATAATATTTCCTAATAACTATTTTTAAAAAACAACAGTGTAAATGAGATCTGAAATAATTTTTAAACATTATTTATATATTTATTTTATTTGAGATGTAGAGAGACAGATGGACAGACAGACATCTCCCATCTGCTGGTTCAGTTCCCAAAAGCCTGCAACAGCTGGGCCTGGGCTGGAGCCAGGAACTCAGGGGCTGGCGTTGTGGCATAAGCAGGTAAAGCCACCACCTGCAATGCCATCCCATATGGGCAACTGATTGGAGATCCAGCTTCTCCACTTCCAGCTCCCTGCTAATGTGCTTGGGAAAGCAGTGGCCCAAGTCCTTGGGCCCCTACACTCACATGGGAGACCAGGAAGAAGCTCCTGGCTCCTGGCTTTGGCCTAGCTCAGCTCTAGTCATTGAAGCCATTTGAGGAGTGAGCCAACAGATGAAAGATCTCCCTCTGTCTCTCTGTAACTCTGACTTTCAAATACTAATTTAAAAAAGGCAGGACTCCTACATGGATGAAAGGAACCCAACTGCTTGATCCATGATGGCCACCTTATAGGGCTGACATTAGCAGGAAGTTGGAGTCAGGAGTTGAAGCTAGGAATTGAACTTGGGCACTCTACTTGGGCCGTAGATATCTTAACTTCTAGGCCAAGTGCGTACTCCTGTTTCACAAAAAAAAATTTTTTTTTTGACAGGCAGAGTGGACAGTGAGAGAGAGAGAGAGAGAGAAAGGTCTTCCTTTTGCCGTTGGTTCACCCTCCAGTGGCTGCCGCGGCCAGAGTGCTGCGGCTGGCACACCGCGCTGATCCGAAGGCAGGAGCCAGGTGCTTCTCCTGGTCTCCCATGGGGTGCAGGGCCCAAGCACTTGGGCCATCCTCCACTGCACTCTCGGGCCACAGCAGAGAGCTGGCCTGGAAGAGGGGCAACCAGGACAGAATCCGGTGCCCCGACTGGGACTAGAACCTGGTGTGCCGGCGCCGCTAGGCAGAGGATTAGCCTATTGAGCTGCGGCGCCGGCCTCAAGAAACTTTTTGAAGTACAATTCAATGCTATATGATCCCAGCTACATGACATTCTGGAAAAGGCAAACTGTGGTGACAAGCACAGGGGTCACCCAGGGGTTAGGGAGATAAATAGGTGGAATACAAAGGATGTTTAGAGCAGTGAATATACTCTGCGTGGTGACATAACGATGGGCACATGTCGTTCTACCTTGTTCCAAACCCATAGAAGGTACACTGCTGAGGGTGAACCCTACTGGGAGAATGGACTTTGTGTGAAAATGATATGCCCATTGTCAATTTGTCAGGCATAACCAATGGGTTCTTGTGGTGGGGGGTGTTGATAATGGGGGAGGCTGTGCATATGGAGGGGCAGGGGGGACAAGGGAACTCTCTGTACCTTCTGCTCAATTTAGCTTTGAACTTCAAACTGCTCTTTAAAAAAAATATTAAAAAAAAAAGCAACAACTGGAAAGTCCCATGTCCCAGGGCAATAGCACTTACAGCGTGGTCTGGTGCCAGGCACTGAATTGTTTGTTACTGGTCTGTTATGAGATAAGAGCTTGTTCCAGAATGTAACTCAATCTGCTGTTGCCTTTGTTCCAAAGGTCTTGCTCTGAAAAGAAAAAAAAAAAATCAGCTGAACTGAACAGTGTGTTTAATAATGTGGACCATACTCCAGTGCCTAAGGCACTGTATGAGGAGCTACAAAGGAAAATCTGACATAAGCTTACTTACAGTGTGGGGGGAAACAAGACATTCACATTACTGGGCTGGTTATTAGGTAAGCTGGGGTAGGTACTGCAAGAAGCTCCAACAAATAAGGAGAGGGCTTTCCATTGGGAAAATCTTTCACTGCTTCCAGGAAACAGCGGGTCTGAACTAAGCTTTCAGTGGTGGTTAAGATTTGATGGCAGGGGTACGGTGAAAAGAAAAGGCATTTGAGGTAGAGCATAAAGTAAGTGAAGGCTTAGAAATGGGGTTGACATTGTCTCAGGGTAAAGTGAGTTGTCTATTTGGCATGGGTAGTTGGGTATGCAAGTTAAACACAAGGCTACTTCAAAAAGTTTGCAGAGCAATCGAGTTTAAAGATATGTTTATTTTGGCACAACAAAGTTTTTTGAAAGCCATGCGCAGTTTTCTCATACCATGCATTTTCCATGAACTTGTCAAGGCCCCTCATACAGTGAGGTAAGTTCAGAAAGTATTGGAGGTCATATTAGAAAGAACCTGGGGCCGACGCCACGGCTCACTAGGCTAATCCTCCACCTAGCAGCGCCGGCACACTGGGTTCTAGTCCCGGTCGGGGCGCCGGATTCTGTCCTGGTTGCCCCTCTTCCAGGCCAGCTCTCTGCTGTGGCCAGGGAGTGCAGTGGAGGATGGCCCTAGTGCTTAAGCCCTGCACCCCATGGGAGACCAGGAGAAGCACCTGGCTCCTGCCATCGGATCAGCGCGGTGCGGCCATTGGAGGGTGAACCAACGGCAAAGGAAGACCTTTCTCTCTGTCTCTCTCTCTCTCTCACTGTCCACTCTGCCTGTCAAAAAAAAAAAAAAAAAAAAAAAAAGAACCTGGACTTGGCATGATGAGTTTAATCTTCTATTTGGGGAACAATATTCCAGACTAGGAATTGGCGTGGTTCTGTTGTGATCTGAAAGGTTAACTCTGAGTGGACATTTGGCCTAGCAGTGAAGATGCTGCTCGGGACTCCTGTGTCCCACCTGGGAGGGCCTGGCTTCAGCACCAGGCTATGCTCTGAAATGTACCCTGGGAAGCAGATAGGTTGCCTCAAGTGATTGGGTTCCATGTGGGAGACCTAGTTAAAGATTTGTTTATTTTACTTGAAAGAGTTACAGAGATCCAGAGGCAGAGAGAGAGAGAGAGAGAGAGAGGTCTTCTATCCGCTGGTTCACTTCCCAAATGGCTGCAATATCTGGAGCTGGGCTAATCCAAAGCCAGGAGCCAGGAGCTTCTCTGGGTCTCCTCTGTGGGTGCAGGGGCTCAAGGGGTCAGGCCGTAGCAGAGAGCTAGATCAGAAGAGGAGCAGCTGGGACTTGAACCAGGGCCCATATGGGATGCCGGCACTACAGATGGTGGCTTTACCCACTATGCCACAGCACCGGCCCCTAGATTGAATTTTGACCTGAGCTGGAGCTGTTGAAGACATTTGGGGGAGTGAACCAGCGTATTGGAGTGCTCTCTCCGTCTCTTTCTCTCTCTGCCTCTCAAGTGAATGAACTTTCTAAAAAAGGAAAAGATTCGCCTCACAACACTGAGGAGAAAACATTTAAAAAGGAAAAGACTAGTTAGGATCACTAGTGATTAGCATGCTATATGAATAATAAGAGCCCGATAGTGAGAGATTGAGCCAGTGGGAACCGAAAGGAATGGAAGACATACTTGCAGGCCTTGAAAACTGCTTGAATAAGAGTGTCTAGGGTAAGAAAGGGTGCCTGGAAGGATGATGGTGCAAAAACCAAGGTAGGGAAGACGGCCAGCAGAACTGGTTTGGTGGGAAGATGATGAATGTGGCTTGGATTGAGCTTGTGGTGCTTGGCCAGAAATCCAAGTAGAAATGTACACAGACAATGTAGGTCAGCAGCTCGAGAGCGCTGAGGTCTAGTGATCCTCATCTGAGAGGGAACAGCACAGAGGGGATTAGGGAGCCTTGAGGACTGAGATGCTGAGTGAGAGCTTTCACTGCTTGGAGAGAGCAGGGCCTTGTGGCAGGGAGACAAGCTTGGGTATTGCAAGGGGAGAAGGCGCAGTGTCAGAGAGGGGCGAGAGAACAAAAAGAGCCATTAATAATGGCTACCAATGTCCAGGGAAGACGGGGACTCCAAAGAACACGGCTTCATGGCATCCGGGCAGGAGGGGTCCAGAGGCAACGGTGACAGTGGCACATGCTGGCAGAGTGTTGGTATTGGCTGCCACGTTGGCAGTTGTAAGTGTGGGCTACCTTGTGTCGTTTGAGAAGAAGCAAGACGGGCCCTTGGGTTTGGAAAGAGGAATGCTTGTAGGCTGAAGAGAAGGAGCGAGGGACAAGGCAAGAATGAGGCTGCAAGCTAGAGGGTGTGGTTGCAGGAACAAGTCTGCAAAAGGAGTTGCAAGGTGGGAGGGAGGTGAGGGGGTGGGCTTGGAAGGAAGGAGGTGTATGCATTTCAAGATGAAAGGCTAAGTATGGACACAGAGGCATGTTGATGAGTAGAGGCAGGGAGCTGAAGGCGTTTTTGGCAAGCAGCTCTTCTCAAGAGAATAGGAAGCGAGGTCACTAGATGCTTGCAAGGTGTCTGGCGCGTAACAAATCTTCCCAGGCAGACGAATCAATTAATTCACAGGCTTTTATTGGGGTTCCGCTCCCGGGTGAGGTTCCCCGGTCCCAACAGAGCAACAGAGCGGGGGCCGGGGAAGTCGCGCATCAGAGATTGGGAGAACTCCTTTTATAGATTCAGGGCATGGGGGTTAAAGGTTGAGGTGGGTCTGATCCTCATTGGTTGACCTTTAGGCACCCGCAGGGACCTTGACAAGGACTTTTCTTCCCCACACGTACAGGTAGGGACGTCTCCATTCCCGGAAGTATAGGCCTTCCTTCCATGCGGATCCCAAAGCTACCAATGCTGAGAGTGGAGAAGAAGGGAAAGGATTGCAACAGCTGCTAGGAATCACATAGGGAGTGCACGAGACATAGGTAAAGAGATTCTGGAAACCTCTGGGAGCCCAGCTGAGTCTAAATCCAAGAACGATCAATAAAACCAGTTGGCACTGGACATGGTCTTGATGAATGTAGCTCAGGATGCTTCCCCTTCCTGTAGTCAAAGATTAGGCAAGGGGCGGTCATTTGGCCAAGCAGGTAAGGAGCCAGTTAAGGGGCAGCTGCTTGGCAGGTGAAGTTGCCACCTGGGACATCTGCTCCAATGAGAGCACCTGGTTCAAGTACTGGCTTTTTTTTTTTTTTAAGGTTTATTTATTTATTTGAAAGTCAGAGTTACACAGAGAGAGGAGATGCAGAGAGAGAGAGACAGATAGACAGACGGACAGAGAGAGGTCTTCTATCCAATTGGTCGCAACAGCCGGCACTGTGCCGATCCAAAGCCAGGAGCCACTTCTGGGTCTCCCACGTGGGTGCAGGGGCCCAAGGACTTGGGCCATCATCCACTGCTTTCCCAGGCCACAGCAGAGAGCTGGATTGGAAGAGGAGCAGCCAGGACCAGAACCAGTGCACATATGGGATGCCAGTGCTCCAGGCCAGGGAGTTAACCCGGTGCACCACAGCGCTGGCCCCCCAAGTACTGGCTTTCGCATTTCCAATCCCACTTGCTGCTGGTATACATCCTGGGAGGCAGCTTGAGTATTTGGGTTTTCACCATATAGGAGATCCAGATGGAGTTGCAGGCTCTTGGTTTCAGCTTGGCCTAGCTCTGGCTATTGCAGGTAGGCATTTGGAGAGTGAACCAATGGATGGAAGATCTCTCTCTTTGCCTTTAAGTTAAATGAAAATAAATTTTTAAAAACTTTTTATAAAGATGCCAGTCAAGATGCTTTTATCCCATATTGGAATCCCTGGGCTAGATACCTGGCTCTGGCTCCCAGTTCTTCCTGCTAATGTGGACCCTGGGAGACAGTGGTGATGGCTCAAGTAATGGGGTCCTTGCCACCCATATGCGAGACCAGGATTGAGTTCCAGGCTCTTGGCCTTGGCCCTCGCTCTTCCTCTCCATTGCAGGCATTTGGAGAATGCACAAGCAGGTGGAAGTGCTTTCCATCTGTCAAATAAGCCTGAGTTGGAGCAGCACAAAACTGGGAATGGCTGGAGAAAGCTTTTGGGGGTCCAGGGCCCTGAGGGGTTGCTCCCTTGTATCCCACACAGACTTCTAGTTGTCCTGGCTCCTGTTCCTCAGAAGCCAGGAACTTCAGCTTTCTTTCCAATCTGCAGCCGTGCTTTGCTTCTGTGGGATGCACTGCATCCCGTCCTTCAACAGAATCCCTCTGAGAGAGCAGCAGAAAGGGACACCCAGGAGACACTGACTTTATCCGCCTTGCAAGGCAGCACACCCTTTTTTTTTTTTTTTTTTTTTTTTTTTTTTTGACAGGCAGAGTGGACAGTGAGAGAGAGAGAGACAGAGAGAAAGGTTTTCCTTTTGCCGTTGTTTCACCCTCCAATGGCCACCGCAGCCAGAGCGCTGCGGCCTGCACACCGCGCTGATCTGAAGCCAGGAGCCAGGTGCTTCCTCCTGGTCTCCCATGGGGTGCAGGGCCCAAGCACTTGGGCCATCCTCCACTGCCTTCCCGGGCCACAGCAGAGAGCTGGCCTGGAAGAGGGGCAACTGGGACAGAATCCGGCGCCCCAACCGGGGCTAGAACCCGGTGTGCCGGTGCCGCAGGCGGAAGATTAGCCTAGTGAGCCGCGGCGCTGGCCAGCACACCCTTTTTTTAAAAGCTCCATCACTTTGGGTGTCTCAGCTGGACATCACCATCATGGTGGTTGTCCTCACCATCATCATCATCATCGCCATTGTCAACATCATTTCAGCATCCTCCTCCTCCTCCTGAGTGGCTAAGCCTGCCTGGGGTTACATAATTAGGGAATGACAGTGTTGGCTTGATGGCGTAATCTGTCTGATTTACTTATGTTGTGCTGGGGTCTCCCTGCAAGGGCCACCTGGTCTCGGGTTAGGATTTGAGTCTCACCACTTGTTTTTTTTTTTTTTTTTTTTTTTTTTTTTTTTTTGACAGGCAGAGTTAGTGAGAGAGAGGGAGAGAGAGAGAGAGACAGAGAGAAAGGTCTTCCTTTCCGTTGTTCACCCCCCAAATGGCCACTACAGCCGGTGCACTGTGGCTGTGCCCATCCAGCGCCAGGAGCCAGTAAACCTCCTCCTGGTCTCCCATGCAGGTGCAGGGCCCACGCACTTGGGCCATCCTCCACTGCACACCCAGGCCACAGCAGAGAGCTGGACTGGAAGAGAAGCAACCAGGACAGAATCCGGCGCCCCAACCGGGACTAGAACCCGGGGTGCCGGCGCTGAAGGCGGAGGATTAGCCTAGTGAGCTGTGGCGCCGGCCGAGTCTCACCACTTGTAACTGAGACACCCCGGTGTGGGGACTCCTCTGGGCTCCATTCCCATGTCCATAGCATGAAGATGCTGGATTGTCGTCCTAATAGATGCTCCTTCCTCCTTCAAATTTGCTCTTTCTGTGAGAAATCATGGGTAAAAAGACAATGGCAGAGTAACTGACATTTCCTCTGTGCCTAAGATGTGCCAGGCCCTACTGTAAACACTTTATATTATGAATTCAACCAACCTGATGAAATAGGCACTATACTGACCCATTTTACAGATGAGGAAACTGAAGCCCAGAGAGCTCTGAGTGGTTTGATCAGGATCACATGGCCAGTAGGTGGTGGATCTGTCAAACACCACACATTCTGCTCCTACCACAGAGGCCCCATGGGGATGGGGGTTTTGTTTTGTTCCCTAGTGTACCTACCTAGTACAAAATAGAAGCCCAGTGAATAATTGTAATGAACAAATTAAACATGAGGAAAAAAAAAAAAACAAGAAGAAATGAAAGAATGAATAGGGAGGGAAAAGAGTCCAATTTTCTCCAAATCTAATTCTATAGTATTTGATTTGCTTGATGCACATGTGTTTCTCATTATTTTTCTAGCGGGATCTAGGCATTCTAAGAAAATTTGGGAATTAGTCCCTTTTTTCCCCTCCAGATGATGTGGAGATAGGATTTCAGAATCTGTTTCATCTCTGTGTTTTCAAATGAAATTAGTAACTATATAAGAGCCCAATTGTGCAAGTGCTTGGATGAGAACTCAGTATCATTTCGTTCGCTGGGGTTTGGTAAAGGCAGAGTCTTCGGGTTGTGAGATGGTTTGTTACCACCCACATAACCTGGTTCCAGTGGGGAGCTCTCTATGACCAGTCCACTGAGGAAAAACCCAGGTGAACTTGGACTTGGATTATGATGAACGGGCTGGGAGAGCACAGCTGCAGAGCATGCCTGAAAGTTAGCAAGAGGGGGAAGGGAAGGGAATCCCAAACCCTCCTGCCAGCCAAGTTTCTGTTAGCTTCTGCCAGTAGGAGGCACTGGTGAGAGAGCCAGTGGTAGGAAAAAGGGACAAACTGTACTTCTTGAGGTAAAATCCCGTAAGTATTCATACTAGAGTAACTTATTTAATCACTTCCTTACAGATTTTAAAAAAATATTTATTTATTTGAAAGGAAGAAATTAAGGGAGGAGAAAGAGAGAGAGAGAGAGAGAGACAATCTCCTATCCACTGGTTAACTCCCCAAATGGCCACAACAGCCGGAGTTAGGCCAGGCCAAAGCCAGGAGCTAGGAACTTCTTCCGGGTCTCCCACAAGGGTGCAAGCGCCCAAGCACTTGGGCCATCTCCCACTGCTTTCCCAGATGCATTCGCAGGGACCTGGATCAGAAGTGGAGCAGCTGGGACTCAAACCTGCACCCATATAGGATATGGGCACTGCAGGCAGAGGCTTAACTTTCTATGCCACAGCACCAGCCCCTTTTCCTTATATATGAAGTTGCTAATTGAATGATGAACCACAGTAACAAGTTGCTTGTAGCCAATACATGCATCAGCATGTAATCCTTACTGCTAACCTCACTACATAGTATCTATCAAGTTTATCCTGGCAGTACTGACTGTTCTGTCTTGAAACGCCTGTGGCAGGGCTGGTTCTGTGGTGCGATGGGTTAAAGCCCTGGCCTGCAGCACCAGCATCCCATATGGGTGCCGGTTCGGGTCCTGAAGAAGCTTCTGGCTCCAGCCCTGGCTGTTGGGGCCATTTGGAGGTTGAACCAGTGGATGGGAGATCTCACTGTCTGTTGTTGCTTCTATTTCTTTCACTCTGCCTTTCAAATCAAATATATAAGTAATATGAATAGATAAAGAATGTATATTTATTATACAGAATATATTTATTATATGAATAAGAATAAAGAAATAGATTAGTAAATAAATAAATCATAACCAGACATTCCCCACCCCTGGGTCACTGAGCATCCCTGATTGGATAAAATGTGTAGACTATGCACTTTTCTGGGAAGTAACATTAAGAGCCTCTTTGATCTCTGTTGACTTTCTCAGAAAGGATTTGGACATCTTTGTTGGCATCAGAAGAGAAAAAGAGCCGTCACGGAAAGCTATCTGAGGTTTGTCCTCTTTTAGCTGAACCAGCTGAAGTCTTAACAGATTCGTGTATGACTAATACTTGGTGAATAGCTGTGTGCTTAAAGACCCGTGAAAATAAAAATTAGAAGAGCATCTTGGCCGCACAATATGGTGAACGTGCTCAGTGACTTTTTGTATTTAAAATGGTTGGTCCCCTGTTCAGTGAATTTTACTTCCATCAGACAATTGGTAAGTATGTTTTGCGCATTGGGAAAACGGATTGAATTGTAATTGTACCTAGCTTCAAGGATGTTTCGCAGATTTCTCACTGCCCTGCTTCGGCTTATCCCTGTGCTAAGAACCGGCTCTTAGATCACAGGCAGCGTTTATGCTCGGTGAAGTTTCTGATTTTTAATCACATTACAGATGAAAGAAGATGTGAAGCACTCGCTTGCCCCAACTACTTAACTACTTCAAAAGGATGAAAACAATCAACTGTGGGGAAATACACAGAAGCCTTCTCACGAGCACTCAGAGAGATGACCAATTTTAAATTCGTCTGAGATCCTCAGAAATTAATTTTGAAAATAAACCTTGCACAGATTTGCTCAGATAATTATAACAAAATGTGACATGAGTACAAATGGTTCTGAAGCTTGCTAGTATTAACTGTTTTTCACATTTTCTGCCTCTATGTGAGGGGACTTCAAAAAGCTCATGGAGGGGCTGGTGCTGTGGTGTAGTAGGTTAAGCCACTGCCTGCAGTGCCGGCATCCCATATGGGCGCTGGTTCGATTCTCAGCTGCTCCACTTCCTATCCGGCTCTCTGCTATGGCCTGGGAAAGCAGTAGAAGATGGCCCAAGTCCTGGGGTCCCTGCACCCACATGGGAGACTGGATGAAGATCCTGGCTTTGGCCTGGCCCAGCTCTGACCATTGAGGCCATTTAGGGAGTGAACCAGCAGGAGGAAAATCTCTCTCTCACTCCTTCTTGCTGTCTCTGTGCCTGTTTCTCTGTAAGTCCAATTTTCAAATAAATAATTTTTTTAAAAAAGAGTTTTAAAATAGCTCATGGAGGGGCCCGCACTGTGTCATGGTGGGTTAAGCTGCTACCTGCAGTGCTGGGATCCCATATGGGTGCTGGTTCTGGTCTTGGATGCTCCACTTCAGATTCAACTCCCTGCTAATGTGCCTAGGTAAACAGCAGAAGATGGCCCAAGTGCTTGAGGCCCTGCATCCATGTGGAGAAGCTCCTGGCTCCTGACTTCAGCCTGGTCTAGCCCCAGCTGGGCTTTCTTTAAGGAAAGAACCAGTGAATGGAAGATTCTCTCTCTCAAAAAAAAAAAAAAACAAAAAAACAAAAAAAAAACTCATGGAAAACGTATATTATGGCAGGTGTTATGCTACTGCTTGGAATGCCAGTCTCCCGTATTGGAGTCCCTGAATTCAAGCACTGCCTTTGCTTCCGTACAGCTTCCTATAACGTGCACTCTGGAAGACAGCAGGTGATGGCTCAAGTGCTTAGGCACTTTGGGGAGTGAACCAGCAGATGGAAGACCTCTCTCTCTCTGCCTCTCTCTGCCTCTGTGACTCTGCCTTTCAAATAAATAAATAAATACCTTTTTTTTTTTTAAAAAAAGATGCACTTATTTGCCTGTCTGTGAATTTAAGTGAAACACCTTCCAATTCATTCCACTTTTCTTCTTTCTTTCTTTCTTTTTTTTTTTTTTTTTTTTTTTTTCTGACAGGCAGAGTGGACAGTGAGAGAGAGACAGAGAGAAAGGTCTTCCTTTGCCGCTGGTTCACCCTCCAATGGCCACCGCGGCTGGCGCGCTGCGGCCGGTGCACCGCGCTGATCCGATGGCAGGAGCCAGGTACTTATCCTGGTCTCTCATGGGGTGCAGGGCCCAAGGACTTGGGCCATCCTCCACTGCCTTCTCGGGCCACAGCAGAGAGCTGGCCTGGAAGAGGGGCAACTGGGAGAGAATCCGGCGCCCCGACCGGGACTAGAACCCGGTGTGCTGGCGCCACAAGGCGGAAGATTAGCCTAGTGAGCCGCGGCGCCGGCCCATTCCACTTTTCTTCATTTTTTAAAAAAAATATTTACTTTGGAGGCAGAGAAACAGAAAGGAAGAGGGACAGATAGACAGGCAGAAACAGAGATTTCTGATCCAGTTAGTATCCTGCAACAGCTGAGGCTGGGGTGGGGGCACAGAGCCAGGAGCAGGAACAGGAGCCAGGAACACAATCCAGGTCTCTCACGTGGGTGGCAGGGACCCAGTTACTTGAGCCAGCACCGCTGCTTTCCAGCATGAGCAGTAAGAGAAAGTTGGAGTCAGGAGCAGGAGCTGGGAATTGAACTCAGGGACTCTGATGGGGAACACAGGCGTCCTAACCACTAGTCTGACCACCTGCTCCCCATTCCAACTTTTTGATCTGTCTGTATGCTCATCAAACAACTGCATAATCTCTCAGCCTCACTGGTGACCAGAAAGGAGGGTGGGGGCCCCTGATTATGAAGTGGGAGCTTTTAGGTATTGGGTCCAGTCTGAGTCTAATCAGCCCAAGGCCACCAGGCCAAACCCGAAGCCCAAGAAAGTCAGGTTCATTGGCTCTGGGAAATGAGAGACTACCTATCAGTGGAACTCCTGGACATTTCACCAAATAGAGAAAGAGATAAGGTAATCAGGTGATTTGGGGGGAAGGGAGGTATTTAAGTACTGAGGAGTGAAGCAATGTTTTGGTGGCTTCCAGGCAAACAGGCTGCAGGTAAAGGGTCCACTTTGGGTCCAAACTGCAAGGTGGACTCAGGGACCTGTGTCATGCAACTGTGTGTGTGAGAAGTTGAAGCTCTTCTTGATGTTGAAAGATTTCCATCCTCTGGACAAAAGTGGAATATTTCATTGTTACTGATTTGATTTCACTTGGCAAAGTTTCTGACAGCCGAGGTTGCAGATAAAGTCTCTCATTGACTCAAAAGGCAGAAATCACTCAAAAGAGGGTTTGTTAGGCATTTGACAGCTGGAGAGGGCCCCCAGAGAGAATATTGTTTCCCTGGGTGCATTACACTAGCCAATTTTTTCTTTCTCTGTCTGACTCCATTTTTGCTTTCTCCATAAAGCATCTGGAGAGAGAATTGTTGGGTCTTTATATAAAAAAAATGACCAGCCAATTTGCAGGATATAGTACACTCTAGATGAGCACAATAAAAAAATAACTGCTATGCTGAAAACCAAAGAAGATTGGATTAAGATGGCAGAGTAGGGAGGGTGCTTACTGCTCTAGTCTAGGAGAAAATAGTTTATAAAAAAAAAAAAATGGAGAGAGTGTGGTTTCAGGGAAGAGTTAGGGAGAAAACAGCAGAGGAAACTCCATGTAAATCAGAGGGACACTGTGGACCTACATGGAGGATGTCGACGTGCACGACTCAGGACCCCAACACCTGAGTCTCCGGACTAGCTTTGGAGAGTGAGGTGAGAACAGACTGCAGCATCCCAAGCCACTGGAGATAAAGCTGCAGGAAGAGCCTGGAGGGAATCTAGCTTGGAGGCCTGTGGGGGATAGTGTACCTGCCAAACTAGAGGAAAAAGCAGAGGGGGCACATTCCTCTCTGATCACCCTGCAGTTGTGTCCTGTAACAAGCTAATAGAGAGCGGTCACCATTTTGGACATACATAACAGCTGTGCTGGCCTCAGGCCCAGCAACCAGCTGAGCAGAGACTCCTGAGTCTGGTGGGGAAAACAGACAGGGGGCTGGGTGCTTGTGACTGTGGGAGGCTTGTGTGCCGGGACTGTGAAAACACTGAGGCTGTGTGGGAGGACTCAGGGTGTGAATGGGACTTTGGGCAGTCACTGTGGGAGGCCTCACACCATTAGGGCTCCCTGGTTCCTGGTGAGGGACATTGCTGTGGAATCTGTGCTTTCTCCGAGGACTGCACAGATCCTTTGTGTGGTTCTTTATTATTATTATTATTATTAAAGATTTATTTATTTATTTAAGAGGCAGAGTTACACAGAGAGAGAAGAAGCAGAGAGAGAGAGAGAGAGGTCTTCCACCCACTGGTTCACTCCCCAGTTGGCCACAATAGCTGGAGCCATGCCAATCTGAAGCCAGGAGCAAGAAGCTTCTTCCAGGTCTCCCACGTGGGTGCAGGGGCCCAAGGACTTGGGCCATCTTCTACTGCTTTCCCAGACCATGGCAGAGAGCTGGATCAGAAGTGGAGCCACGGCCGGCGCTGCAGCTCAATAGGCTAATCCTCCACCTAGCGGCGCCGGCACACCGGGTTCTAGTCCCGGTCGGGGCATCAGATTCTGTCCCGGTTGCTCCTCTTCCAGGCCAGCTCTCTGCTGTGGCCCGGGAAGGCAGTGGAGGATGGCCCAAGTGCTTGGGCCCTGCACCCGCATGGGAGACCAGGAGAAGCACCTGGCTCCTGGGTTCGGATCAGCGCAGCGGGCCAGCCGTGGTGGCCATTGGAGGGTGAAAAGGCCATTGGAGGGCAAAAAAGGAAGACCTTTCTCTCTGTCTCTTTCTCTCACTATCCACTCTGTCTGTCAAAAAAAAAAAAAAAAAAAAAAGTGGAGCCAGCAGGACTTGAACTGTCACCCGTATAGGATGCCGGCACTGCAGGCAGCGGCCTCTGTGTGGTTCTTGTGGTAGCGTGAACAAATGCTATACTCTCTGGGGCTAGCACCCAGGCACTCCTTTGAGGAAAGGAGGTAAACTGAGTCTACACCAATAAAGCAGAACAAACATGCCCTCTGATAAAAAAAAAATTAAAAAAAGATTTACCATGCCCAATCTGGGAGTCACCTTGGACATTCCCTTCACCTTGGAGCACTGAACAGAGCTCCATCACATGCTTGGAGGTATTCCCTGAAAGCAGACACTCTGCTAATCCACACTTAGTCCAAAGATAAAAACCACCACAGTGAAAAAGAAACTAATGACTATCTCCACAAATACCAAATAACAAATGTACCAATTCAAGAAACAAGAATAGGGAAGACAACATGATGCCTCCAAAAGAATATAACACTTCAATACTACATTGTGAAGATGATGAGATTGAAGAAATGCAAGAAATGGAGTCCAGCAAATTGATCATAAGATTACATAGAAGTAATCAGAAGCAAATGCACAAACTACTGAAATCCATACAGGACTTGAAAAAAATTTCTCCCACAAAATTGAGATCTTGGCTGGCACTGTGGCTCACTAGGCTAATCCTCTTCCTGCGGCACCAGCACACCAGGTTCTAGTCCCGGTTGGGGCACCGGATTCTGTCCCGGTTGCTCCTCTTCCAGTCCAGCTCTCTGCTGTGGCCCAGGAGTGCAGTGCAGGATGGCCCAAGTGCTTGGGCCCTGCACCCGCATGGGAGACCAGGAGGAAGCACCTGGATCCTGGCTTCAGATTGGCACAGCGCGCCAGCCACAATGTGCTGGCCATAGCGGCCATTTTGGGGGTGAACGAATGAAAGGAAGACCTTTCTCTTTGTCTCTCTCTCTCACTGTCTAACTCTGCCTGTCAAAAAAAAAAAAATGAGATCTTAAAGAGAAATCAAAATGAAATCTTGGAAATGAAGAATTCAATAGAACAATTATAGTCACAGCGGACTTATCAGAAACCCTACAGGCTAGGAGAGAATGGCAAGATATATTCAAGTCTTAGGAGAAAAAACTTTCAACCTAGAATACTGTACCCTGTAAAGCTTTAATTTATGAATGAAGGTGAAATAAAGACCTTCCATGACAAACAGAAATTGAAAGAATTTGTCACCACCTGTCCAGCCTTGCAAAAGATGCTTAAGGATATGCTGCACACAGAAACACAGAAACATGGTCATCACTACGAAAGAAGGTGAAGTTAGAAAATCTCCTAGTAAAAGTACAAAGGAAACCCAAAGTAAAAAAAGGAATATTTATGGAAAAATGGCAGGGCAAAGTCATTACTTATCAACAGTTACCTTGAATGTAAATGGTCTCAACTCCCCAGTTAAAGGACAGACTGGCTGAATGGATTAAAAAACAAAATCCATTTATTTGCTGCCTATAAGAAACACATCTCACCAATAAAGACACACACAGACTGAAAGTTAAAGGATGGAAAAAATATATTCCATGCTTACAGAAACCAAAAAAGAGCTGGTGTAGCCATCCTAATATCAGACAAAATAAACTATTTCACAGAAACTATTTAAAAAGACAAATAATGGCACTGTATAATGATTAAGGGAGCAATTCAACAGGAAGATGTAACTATTATATACATATACACACCTAATTACAGGGCACCTGGCTATTTAAAAGAAATGTTAAGGGATTTAAAGGGAGACATAGACCCCCATACAATTGTAATGGGAGACTTCAATACCCCACTTTCAGCAATAGACAGGTCAATTAGAAAAAAAAAAAATCAGCAAGGAAATAACAGAGTAAATTGACGTTATAGACAAAATGGACCTAACAGATATCTACAGAACTTTCCATCTTTAGCCACAGAATACACATTCTTCTCAGCAATGCACAGAATTTTCTCTAGGATTGACCACATACTAGGCCATAAAGCAAGTCTCAGCAAATTTTAAAAAACTTGAAATCATATCATGCATCTTCTCAGATGGAGTGAAGCTGGAAATCAGCAACTGTGGAATCTCTAGAACATATACAAACATATGGAGACTGAACAACATGTTCCTGAATGAACAGTGGGTCATAGAAGAAATCAGAATAGAAATCAAAAAATTTCTGGAAACAATGAAGATGACAATACAACATATCAAAACTTATGGGATACAGCAAAAGTAGTGTTAAGAGGAAAGTTTATAGCAATAGGTGCCTACATCAAGAAACTGGAGAAGCACCAAATAAATGAGCTATTAATGCATCTCAAAGATCTAGAAAAACAATAGCAAACCAAACCCAAAACTAGTAGTAGAAAAGAAATAATTTGAGAACAAATAAACAAAACTGAAACAACAAAAAAATAAAAAGATCAGAAAAATGAAGAGCTAGTTTAAAAAAAAAATGATACACCATTGGCCCAGCTAACCAAATAAAGGAGAGAGAAGACCCAAATTAATAAAATTAGAGATGAAAAAGGAAATGTAACAAGACCCCACAGAAATAAAAATAATCAACAGAAATTACTACAAACAGCTGTATGCTAACAAACTGGGAGACCCAGAAGAAATGGATAGATTCCTGAACCATACAAACTACCTAAATTGAGCCATGAAGACATAAAAAACCTAAACAGATTCATAACCAAGATGGAAATTGACTCAGTAATAAAGACCCTCCCAAAAAAGAAAAACCCAGGACTGGATGGTTTCACTGCTGAATTCTACCAGGCATTTAAAGAAGAACTAAGTCCAAGTCTTCTCAAGCTATTCAAAACAATTGAGAGGGAGGAAATCCTCTCAAATTCCTTCTAGATAACCAGCATCACCTTAATTCCTAAACCTGAAAAATAGGCAACAGAGAAAGGGAACTACAGACCAATTTCCCTGCTGAACACAGATGCAAAAATGCTCAACAAAATCCTAGCCAATTGAATCCAACAACACACCAGAGGGATCATTCACCCAGACCCAGTGGGATTTATCTTTGGTATGCAGGGACAGTTCAACATTCACAAGTCAATCAATGTGATACATTACATTAACAAACAAAAGAACAAAAATCATATGATTATCTCAATAGATGCAGAAAAAGCATTTGATAAAATACAATATCTTTTTATGATGAAAACTCTAAGCAAATTGGGTGTAGAAGGAACATTCCTCAACACAATAAAGGCAATTTATGACAAACCCACAGACAGCATCCTGTTGAATGGGGAAAGTTGGAAGCATTACCACTGAGATCCATAACCAGACAAGGATATCCATTCTCACCATTGCTATTCAATAAAGTCCTGGACATTTTAGCCAGAGCCATTAGACAAGAAAAAGAAATCAAAGGGATACAAATTGAGAAGGAGGAAGTCAAACTAGCCGTTATTGCAGAGGACATGAGTCTATATTAAAGGGGATACAAAAGACTCCACTAAAAGACTATCGGAACTCATAGAAGAAGTAAAGTAGCAGGATATAAATTCAATACAAAAAAAGCAACAGTCTTTGTATACACAGACAATGCCATGGCTGAGAAAGAACTAAGATAAATCCTATTCACAATAGCTACAAAAAAAATCAAATACCTTGAAATAAACTTAACCAAGGATGGTAAAGATCTCTATGATGATAATTACAAAACATTAAAGGAAGAAATAGAAGAAGATATAAAAAAAATGGAAAAATCTTCAATGTTCATGGATTGGAAGAATCAGTATCATCAAAATGTCCATTCTTCTGAAACTAATTTACAGATTCAATGCAATAGTAATAGAAATACCAAGAACATTCTTCTCAGATGTAGAAAAAATGATGTTGAAATTCATATGGAAACCAGGTTACCCCAAATAGCTAAAGCAAACTTATACAACAAAGCAAAGTTGGAGACATCATAATACCAGATTTCAAGACATACTACAGGGCAGTTATAATCAAAACAGCCTGGTAAATGCTACAAAAATAGATGGATAGACCAATAGAACAGAATGGAAATGCCGGAAATCAATCCAAGCATCTACAACAACCTATCTTTGACAAAGGAGCTAAAACCAGTCCCTGGTGCAAGGACAGTTACTTCAACAAATGATGCTGGATTTTCACATGCAGAAGTGTGAAGCAGGACCCCTACTTTACACCTTACACAAAAATTCACGCAAAATGGATTAAAGACCTAAATCCATGACCCAATACCATCAAATTATTAGAGAACATTGGGGAAACCCTGCAAGTCACTGGCACAGGCAAAGAGTTCTTGGAAAAGTCCTCAGGGGCACAGGTAATCAAAACCAAAATTAATAAATAGGATTACATAAAATTGAGATGCTTCTGTACTGCAAAAGAAACAATCAGGAAAGTGAAGAGGCAACTGACAGAATGGGAGAAATTATTTGTGAACTACACCACTGATGAAGGGTTAATAAAAGAACATGTAAAGAGATCAAGAAACTCCACAACAACAAAACAATCAACCCAGTGAAGAAATGGGCAAAGGACTTAAACAGACCATTTTTCAAAAGAGCAAATCCAAATGGCCAACAGACACATGAAAAAATGCGTGGGATCACTAGCTATCCAGGAAATGCAATTCAAAACCACAGTGAGGTTTCACCTCACCCCAGTTAAAATGGCTTTCTTACAGAAAGCAACAAACAATAAATGCTGGTGAGGATGTGGGGAAAAGGGCACCCTCCACTATTGGTAGGAATGTAAACTGATAAAGCCACTATGGAAAACAGTATGGAGATACCTCAGAAACCTGAATATAGACCTACCATATCACCCAGCCATTCCACTCCTGGGAATTTACCCAAAGGAAATGAAACCAGTATATAGAAGAGTTATCTGCACCCCCATGTTTAATGCAGCAGAACTTACAATAACTAAGATATGGAATCAACCCAAATACCCATTAACTAAAGACTGGATAAAGAAACAGTGGGATATATACACCATGGAATACTACACAATGGAAAAAAAAAAGAAATCTGGTCATTTGCAACAAAATGGATGAATCTGGAAAACATCATACTTAGTGAAATAAACAAGTCCTAAAGGGACAAATACCATATATTCTCCTTGACCTGTGATAACTAATAGAGCACCTAAAAGACAATCTGTAGAAGTGAAATTGACATTTTGAGAAGCAATGAGTTTAAAGAACCCTGTCGTTACTGTTGAGGAACAGTTTTTGTTTTTATTTTCATACTATTTGTTGAACTTTTTACTTAACATAGTTTATCATATATGTATAATGCCAACTGAAAATAGATCTTAGTAAAAAAAAAATGAGAGTGGGAATACGAGAGGAGAAAGAGGGGTGGGTGTATGGTTGGGATGGTGGGCCAAATTGGAAGAATTACCATGTTCCTCAAAATTATGAAGTTTGTAACTGTAAACATGTATAGTTCTGCATACATTCCTATGGACTTTCTTCTAAGGATACAGTTTAAAAACTTGCCATGAGATCTCAAATCCCCTTAAGCTGGTTGGTAATAATACCATCTTAAGTGTTAAAGTGATCATATGAATAGGAGTAAGTGTCTAGTAATAATAATAGATAGAATTATAAAGGAGTGAATGCATAGAAAGTAGTCCACACAGCATACTCAAAGAATGACAATCACTTTAAGTAGCACTGTGACTTCAGAATCAGCCCTTAAGGCAGTCTGGTCTGACTGAAAAGCTCAAGAGAGCAGTTCAGGCATAGAAAGCCAAGACACTGTGGCAAAAAATGTCCTACATGAGGTACCTTGGTGAGCGAGACCCCAGTGGAAAAAAGTGGTCATCAAAGAAGGAGGTACTTTTCTCTGAAGGGAGGAGAGAACTCCCACTTTGCTTATGGCCTTGTATTCTTGTCAGAATACTGACAGAGTCTATGGATTCAAAAGTCTTCCACAGCCTAGGCAGCTCATGTCAAGAGCCTTGGATGATCACTAACGTTATGCATAAGAGTGTTAATCGTTAAATTAACAACAAGGGTCACTGTGCACTAAATTCCCATGCAGGACCTCTGTCCTCAAAGAGTTGGATTATGAGAGTTAACTGTAAAACTTGTTCTCAAAGATTTATTTCGTTTTGGTGCATTAAGTGGAGGATATTCCTAGGTCTCATAAGTTTTAGTTATGTCTAAGTGTCCAACTCCATTACTGTTTTCTTAGGTGCTTCCTTAATTTATGATTAAGATAATTTTCAAGGACTTACTTTCTTTTAATGTATTAAGTGGAGTATACTCTCATGTCTCATAAGTTATAGTCATGTCTAAATTCTCACAAAAGATGTATGATTTTGGGGTGATTCTTTAAAGTTAATTAAGCTAAAAAAAAGTGAAATTAACTTTGAGATGCAATATCTTTGAACAGCCTTTGTTTTGACTGTTGAGGAACAGTTTTTTTGTGTGTGTGCAAATTGTTGAACTCTTTACTTAGTATACAGTTGGTCTTCTGTGTATAAAGTTAATTGAAAATGGGTCTTTTGGAGAATGGGACTGGAAATGGGAGAGGGAGGAGGAGGAGGAGGTGGGATGAGAGTGTGGGTGGGAGGGCGGGTATGCTGGGAAGAATCACTATATTCCTAAAGTTGTACTTATGAAATGCATGAAGTTTGTATTCATTAAATATAAGGTTTTGTTGGAGAAAAAAATAACCAAAACCCAACAGTTGTTAAAGGAGAAATGAAAAGGCCGTTGGAGCATCGTACACATTTTAATGTCTAAAAAAATAAACATCCAATCCTATCACCAACTTAAGCCAAAAGCCCTTGAGCTCCTTGGTCTTAAGAAAACCCCCAAGGATCAGTTGCAGCTGTGATTGATCCCTGCTCTGCTCTGACTTCAGAAGGACCAAGTGTCATGAAATCCAAATTCATGCAAGTCCCTGCTAGGCTGCCTTTGGTCCATTTCTTGCTCTGACTTCTTAAGGAGCTCTAAGGTTACAGAATTCCACATGCCACTGGCTGCCCAGTCCAGGTTTTTGTCCACCTTACCAGGGAGCTGTTATGGTGACCTGGGTGACTGGGACCCATCTATCCTAGCATTTGTGCTTGTTGGTGTTGCTGCAGTTTTTTTTGTTTGTTTCTTGTTCTATTTTGTTTATTCTTTTCCCCATTTTGTTTTAGTTTTTTTTTTTTTTTTACCTTTTTTTGCCCATTTTTGTCTTTTTTTTTTTCATTTTTGGCTTCCCCCGCCTTTAATTAGGCAGCACTGCTAGATTTCACAGTGATACTGTAGTTATTTAGTGTTAGCTTTTTTGGAGTTTTTTCTGGTTTTTGTTTTCAGTTTTGTTGAGATAGTACTTAGTCTTGCCACTGTGTGTCATTAGTGTAGTTAGTGTAGCTAGTGTGGTGGCATAGTGAGAGCAGCAGGTAGTCCCCTGGTTGTCCATTTATTTTCTTATGTATTATAGTGAAGGTAGCCCATCAGTTTGTGTTTGTGAACAAAAAGAGAGAGTAGATCAGAGAGAATAGTTAGACACTCCAGCATGGAAGGGCTTGAGGACTTCAGGGTCAAAGCCAGCCCTCAGCCTGAGCTCCAGCTGCTGACCCTACTGGGCTGGGGCAGCTTCAGCATTGTGTTTCTGGCCCACCAGGCGCCAGGCCGTGAAGCAGTTCCAGGAATACGAGTGACCTCTGATACCAGGCGGGCAAAGACAGAGCCAGCATCATGCAGCTCCTTAGGCACCAGAACATCCTGGAGCTGCTGGAGGTGTGATGTCGGCGGTCACCATTGCCTGGTGTAGGAGCTGGGGGGCGGGGGTGGGGGTGGGGCACTACTATCAGCGCATGATGGGCCGGGGCGGCCTGCAGGAGCCCGAGACCATGTCCATGTTCTACTAGATCCTGGCGTCAGTGGGCCACTGCCATGTGCAGCGCGTGGCACACAGGGACCTCAAGCTGGGGAACCTGCTGCTGGTCTTGGACCTGAATGCGAAGCTGATGAACTTTGGGCTCAACTGCCAAGTGGTCAAGGGCGTGCTGGTGCCCGGCTTCTGCGGGTCCCAGAAGTATTCCAGCAGGAGGCCTGTTGCAGTTGATTTCTCAACAATGTTGCAATGGATTCCTTTCTGAGAGGAGTGTGGTGGCGGCAAGAGGTGCGGAGTCACCACACAGACCCCGGGAGTCAGGTGAAAGCGGGCTTCAGGCAAGCAGCTCGCAGACTCATTTATTTCAGTTGGTACAACAGCTTATATAGCCAAGACCAGCCAATCCGGTCAAGGGGTGGTCTATGCCCCAACCAATCACAGCCTGTTGCCAGGCAGTTTCCAAAGCCATCCAATCACAGCCTGTTTCCAGGCAGGCTCCTTTGCCAGGTGGGTTTCAAAGCCATTCCTGAGTAACTGACACTCTCTTGCCAACGGCCATCTTGGCATGGCCTTCTCATTCCACCACAGAGGCCCACAATGCCTTCGCGCAGACATCTGGAGTTTGGATGTGATCCTCTTCGTCCTGTGGGCGGGGTGCTGCAAGCTCCCCTGTGCGGCCAGCCCAGCTTTGGCGGCGCTCCTGAGCTTGCTGCTCAGCCTGGACCCGAGCGAGAGGCCTACGGCAGAACTGGTTCACCATCACTGGTGGTTCGATCCCTTACAGGAAGAAGCCGAGTGCGAGAAGGTGACTCTGGTGCATTCCCTGGGGGTTCCCGAGGACCCAGAGGCCCAGGAGTACCTGGTGGGCCTGGGTCCGCTGCCAGGGGGCTGGACCTGCATCGCTGTGGCTCTGGTGGCCCCAGCCCCGAGTCCCTACAGTCGGAGCCTGGAGCAGGTGCAGCTCTGTGGGCAGAGCCCACGTCGGGCTGTGGCTTCGCCCACACAGCCTCGCGGTTGTGTAGGGTGCACCTGCATGCGCGGCCTCGAGGGAGGTCCGGAGTGTGCTTGCCTTTCTCACTTGTGAGCCCTGTCGCCTCAGGGCTGCAGGGAGCCCGAGCCCCAGCGAGAGCTGGAGGCAGAGCCTGATTCCGCCCCAGCCGCACCCCCTGCTTGTCTCTCCCCTCCCTGGACAGCTGCAAGAGGAGAGGAACCCGGGTGCCAGCCCAGCCCCCGAGCCCGTCCCTGTGGCCGCCCCCTCCAGCCCCTGCCCCAGGAGCAGCAGGGACCCGGAGGTGCCAGAGGTCCCAGCAACTGAGCCTAAGGAGGATGGGGCGTCAGCAGCTGCCTCTGTCCCGAGCAAGGGCCATCAGGGGCTGGCAGGAGGATCGCCAGGTTCCTCCTGTGGGCCTGCTGCATCCTGCCGGCCTCCGCCAGCGGCCTGGGCCCCCACAGCTGGAAAGTGGCCCCTTGGTAGCCTACCTGGGGGGGGGTTCATTTGCTTAAGACTTTTGTGTACTTCTCATAAATAAAAATCATAACTGTATACAAATAAATAAAAAGAAAAACCAAAGAAAAAACCCCATGAAACCTTCCTAATGTTTTATTGGTGCCACTTTTAGATCAACTGCATAATCCTTTCAAATAATATCTATTAAAAAATGACTTTCATAAAAAAAGAGACCCTGACCTTGGTTGTAGAAGCTGTCAAAAGACAAACGCACAACAATTCAGTTTAAAGATCTTGATCGGCTTTATTTGTGACTCCAGAATCAGATGATACTTCCTTCCCTAAAACAGAGTGAGCATGCCAATGGGCTAAGCAGAAGATCTCGGCTTCATAGACAGAGAAAAGGGATAGAAAGGAGAAAGAACAGACGATGGGGTGGTTTTTCCTAAGGTATCTTCCCTGTAGGGCACAGGGAGTCGGAACCACGGGAAATAACTGACTGGTAGACTTCAGGCAAAGCCTCATTCAGGATCAAGGCAGGGGCAAATTTACTATCACCCAGCTGAAAGTGACTCTCTGGGAGACAAGCTTGTTGGCTCTCTTACCCTCTGCCCTCGGAAGGTCAAAAGACACTTCCTTTCGCGGTGGTGATGGAAGCATCAGCATGCGTGACTCCATGTTGGTTTCTAGTTTGCTGGGGCCCAGTGCAGGAGCCTAGTCCAAAACAATGGCCTCCTGGGATTTTTTTTTTTTTTTAGTTACCAAAATAATGCAGATATTACGTGATGACATAGGAAAGGTGAGGTATGGTCACGGCAGCACAAATGCCTTCATTCCATGGACACCTAAGATCAATACCATGGATGTCTCTGTAATATTAGAAAGTAGGGCAGCCGGTGTCCAACAGGAAAACAGAACTACTTGACTTTTGAGTGAAGAGGGCTTTAATGCAGGGAAGAGCTACAAGGAGGCTGGGAGGGCCCACCTGCCTGGCTAGAGGCCACCATTGTGAATCCACACTGGAGCTTATGGTTCCTTGAAGAATAATGGGGAAGCAAGGCCGGCAGCGAGGTGTGGTAGGCTAAACCTCCAGCTGCAGTGCCGGCATCCCATATGGGTGCCGGTTCTAGTCTCGGCTGCTCCTCTTCCAATCCAGCTCTCTGCTGTGGCCTGGGAAAGCAGTAGAAGATGGCCCAAGTCCTTGGGCCCCTGCACCCATGTAGGAGACCCAAAAGAAGCTCCTGGTTTTGGATCTGCCCAGCTCCAGCCATTGCAGCCATTTGGGGAGTGAACCAGAAGATAGAAGACCTCTTTCTTTGTCTTTCCGTCTCTCTGTCTGTAGCTCTACCTCTCAAATAAATAAAAGTGCAAAACAAAAAGAATGATGGGTTCAAAATCAGTCTGATCCTAACAAATATATGTCAGCCTGGATGAGACCGCTGGGTGATAGGTTAGAGAATGAATGTTGCACCAGAAGCTCACAGGCAGTGCCACGAATTAGCAGTATGACCCTGCAGCTTCTTTATGTGGCAGTGAGAGGGCAGGAGGCCCCTCCTCACAGGGGTGCAGGGAGACCTAGGTGCAACACAGCCTGGTGGGGCTTAACAGGGGTCTGCCATGAGTACTCTGCCGACCTATGGCCCTTCCGATCTGCAGGAAGCAGTTCCTCCTCCACCAAGATCGGCGACAGGACAGCCACGCTCAATGGTGGGGGTGTTGAGCAGGGAAGGAAAACCCAAGAAGGGGAGCGAGTATTTTCTAAAACCTCCAGCCCACTGAGGGCACGGAAAGGAGGCTGGAGTCAGTGCTGAGTTGCTTTCCTGGGACCAGGTCTGCCAGCTTTGCTGGGTCTCAGGTTTCCCCCTTCATAGAAGAGCCCCCCAAACTGGGAGGGGCCCTCTGTTTCTATGCAGACCACAGCTGGAGGTGCTGTCAGGGGCCCTGTCTGTCTCCCCTGCCCCACCCCTCCTCCCTTGGAGCAATCCTCTGGCCCACTGCCTGCTCATGCTGGGTGTTTCTCCATGCAGGGCAATCCATGCTCATATGTGCATGTGTGTTCATTGTCTCAGCTCTTGAAAAAAATCTGGTATCACTTTGGATGGAACAAAGACAGAAGCCTCAGCCATTCTTGCTCACTGCCCAAAAGATAGATAAACGTTGGAATGTATTCCTTGCCCTTGAACTCAGTTGGGTCTCAATCCTATTGCCTACATACCCCACCCTGCATTCTTTCCCAGGTTCCCAAGGCCCTGCCAAGTTCCAGGAATTCACCTCTGTCTGCTGCCCTCTACCCCACCCCCACCCCTAGTCCTAAAATCTAAAAAGGCCCGGCCTCTGGGGGTCGGGGCCTTCTGCCTTCACTGTGCACATGGGCAGTTGGTCACCCACCTCTACGAATTTATTTTCTCTGAATAAATGTGGTCTGGCTGTAAATTCGTACACTGTGTCCTTTCTATTCTGCGCCTCTTCTCCTAACATTTACGGTGCCCCACGTGAGGAGGCACCAATCTGCAATTCTTTTCCTAACAACTTTGGCACCCTATACATGTCTGCACTTAGAAACCAATTGAAGAATGTATCAACTGATTGGAAATGTCCATAAAATAAGAGTCCAGTAACCCCAAGCATCATGGTGTAATTATCTGTGATGCAATTATCTGAAAAATGAAAGCCTTTTCAGAAGGAGTTTGTGTGGAGAGTCCTTCAATACATTTGTGGAAAATGCACTGTAAAGATAATTTTGCCAGAAAAAAATTGAAATTCATGCACATCAGTGTAAAGTCATTGCCCTAAGCAAAAACTCACTTTTAGTAACGGCTATAAATAATTTAAAATATCACTATCCAAATGTCATACTTTGTAGTCTACCCTGTCTACCATGTGTGTGTTTTCTTTTTTTTTTTTTTAAGATTTATTTATTTATTTATTCGAAACTCAGATTTACACAGAGAGAAGAGAGGCAGAGAGAGAGAGAGGTCTTCCATCCGCTGGTTCACTCCCCAATTGGCCGCAACGGCCGGAGCTGTGCTGATCTGAAGCCAGGAGCCAAGAGCTTCTTCCAGGTCTCCCATGTGGGTGCAGGGGCCCAAGGACTTGGACTGCCTTCCCAGGCCATAGCAGAGAGCTGGATCGGAAGAGGAGCAGCCGAGACTAGAACCGGCACCCATATGGGATGCCAGCACTTCAGCAGGGCACCAACCCGCTGCGCCACAATGCTGGCCCCACGTGTGTATTTTCAAAAGAGAGAGCTTGGTGTGTGTGTGTGTGTGTGTGTGTGTGGCCACCAAGACGCTTCACCCAAGGCAGCTCTTGGTTCAGTTTCTTTCTGGAAATCTGGGTTCTGGGCAAGGTGAAATTTCCGGGAGGAACCACCGGGTGGCACGGTGAGTGAGCCTTGCCCTGGCTGCAGTGCAAAACCTCGCCAGGTTTGGAAACTGGGGAGGGTCAGAAGTTTATCTGGAAGTGGTCAGGAGAATGGGCAGACCCGGTGAGGGTACAAGTCAGGCACCATTTTCAAGGCTCTGAGTGAAACAGTTCAACTGCAGACTTGCTTCATTTTGAGCATAGTTATTATTCAGGGAAACAGCAAAAACAGGAAGTGTGCCAATGACTGAGTCCCAGAGGGGAGCACTTGCCCAAAACCCAACAGGTATGTAATTCAGGCCTGCTTTCTGTACTTTGAGCACTTACTATGAGCCAGAACCCAGTGCAGGTGCAACAGCAACCCCTCAAATGTTCCTCACCCTGTGAAAACAAGCGGTCACGTGATGCAGCTGTTTCTGCCTTTAGGGTGTGCCAGGTGCCAAGTCGTAATGATCCCATTTGCCAAGGCGGATGTGGAGTAAATAGCCAGGTGGTAAGTTTAGGCCTGCTGAGCGGGAAGTCAGAAGCCCCCACGTGGAATTCTATCCTCCTACTTGTCAGTGAAAAGTCCCCTTTCCCGGGATGCCGCTGCATCACCCAGGACCAGGAAAACAGGGATTTGGAACTTCACAGGGACTCGTGGAGGTGCCACCCCTCCAGAGGCACCACCCCTGACCTCGTAAAAGAGTCCAAAAACTGGGAGGGGCTCTCTCTTTCCCTGCAGACCACAGCTGGAGGTGCTGTCGGGAACTCCATCCATCTCCCTGCCCCACCTGTCCTCCCTTGGAGCAATCCTCCAGCCTACTGCCCACTCATGCTGGGTGTTTCTCCATGTGGGGCAACCTACGTTCACGTGTGCCTGCGTGTTCATTGTCTCAGCTCTTGGGAAAAAAATCGGTTATCACTTTTGTACCTTGTACATGTCTGCACTTAGAATCCCTGGCTATGAGTGAGATGGAAGCCTGGAGTGAAATTAGTACATCAGAAGGAGAGTCAAAGGATTCACTAGTTCCCAAGAGTTACAAGGCCAAGAAACTGTGTGCCCGCACTGTGCCTACGAGCCATACGTATGAGGTTGATCAATCCAAACCAGAGAAGTAAAAGGACTGTAGTGGGGGTCTTAGGAATTGCAGTTTGGGAGACAGCCCTGAATCAATGTTCCGAAGGGCACAGGGAACGTGGGGCCCATAGGGAAGCAGCGCTGATTGATGGCGAAGTGTATAAACCCCTTTGTGGGAAACTTCTACTGAACCAAAAGCAGGGGCTAGAAACCAGCAGGAGAAAAGACTGTATCAACTGGGTGCAAATGTCCCCAAAACAAGAGTCCCATGGCCTCAAGGGTCAGCGTCATCATATTCTTGTTCCATATGCCTGCAGTCTACGGGTGAAGGGGCCCAAAGTTCACTCTCCTAGCAATAGCTTGAGATGAGCAGAAGTCTTGCTCCCATCACCACTTCCAGTGCTCTCTTCCAGCACTCTTCCAGTGCTGCTGCCACTGCAATTTTCCATGTATTTATTATTAAAAATTATTAAAAAATAAACACAAAACCCTCCAACCTCCTCCTTGTGTCCTTTTTATTCCATCACACCTGCCTCCATCTCAGAGAAGCCCAGGCAGAGGCATTCTGGCCAGAAAACCCTCCCACAGGAGGAGGAGGGGCTACCATGCTTTAGAGAATTCCTCTGGGGGTGCAGTGGGGCAAGCACTCATCGCAGTAATCAGGGAAAAATCCAAGAGAGAATGGGGGAGGGGCTCCCGGGAAGAACACGGACCATGCATGTCAGGCGGGGGCCATTAAGGTGCAGAGATAAGCACTGACTTTATGAACCAGGGCTGGCTGTGCCATGCGGTTCTGATGTAAAACAGAGAGGTGGAGGATACTGGTCAGAGGGAGGAAGCTCTGAACCCTAAGACTGAGGCCTACTTATTGCCTATAAAACACGGGTGTCTGTGGGCAGGGCCTCAGATGGTCACTGTAATCCCGCCCTGTTGTCAGTCATTTTCTTGAGCCAGTGAGCCAGGCTGAAGGAGCCCAGTGGAGCAGCAGAGCCTCACCTGAGCCTGGAGGAGGTGCCTGGATGCTTGGCGAGTTCTGAGCTAGTCTGCTCCCGGGAATGACCCAAAACAGGGGCGGCTGAGGTGGCGTGGAAGCAGGGTCGACAACTGTCTCCAAATTCAAGACCTCCCTGGCTCTGCCTCTGGAAGTCCCTGGTCCCCAGAAAGCACCAGGCTTGGGTGAACTGGCAGCCGGTCACCCTCCATAGCATGGGTACTGGTGGGTGGTCTGTAGTAGCTCAGTCACCTAGGATTGTCACTCTTATGGGCAGGTGCCATTGCAGCCACACTGTGTGTGTGTGTGTGTGAGACCCTTGGGGTGTGTCTCCTTACCTGTAAAACAGAGCTTTTTCCTAGCCCTGGACTCTGGGAATGACAATGGTGCTAAAAATGGCAACTATTTCAAGAGTGGGGAATACCACTATGGCTACGTCAGCATTTTCAAGTCTGCAAGTGAAGCATATTTTACTCAGAGCCATAAATATTATGTCAACAAAAGTCCCCCAGCGGATTGTTATAAATTAAAAAATTATTTATGGGTGAGGAAGACAGAAAGAGACAGAGAGGAGAAGGAGGGGGAGAGAGAGAGAGAGAGAGAAAGAGAGGGAGGGAGAAGGAGAGAGAGAGAGAAGAAGGAGGAGGAGTGGGGATGGGGTGGGGGGAGGGGAGGGGGAAGTTGAGAGTTGTTTTTGAGGTTGCCAGTTCACTTCCCAGAAGTCCACAATCCAGGTCTCCCATGTGTACAGCAGAGACTCGACTCAGCCACTTCAGTCCTCACCAGCCTCCCAGGAGGTAAATTACAGGAAGCTGAAAGCAAGAGCAGGGCCAGGATTTGAACCCAGGCACTCCAACAGGGGCTGCACGCATGCCAGGCTGCACCTCAACTGCTGTACCAAATGCCCCACCCCTTATTCTCTATTAGAAATGTAACCACCGTTTCATTCTAATAGAATCTATTTTCTTACAACCGGAAAAATGCTCATTTGTAATACTACATGAAAAGACTAGGTAGAAATGTCATAATTTCATTTAATTGAGCACGAGATCACATCAGGAATGAAACAGACTTTGGCTAAATAGACATATCTAGTTTTGAAAACAGATTTTACATCGCACATGCACTATATGGCACAGACAAATCCTAACTTGGTTACAGTTCATTTTACAATGATATTCTAGCAATCAGGTAAGCAACAATCAATAAATTATTCTAGAGAGGTTTTATTTTCAGGATGGTATTTGATAGGTAAATTATTAAAAATCAAATACAGACTTCCACCAAAAAAAAAAAAAAAGTTTAGAAATACATTTCAACCTCAAAGCAACGCTCTTACAAACAGTATCCGAGGCATATTGAAACCAATAGCATCAGAATTCCACCAGGGGTGTGAACAGTGCTTGTAAATAAAAACATGAGGGTCCTGAAATACTTCTGTTTATTTAAAGAAACAAAACAAGGATTCTTTCTCAGAATATTTAGAGTGACGATAATTGGAATTATAGTTCTTGGCTATAAGTATCAGTGGGAAATCATTATGTACAGAGATGGGTATTTATAAACACACAGAGCTTACGCAACATGTTTATGCCAGAAACTTGAAGATATTTTTCCCTCTCGAAGTGTCCCACATAAAATCGGTAGAGTGGATTTGTCAAATTCTTATTCCTTTGTAGTTAATATTAAATTGAACCCATCTAGAAGACTTCTCAAGAAGTCTTTGTCTCTTCCACAAATGCACATGTTAATGATTAACAGAAGAAATACTGTCTCTTTCTGCTAAGTTTTGGCACATAGTTCAGTTCCTCATTTATTAGGGAGAGAGAGAGAGTGAGCATAAATGCCTTTCTTAAGCTAACCCTTACATCTTGTTTGTATTAAATTTTTTCCTATGAGATAATCGTAGATTCTAACACAGTGTGGATTCACATGCAGCTATAAAAAATTATATAAAGAGATCCTGTGTATGTTTTGCCTTGATTCCCCCAATGGCAACATCTTGCTAAGCTGTAGTACAAACCCACAGTTTTCACACTGACTGATCAAGACACTGAACATATCTATCTGTCGTGTTAATTCCCTTCTCTGACTCTCATCCTCGTCCCTGGTAGCCCCTACTCTACTCTCCATTCCTGTAACCTTGCATTCCAGAAGATTATGTAGGTAGAGTCATAGAGCGGGGAAACATCCAGAATGGGCCCTCTGCACTCAGCATAATTCTCTAGAGGTTCATCCACGGTGTTGTCTGTGTCAGTAATTAGTTTCTGTTTCTTGCTGAGTAAGTACTCCAAGCTGCGGATGTGCCACTGGTGATTTCACCAGCCACTCACAAGAGGACGTCTGGCTGTTTCCAGCCTTTGAATATTATGAATAAACCTGATATGTGTGTGTGAGTTTTCATTTGTTTGAAATGAAAGACCTACACAAAAGCAGGGAGATACCATGTTCATGGATCCCCTTTCTCTGAGACAAACGCCCAGGAGTAGAATTGCTGGTTGCATGTTTGGTTTTATAAGAAAATGCCCAGTGGTTCTCCAGAGTGGCTGTTGCCTTTCACATTCCCCCTTTCCCACCAGTGGTATACAATGGGTCTGGTTTCTTAGCACCTTTGTGTAGCCGCTGTTTTATTTTACTGATTTTGACAGACGTGCAGTGATAGCTCCTTGTGGTTTTACTTTGCAGACCCTTCATGATGAATTATGCTGAATACACGTGCTGTTTGTGTATCTTTTGAAATAAACTGTCTGCTCATGTTCTTCATTTTCTAATTGGAGTTTTTTAAGCTCTTGAGCTTGGAGAGTTCTATATATATTCTGTGTACTAGTCTTTTGTCAGATGTGTGGTTCCGAAGAGTTTCTCGCAGTACATGTCCTGTGTTTTCATCCTTTCAACCTGATCTTTTGAAAAGCCAAAAAAGTCTAATTTATCCAATTTCCCCTTTGTGAATTATGCTTTTGATGTCAAGTCTAAGAACTCTTTGTTCAGCCCTCAGTCCTCCAAATTTTCTCTCTGGTTTTTCTCTATAGTTTTACATTTTATGTTTAGGAATATTATCTCCTTGAGTCGATTTCTGTATAGGGTATGAAATTTAGTCCAAGGTTTGGAATACAGATCCTGAACACACTTTGCTAAGTTTATAATTAAGTATTTCTTTTTCTTGGGAGTGATTGTAAATGGTATTATGTTTTTAGTTTTGGCTTCCACATGTTCATCATCAGTATATAGAAATGTAATTAAATTGTCTGTGTTGATCTTGTATGCTGAGACCTTGCTGCACTCAATAGTTCTAGGAGTGTTTTGATTTGTTAAAAATAACTTATTTGGAATCCCTACATAGACAATCATGTCAACTGTTAATAGGGGTATCTTCCTTTCTTCCCAATCTGTTCTCACTTTATTTCTTTTTTCTTGCCTTATTGCCACATCTAAAACTTCCAATACAGCCTGTAAAAGCTTAGTCAATGTAAAGTTCTAAGGATTTGCTGAAATGTGCTTGCCCCAGGGGGACCCATCAGACACAAGCCCATGAAGGTTCAACCACATTCCTCTTGTCACACGGGTCCAGATTTCATTTCCTGTGATCTGGAGAAATAGCTGACAACAATCATCAGTGTTTGTTAACGACACCCACTCTGCAAAGCCCTTTTAAGCACCTGTGACCGCTAATGAGCTAAACAGAACCTGACTATGAAAGCAAACCTCGAACAGGGACATGATCTGTAAGACAGCGCTGAGAAGGCAGTGTTTCTCCAAGAGTTAAGGTCTGAAGTTGGCTTATGACACATTTTTGAGCATTAATTTTGTTCTTACAGGTTTCCCCTTCTAAATTGAGGGTTGTAGTAATTTAGGAAATACCCTCAAACGTTCTCCCATCCTTATGTACTAGAAATCGTCATTGCTAGAAACTTGAAAATTGGCTTATATGACGAGTAAAGAATTCTGTGCATCTTACCATGTGCTTAGTAACAGGCACTTAAAATATATTTAGACAACTCAAACTCTCTCAAGTCTTCTTTTGTTGAACAAAAGTAAAACCATTAATAGCACTTTTATTTAACAATGTATGTTTCCTATCCATAATGATGTGTTTTTATGCTATACAACACACCTAACCCACTGGAGGGTTTATAGCCATTGTAGGAAGATGGAAAACTTCAGTACCGCTAGATCCTTTTTATGTTTCTACTATAAAAAGTCATGGGTATACTCACATAGGTTCAGGCAGGCCCTCGAAATGTACACAAATGTGGTCTAATTTTTTTTTTTCCAAACACAAGGAATTCCTACACATGAGTTGTAGAAAGTTTTAATTTGATTAAGGAATTAAATTTCAGAGATTCCCCACCCCTAACTCACCCTGGAAGCAGTGGCAAATCCTCTCCAGGCAAGTTAGCCATTCTTTTTCACAATCACTTTACTGATTTTCCTGGATCAATGACTACCTGTGTATTTCAGCAACTCTTGTTCTTGAAACTAGAAGTCATGTAGGTGTCACTCTCTCTCTCATTTCTAGTGAGATCTGGAGTCTGATCTTGGAATGCTGACTTGGCCTCTCTGGGCCTCAGTTTCCCTGTCTGAAAGTGGCAATGCCATCTCACTCTTGTAGCGCTTAAATGAGATGACTTCTGGCTGGCAGGCAGTGGGCCCGTGGTGAGTAACATCTTCCCTTCCTCCCCTTCCTGATTGCCTTTGCTTCCAATCTGCTCTCTCTCTCCTCTCCTCTGCCCACACTGAGGAGTGAGGAGCTCCTTCTTTGGAGTCTCTGTCAGAAATCTGAGCAGCAGGGATCCAGCAAGTGTGACGCCAACGCTACCCCATTCACTTTCACTTACAACCGTGTTCCACTTGTACGGAGTAGGCCTGTGCACAAAACTGGATGTCCTGACATGGTCAGTCACGTTCAGGGGGAAAAGGGCTCCATAAGCAACTCAGACATTCTGGCAAATGGGACTCAAGTCACGCCTTTGCAATTCAGTCACATGACGAGCAACCCATGGACAAGTTGTCATCTCCCCTAACCCTGAACACAGCGTTGTGGCAGTGTGATGCACAGGCTGCTCCTCTGTGGTTGCGATGAGCTTAGAACCAAGACACTGCTTTTGGCACAGCAAGCAACAAAAACACCCTCACCGTATGAAGCAATCATGTTCCATGTAAGAGCATTATTTTTTTTTAAAGAATGGAACAGCCACAGTCTCAATATGTCATCTTGACAACCAACGATGGGTTCCAAACAGGAGAGTCAAGGTTGAATACAGTGTAAACAAAGACATCTATGTGAAGTACCTGTGTGGACTGGGGGGTGGTCTACAAATGGCCACTTGATTCTCATGTCTAGCGCGACACTGCCTGGTCCCCCTCTCTCATTCTGCAGCAGTGTTGGCAGAGCTGCTAGGAGCCCTTCAAGAAAGAGACAGCAGCCAGGAGCCAGCAGGTGGCATCCCTTAAAATGTTTGCACTTGAATGCAAACCAACGACTTGCTTCTTACTTCATCAGGCCTTTCTGGGAACAGCTTTGAAATATTCCTCCCTTGAAACCTTGCTCACTCCTCCATACCATTTCTGAAGCCAGATGTGTTCTACCCTCATCTTCATAAAGAACCATTCGTACTGACGAGGCCACTTCCTCATCCCTGGGTGCCTGTGGGGACAAAAGGAGATCACAGTGAAACCACGGTCCTCGAAGGGGTGCACCCTTGGCTGGAGACCATGGGGCCTTCAGAGTCAGAGCCCGGGGCAGCCCTAGGAAGGCAGAAAGCTGCGGTCCCCACGCAAAGTCGCTGCCAACTCAAGTCTTGAGCCAGGCTCTTTGGCCTGAATCCCAGGTCAACTTCTGAGCGGCTCTGATGCTTTGTGGGTGGGCTGCCTCCTTGGCTGATGCTGATGGTGCTTGGATGGTAGGGCTGGGTAGGGAGCAAACACGGGAGCAGACACAAGACACCTGCACAGGGCAGGTGCTCAGTGGATGTTGGTGACTGTTGTTGCCAGGAAACGCAAAACCTTCATGCATCACTGTCTGAAATGTTAACAGAATGGTGAGCTCATGACACAAGTCTGCTTGGGAAGATTTCCATTCCTGCAGCAAGAACAGCTTAGAACTGGTTCACAGGAAATGTCAAATCCTGCTTCCTGCTATTTACAAACTTGTCTTTTTTTTTTTTTTTTTTTTTTTTTACAGGCAGAGTGGACAGTGAGAGAGAGAGAGACAGAGAGAAAGGTCTTCCTTTGCCGTTGGTTCACCCTCCAATGGCCGCCATGGCCGGCACGCTGCGGCTGGCGCACCGTGCTGATCCGAAGGCAGGAGCCAGGTGTTTCTCCTGGTCTCCCATGCAGGTGCAGGGCTCAAGGACCTGGGCCATCCTCCACTGCACTCCCTGGCCACAGCAGAGAGCTGGCCTGGAAGAAGGGCAACCAGGATAGAATCCGAGTCCCGGTCGGGACTAGAACCTGGTGTGCTGGTGCCGCAGGCGGAGGATTAGCCTAGTGAGGCGACCTACTTTTTTTTTTTTTTTTTTTTTTTTACGATTTATTTCATTTTTATTTGAAAGGCAAAATGACAGAGAAAGATACAGAGAAAGAGATCTTGCATCTGCTGGTTCACTTGCCAAATGGCTACAATGGCCAGGACCGGGTCAGGCCAAAAGCAGGAGCCTAGAACTCCACCCAGATCTCCCATATGGGTGGCAAGACCCAAAGTACTAGGGCCACCCTCTGCTGCTCTCCCAAGTGCACTAGCACAGAGCTGGATTAGCAGTAGAGCAGTCAGGACCTGAACCAGTGCTCCAGTATGGGAGGCTGGCGATACAGGCTATGGCTTAACCCACTGTACTTCCACGCCAACCCCAAACTTGCCTTCCTCCCCATGCATGCCCGCTATGTACTATCATATCCTCAATGGCCAGAGCTGTGGCTCACATTTTTAAAAAATTTCAGCCGGCGCCGCGGCTCACTAGGCTAATCCTCCGCCTTGTGGCACCAGCACACCGGGTTCTAGTCCTGGTCAGGGCACCGGATTCTGTCCCGGTTGCCCCTCTTCCAGGCCAGCTCTCTGCTGTGGCCAGGGAGTGCAGTGGAGGATGGCCCAAGTGCTTGGGCACTGCACCCCATGGGAGACCAGGAGAAGCACCTGGCTCCTGCCATTGGATCAGCGCAGTGCGCTGGCCGCGGCGGCCATTGGAGGGTGAACCAACGGCAAAGGAAGACCTTTCTCTCTGTCTCTCCCTCTCACCCTCTAACTCTGCCTGTCAAAAAAAAAAATTTTCATGAAAATTTCTTTTACATCTAAAAATGTTAGTGGGGTAGGCATTCGGCAGAGCAGCTAAGAGGCTGCTTGGGATGCCTGCAATCCGTATCGCAGTGCCTGCGTTCAAGTTTGAGTTCTAGTCCCCATTCCAGATTCTACACAGCCTGGGAGGCAAAGGTGATGGCTCATGAAGCTGGATCCCTGTCTACCACGTGGGAGATGTGGACTGAATTCCTGGCTCCTAGCTGCAGCTTGGCTCAGGCCTGGCTAGGGCGTAAGCCAGCAGATAAGAAATCTCTCTCTCTGTTTCTCCGCTTTTCAAATAAATAAAATCCTTTTTTTCCCAAATAAAAAATGTTATAAACCTAATACAGCAATCAAGTCCAAGCTGGAGGAACATGCAGAACCAAGCTAAATGCAACAAAAAATTGATGATCTTTTAAAAAGATAATGTATTTTGAAATAAATATGCATAGAATTTAATTAAAAGCACAATGGAAAATACTCTTCTCTTTTCTGGACCAATTGAAGGTAAGCTGTTGATCTGATGTCTCAGCACCACAAATACTCATGCAGCTGAGACAATAACACGATTGTTGCTATCTTAAGCAATCTAGTTTTGTACTGATAACTGGAGCAGACTTTATATCTGGAGGTGGGTTTAGCGGGCAGGTGCGACAAACCTTCATTTACGGGGCAGTGGCTTTGGAACCAGGCAGTGGGTGGAGCTGGAAGTACCTGGAGGAGGATGACTGTGGGAGCTAAAAAGAAGATAAAGAGGGGTGGGAGGGGCTCCTAGTTATTAAGATGCCGGCATCCTATATCCAACAACTGATTCCCGCTTGCTGCTAAGGCAGATCTTGGGAAGAAGTGGTGACGGCTCAAGTGATTGGGTTCTTGCCACTCACATGGAACATCTGGATTGAGTTCCTGGCTCCTGGCTTCTCCACAGCCCAGTCCTGGCATTTACAGAGTACATCAGTGAGCTGCAGTTCTCCTTCTCTCAAAAAAAAATTTTTTTTTAAAGAATACAGGCACCATTGCTGTAGTGTAGTGGGTAAAGCCGCTGCCTGCAGTGCCAGCATCCCATGTGGGCGTTGGTGCAAATCCTGGCTGCTCCACTTCTGATCCAGCTCCCTGCTGTGGCCTGGGAAGGCAGTGGAAGATGGCCCAAGTCCTTGGGTCCCTGCACCCACATGGGAGACCCAGAAGAAGCTCCTGGCTCCTGGTTTGGGATCGGCCTAGTTCCAGCCGTTGCGGCCATTTGGGATATGAACCAGCGGATGAAAGATCTCTCTCTCTCTCTGCCTCTCTGTAACTCTGCCTTTCAAACAAATAAATAAATCTTTCAAAAAAAAATACAGTGGTCAGCTTTATGCCACAGCAAGTTGACCTGCCACTTGGAACGCTTACATCCCATTTTGGAACGCTAGTTCAAGTCCCAGCTCTTCTGCTTGCAATCCAGCTTCCTGCTGATACACCCGGGAAGGCAGCAGAAGATGGCCCATGTATGTGGGCCCCTATCACCCAGGTGGAAAACCAGGATAGTGCTCCTGGCTGCAGGTTGTAGGCAGGCCCAGCTTTAGCCGCTGTGGATATTTGGGCGAGTCAATCAGAGAAGGCGGGAAGATCTTTGTCTCTCTGTGGTGTGTGTGTCTTTCCCTCTCTCTGCTGCTCTGCCTTTCAAATAAATAAATAAATAAATAAATAAATAAATAAATAAATAAATGTTTTAAGAAGAATATAAAGAAAGCTGGAAGTAAGGGGACCGTGATACATAGTGGCGGCAAATTGAGTAGGACAGTTGTCTGTAGAACTGAGGAAGATGGGAAATGAACTTACGGAGCCCTGTGATTGGCAGAGGTTTGACTTGTTCTCACTGCCTTTCATAATGTTTGGGAGGTGAGCGCACCGAGCGTGACAGCCGAGGGTGGAAATCCACATGTGCAGGCTCATGCACGCACAGATTCACATACACGGATCTACGTCTGTGTCTCTCTGTGTGTGCTGGAAACCAGGAGCTCCTGTTGACTGATACAGCCAAGGCCCAACCAATTCAGTTTTCTCCCTTATGTATTTGTAACCTTTTCCCATGGCAGTGAGCAGTGTGGCTTCTGCTGTCTGTCCTCTGCTACTTACTTGATGGTTCCCCGCATGTAGGATCTTCCAGTCTCTGGGGTCAGGGATGGCTCTTCCAGCTTCCTGCCTGCCTTGGGGCACTCTCCCACCAGCATCAACACAAGGTGTGTGCCTTTTTGCATCCCTACACCACTCCCACGTGGACCTTCAGCTCTGGACTGCTGCCTCCAAGCGTAACCCCAACCCCTGGAGACTCCAAGACTGAAAGACCATCCCTTGTGCACACAAGCTCATCCCTCATCACAAGCCCTGGTCTCTGCACGGGGCCACCTTCTCACTCATTCTGTCCCCTTCAGCAATGGTTCTCAAACTTTAGCATCCACCTTAATATCCTGGGGGCACAGTTTTTGCAGTTTGATTACTGGGCTTTGTTTCTGGAGAAATCTGATTCAGTAAACAGGTGGAGGGGCAGGTGGAGGCAGGAAGCTGCGTCTGCAGGACGCTGCTGATGTCAGAGCGAGAATACTGCACTGTGAAATCCTGCTCCGGCACTGCTGGCAGGCACCATGCTTTGCTCAGAGTGGGCGTGTGAACTTGTCTTTGTGTGAACTTGACTTGGCAGGCTCAGTTAGCGTCCTTGCAAGTCGAGGCATTGCCCAAGGTTGAAGCAGGTGGGGACTGTGCCTGTGAGGCCAACTCCAAAGGTGTTGTCAGCCCACTGAAGGCCACCTGCCTGGCCGCTGCGGCCACAGCTGCCAACAGCGACAGTGTGAGGGAGGCTGACAGTTAGGCCACTCAGTGTCATTGTGTAAGACGCACCACACAGCCCAGCCCTGATGTCCCCTCTTTATTGCTGTGTATTTCTGGGCGAACTGCTTGCAAAGTGTTTACAAACCTGGAGAACATGGCCTGCTTGGCAAATTCTCCTTCCTCTGGAGACACCACCATCATCTGGCCGGTGAGCGTCAACCGGACGCATCGGGGATCCTCTGGGTCCACAATGTTCTTTCTGTACAGGAAGCAGATTGTCCATTTGTTATGACAATGGTAGAACGTCAACACGAAACACTAAGGATCTGAATAAAAATGAAAAATCCGGGGCTGGCGTTTGGCGATAGAAGGTAAGATGCTGGTTAAGGTCCCACATTGGAGTTTGAGTCCTGCCTCCAGCTTCCTGCTAATGCAGAACCGGGGAAGCAGCCGGTTATGGCTCAAGTAACTGGATCCTTGCCAGCCATGTAAGATATGTGGATTGAGTTCCCAGCTCCTGGATGTTTTGGGCATTAGGGGAACAAACAGGTGTTCCCTCTGTCAGCCTGTCTCTCTGTCTCCTTCCATCTGTCTTCTTGAATACATTAAAAAATTAAAAACAGTAGCTCATTGCTGATTGTACCACTCAGTTTTTTTTTTTTTTTTTTTTAACACAGCCGTTACTACTTTAAAATACTCCAACACAGGCAGTGTGGTAAGTGTGTCTTCCGAGGTGGACGTTAGTTTGTGTTGTCAGGGCAGCTAAGTAACATCCAAAGCACCTTAGTCACGAGTGCACTGCCCGGGTGGGGAACAGGGAGCTGTTATTCAAAGGGGTCAACATTTCAGTTGTACTGGATGAATTTGTTCTAGTGACCTGCTGGACAACTTAGCACCCTAGAGTTAGTACTACATCATGTATTTAAAACTTGATTGAGGAGGGTAGACATTATGGCTCAGTGGGTTAAGCTGCTGTTGGGAGGCCCAAATCCCATATCAGCGTGCCTACTGCAAGTCCTGATTACTCTGCTTCTGCTCCAGCTGCCTGCTAATGTGCCTGGGAGGCAGCAGATGATGGCTCAGATGTGGGTTCCTGCCACCCACATAGGAGACCTGGATGGAGATCCAGGCTCCTAGTTTAGGCTTGGCCCAGCTCTGGTGGTTGTGGGTATTTGGGAAGTGAACCAGTGGATGGAAGATTTCTCTCTCTCTCTCTGCCTTTCAAATAACTAACTAAATAAATCTTTAAAAATTTATTAAGAAAGTAGATCTCATGTTGCATTTTTGCTGCAAAATCAAAACCATGGGACACAGGAAATGTTGGGAGATGTCGGCTGCATCCATTACTTTGATTGTGGTGATGGTATCACAAGTGTTTGCATACATGCAAACTGCCAAAATTGAACACACTGCATAGGTGCAGTTCTTTTATATTAATGTTACGTCAGTAGAATTGTTAATACAAAGAACGTGGGAGTTGGTGCTTAGTTTGGAGGTTAAGAGGCCCACCTCCCACACCCAGCTCTGGCTCTTGACTCCAGCCAATGCAGACCCTGGGAGGCAGTGATTGGGTTCCGGTCGCCTATGTGGGAGACCTGGATTGAGCTCCTAGCTCCTGGCTCAGCTCTAGCCCAGTCCTGGCCATTTTGGGCATTCAGGGATCCCCTGAATTCACAGCTCCCTCTGTGTCTATCTGTGTCTCAAACAAATAAACAAATACTTTTTTTAAAAAAAGATTTATTTATTTATTTGAAAGAGTTACAGAGAGAGGTAGAGCTAGAGAGAGAGAGAGGTCTTCCATCTGCTGGTTCACTACCCAGATGGCCACAATGGCCAAAGCTGAGCTGATCTGAAGCCAGAAGCCAGGACCCTCTTCTGGGTTTCCCACATGGGTTCAGGGGCCCAAGGATTTGGGCCACCTTACACTGCTTTCCCAGGCCATAGCAGAGAGCTGGATCAGAAGTGGAGCAGCTGGGACTTGAACTGATGCCCATATGGGATGCCAGCACCACAGGCGGCAGCTTTACCTGCTATGCCACAGCACCGACCCCAACAAATAAATTTTAAAAGACAGCATCAAGACTCCCATCAGGAGTCACTATCTGGAATAATGTGAAGCACCACTCACTAGGAGTAGAACACACCTATGTTGCTTGTGGCTAAGCCACGTCGCCCACTGAGAGTACATTTCTTCTTTCTACTGCTTTGTGTTTTCATTTGGAATTAATAACTTCTATTTAGCTTTGTTTAGTTTTCTATATCCTTACCACTATTACTTTTAAACTTTTCCTTTTAGCACATTTTTAAACACAAAATATATTCTCCCGTAATCATAAAAGTTGAAATATAAGTTCATGCAGAAACTTGTACGTAAATGTTTACAGCAGCATCATTTACAGTAGCACCGAGGTGGAAACAACCCAAATGTCCAACAAAATTGGCAAAATGTGCAATACTTTTATCCATGAAATGGAATAAAGTACTAGTACCCCCGATAACATGATTAAACCTGGAACACACACACACACACACACACACATACACACACCCCTCCCAGAGCAGGCAAATCCTGCGACTAAAGTAGATGAGCGACTAGCACTGGCAGAGACTGAGGTGAGAAGAGCCTGGGGAGAGGCTGCTGAGGCACGGACTTCCTTTGGAGGAAAAATAATAATATTCTAGAATTCGCCAGGGGTGCCAGCTGCTCAGCGTGGTGACCGTCCTGCAGCCAAGTGAAAGCCACGCTTTCGAAAGGTGACTTCTGTGGTGTGTTATATCTCAATTAAACAGCATTGCATCGAACCCCATTGTTTTCTCCTGAGGACCCTCTTCCTCTGGTGCCCACGCGTCCAACCTGCTTTCAGTGTGTGTTGCATCACTGTACCCTGGAGAACTCCCTCCAGCAGTATCTGAGACTGTCGCATGTCTGTATGGGGTCACCTCTTTCCTTGGGTACGCAGCTTCCCCTCGCTTCTTCCTTTTGCTGTCATAACTCTGCTGGAAATACATGTTTTCTGAGAAGAAGTACATGGAAGGAAAGAAATATTTGAGGTTTTGCATGTCTCAGAATTTGATTAATTCACCCTCACTGTTTATTGATAATTTGGCTGGGTATTTCAATCTATCTAGAAAATGATTTCCCCAAATAACGTTGAAGATACTGCTCCCTTCAAGAATTGCTACTAAGGGGGCTGGTGCTATGGCATAGCGGGTGGAGCCACCACTTGCAGTGGCGGCATCCCATATGGGCGCTGGTTCAAGTCCCAGCTGTTCCATTCTGATCCAGCTCTCTTGCTATGGCCTGGAAAAGCAGTAGAAGATGGCCCAAATCATTGGGCCCCTGCACCTGTGTAGGAGAACCAGAAGAAGCTGCTGGCTCCTGGTTTTGGATTGGCCCAGCTCCGGCCCTTGCAACCATTTGGGGAGTGAATCAGCGAATGGAAGACTTCTATCTGTCACTCTCTGGCTCTGCCTCTCTGTAACTCTGTCTTTCCAATAAATAAATAAATCTTAAAAAGAAAGAAAACAAGAATTGCTGCTAAGCACTAATGCAATTCTCTTTCTTGCTCTTTGTGTGGGAACTTTCCTTTGCTCCTTTGAAAAATTTTATAAACTAATTTTTTCTATGATTCACTGAAATTTCATGATGTACATTTTAAAAAATCCATTGTTTTGGGCACTTGGTGGGTTCTTTTAAACTTGGAAACTTATGTCTTTTGGTTCTGGGAAATTTTTATTGAATTATATCTTTGCTAATTTTTTCCTTTCATTTTCTCATTCCACTTTTTTCTGCAATTGATTTACTTTAATTGCTGGACATTCTAGATTACTCCTTTAATTTTCTTATTCTTTCTCTCTGCTCCATCTGTCTTTTGATTCTACTTTTTGTGAGATTACTTCAGAGTCTCCTCTTTAACCCTTTAGTTGAGTTCTTTTTAAATTTCTGCCCCTTTTCATTGAGTATTTTTATTTTGAAGCCCACCCTTCTGCAATGTACTGTCCTCTCTCCTGAGAAGTCACTTCCTTCCCTCCTGTACTGCTTTAGTGTTCCCTTCGTTGGGTTTGCTTGGTAGAGACTTTCCTCACACGACTGGTTCCTGTTGGCTATTCACATCTAAAATGTAGAATGCAAAAGTCAATTGGAGGGAAATGGCGCTGTGGTGTAGTAGGCTAAGTCTCTCCCTGTGGTGCTGGCATCCCATATGGATGCCGGTTCGAGTTCCCACTGCTCCACTTCTGATCCAGCTCTCTGTTATGGCCTAGGAAAGCAGTAGAAGATGCCCCAAGTCCTTGGGCCCCTGCACCCACGTGGGAGACCTGGATGAAGCTCCTGGCTCCTGGCTTCAGATCGGTTTAGCTCCTTTCCATTGTGGCCATTTGGGGAGTGAACCAGGGGAGGGAAGACCTCTCTCTCTGTCTCTCCCTCTCTCTCTGTAACTCTGCCTCTCAAACAAATAAATACAATCTTTAAAGGAAAATTTACTTTAAAAGAAAGTCAACTGAAACTCCAACTGCCTAGGGCTGGCTTTTTGATCAAATAATGATCAAGTGTGGTGGTTTTGTTTAGAGACTCAGAGCTACCAGAATCTGTGTATTGCGTGCGTTCCCTTGGGGCTGTTCAGCTTCCCTGGGGAGAAAAGGATTCTCACAGATAAAGCCTTGTTAAAGATGAGCTCATAGTCCAAACTTCCCAGGCAGAAGCAGCAACCGCAGTAGGAACAACAAATGTCAGAAATAAGTACCCAACGCCTATGCTTAAGTGATTATAAGATACAGAAAGTGAAGAGTCTCTCGATTTTTAATTGGAAGCATAGCTTTTTAGGGGTCCTGATTTTATGTGGGGAATCTTTTCAATCTTCACCTGACTTTGTCCAAGATATTTATTTCTCTTATTGTACAAAAACCTAAGCCCCTCTTTTTTCCTACACTGGCAAACTCCAACAGAGAAGTTGGGGCTCTGGCTTTTTTTGTTCCAATCTCATTTTTGACCCCTGGAAGTTTTCCCTTTGCTTCTTAATAGTATGAATTTAAAATAATGTGTATCTTCCTACTGTTTTTCAGATTTATGAAGCCCACGGTCATATTTTCAAACTTTGAACCCTTGTTCAAAGCTCTTTTCCTTTTTAGTTTCCTTATAGAAGATCTGGAGAAATAAAAAATGATTTAAAATAAACTTGGAATTACAGCTTATATGCAATTTTGTATTTTTCTGCTTAAGAAATAAATTGTGGCCATTTTTGAATTTAAATATTTTTATTTATTTAATATGTATTTATTTGTTTGTTTATTCACTGTATTATTTGAAAGGGAGAGAGTGAGAGAGCAGCCATCTGCTGATTCCCTCCTGAAATCCCCAAAACTGTGGCTGGGCCAGGCTGAAGGCAGGAGACGGGAACTCAGTGCAGATCTTCCATACGGGTGACAGAGGCAAGACTACTTCAGCCGTCACCTGCTGCCTCCCAGGGCCTGCATTACAGGAAACTAGCACTGAGAATGCAGCCAGGACTTGGACCCAGGACTCTATGCTTAGTCCAAATGCTTGCCCCACGTCTGAACAACTTACATACAAAAGTACACGTTTTGAAAGCTAGTTAGTCACAAAATTCCCAGCTGAAATCTAACTCATATCTTCTGAAAGATTTTTGCTTTTTGATTTATTTATTCAAGAGGTGCACAGACACAGATGTCTCGTCTGCTGGTTCACTTCCCAGATGCCTGCAACAACCAACGTGGAGCCCGAGGGACCTGCGCTGAAGCCAGGAGCAGGGAACACCCTCCAGCCCTCCCGTGTGGGTGGCAGAAGTCCCAGTCCCTGAGCCATCACTGCTGCCTCCCGGGGTGCACATCGGCAGGAAGCTGGAGTCAGAAGCCAGGGTTGGGAATCAAACCTAGGTCCTCCAAGGCAGGCATTTTAATCACTAAGCTAAAGGCCCACTCCCCATTTTTACGCTGGTCCTGTCTACCGAGAATATCTGAGGAGCTCTGATGTTGAGTAATTTTGTTCTGTGTTTGTGTGAGCTGTGTTGAGTATCTGAGAAATGGGAAAAGCACAGGGTCTGGTCTTAAAGTAGCTGTTTACCATGTGACCTCTGGCCAGATGTCCAAGTCTCGGTTTCCTCTTCCGTTGAGGATGGGGGCTGGCGCTGTAGCACAGTGGGTTAAAGCCCCAGCGTGCAGTGCTGGCATCCCATATGGGCGCCGGTTCAAGTCTTGGCTGCTCCACTTCTGATCCAGCTCTCTATTATGGCCTGGGAAAGCAGTAGAAGATGGCCCAAGTCCTTGGGCCCCTGCACCCACGTGGGAGACCAGGAAGAAGCTCTTGGCTTCGGATCAGCACAGCTCCGGCTACTGCGGCCATCTGGGAGTGAGCCAGCGCATGGAAGACCTCTCTCTCTCTCTGTCTCTGCCTCTCTCTGTAACTCTGACTTTCAAATAAATAAAATAAATCTTCAAAAAAATAAATCTTCAAAAAAAAAAAGGTGAGGATATTAATTTCTTGCCTGCCTTTGGTACAGGTGCAAACATATAAAAATACTTTGAGCATCATAAAGAAGTAACGAATAGTATTTGAAACATTCTCTTCTAACATACATGCATTCATGGAATGATATTAATTTAATATGAACAGGCTAGAGATGGAGAAGCCCTTTTTTTAAAAAAATGTTTTATTTATTTGAAAGAGTTGCAAAGAGAGGGAGACACAAAGAGAGTATAGACAGAAATATCTACTAACTCCCTCCTTAAATGCCACAATGCCTGGGACTGGGCTAGGCTGAAGCCAGGAGCCTGGAACTCTATCCAGGTCTCTCATGTGGGTAGCAGGGCCCCAGGAACTCCTGCCGTCTTCCACTGCTTTCCCATGTGCATTAGCAGGGGGCTGGATCAGAAGCAGAGCAGCTGGAACTGGAACCAGTGCTCATCTAGAATGCCGTATGGCAGGCAGCAGCTTAACCTGCCATGCCACAGGCTGGCCCCAAAGCCTTTATACATAGCTTTTATAAATAGGCTGATTCTTGCTGCTTTCTTTTAGTCCATTGCCCTAGAGCGCTTTTCTGGCACCGCATTTCATTATCTAAGGTTGGAGGGGAAACCTTTCTGATAGATTGTCCTCTAACATCAAAGAAGGAAGGGAAGCAAAAGACATCTTGCATTTTCCTTTTGTTTGAGGTCATTTATAGCCAGGAGGAAAGGAAGAAGGGGCCCTTTTCTTGTCAGGTTTGTACAACCTGCCTGCCTGAGCATTCTGATACATACAGGCACACGGACAAGTGATGAAGGACTGGAAAGACACACAGCAGGGAGGCCTAGAGTATGGGCTCCGAATCAGCCTCGTTGCTTTGAAACCAGGTCATGACTCAACCTCTGTGTGCCTCAGTCTCAGCACCTGTGCAAAACAGATCAAAGTAATTTCTGCCTGGCGGTGTTATTTTTACATGTGGGGGTTAGGAGGATAAAGCGGACTCCTTCCCTCTGATGATGGGCTGGGAGCTCAATTAGAATAATCTTGATTATCTCCACTGCTCAGACTGAAGTTGGTGAATTTGGAAGACACTGGATATGTGTAACTTAGTCCCATCACCCCGCAGGAAGTATACGTAGCACCTGGCAGGAAGTACACACCACTCCACAGGAAGTACACATCACCCCACAGGAAGTATACATTCTATTCTATTCCTTTATACCATGAATTAAGAAAAGGCTTACCATAACTCAGGGAGACTTATGGAGCAGCCAAACCTGCCAGCTCCTTGGCTTTGAACTTCCAGCCTCCAAAACAGTGAGACAATAAATTTCTGTTGTTGAAGGCCCTAGTCTGGGCGAGCTAGTTCTGGGAACTGGGGTGGGCAATAAGGCAGTGTAAGGACTGAAAGGTGACCTTGATATAATGAACAACAAAACCTCCGCTGCTGCCTCTGTGGTTCAGGCTCCCACAGATGTACGTTGCTATGGTGGTGGAAGGGATTCAATGAGCCAGGGTAGTGGATAATGGATAATGTGGGTGGGAGTTAAGTCATAACATTTTGGCCATGTCTGAGCCAAGGCTTCTTCCATGGAGCCCAGGGAAATGTGGGAAGATGTATTTTATTGACACCTAGAAATGTTGCATATTTTTACCATTCTAATGATAGCATGCCAGGATCATTGATAAAAGCCAGGCCCCATTTGTAAGCAACCCAAACAGGTTCTGGATGGGCTGAGAAGACCGTCTCAAATTCACATATGTGGCTGCCTATAATATTTAGCTTTGTAACTTAATTATTGCTTGAGAAAGTGATATGCTTTCTCTAACTTCTCCATTTTAATTAAAAAATATAATTAGTGTTCTTTTTTAAAATTTTTATTTATTTATTTATTTATTTCGACAGGCAGAGTGGACAATGAGAGAGAGAGACAGAGAGAAAGGTCTTCCTTTACTGTTGGTTCACCCCCCAGTGGCCGCTGCAGCCAGCGCGCTGTGGCTGACGCATGGCGCTGATCTGAAGCCAGGAGCCAGGTGTTCCTCCTGGTCTCCCATGCGGGTGCAGGGCCCAAGCACTTGGGCCATCCTCCACTGCACTCCTGGGCTACAGCAGAGAGCTGGACTGGAAGAGGAATGACCAGGACAGAATCCGGCGCCCCGACCGGGACCAGAACCTGGTGTGCCAGCGCCGCAAGTGGAGAATTAGCCTATTGAGCTGCGGTGCCGGCTGAATTAGTGTTCTTTTAAAAATTAATACATTTTTAGTTATTTGAGAGACTTCCTAAATGCCCAGAATGGCTGAGGCTGGGCCAAGCTGAAGCCAGGAGCCAGGAACCCAACTGCTTCAGCCTCACCTGCTGCCTCTTAGGGCCTGCGTTAGCAGGAAGCTGGAGTTGGGAGCAGAGCTAGACTTGAACCTAGGCCCTGCAACATGGGAGGCAGCTGTCCCAGGTGGCAGGCTAACTGCTAGCCCAAACACCATTTCTCCATTTCTAAGATATGATTTTTTTCATGTACATATCTTTTCATGTCTTTTAAAAATTATTTTGAAAGAGAGAGAGCTTCTATCTACTGGTTCACTCCCCAAATACTCACAACTGCTGGAGCTGGGTCAGGCCAAAGCCAGGAGCCAGGTACTCAGTTCACATCTCCCACATGGGTGGCAGGAACCCACTTGATTAGGCCATTGTTGCCTCCCAGGCTGTATATTAGCAGGAAGCTATAATCAGGTGTAGAACCGGGACTCAACCCCAGGCACTCCGATATGGGATGCAGCTGTCTGTTCCAACTGGAGGCTTAACTGCTGAGCCAAAAGCCTGTCTGCCTATCTTCTCATATTTTAAGACATGCGGCTTGTTTAATCCTCACAACAGCCATACGATGTGGGTTGCATACCATTTTCTCTTCATGTGCAGTAAAGGGTTAACTCTGCAAGACTGGGTGGCCCCAGGCCTGCGCAGTCCAGAGAAAGGCCTGGCTTCGGCAGCTCCTGGAGAGTCACCCCTGAGCCTTAGCATGTCCCGCCTGATGAGAAGTTCTGCACATCTGAGGCCTGGCCATGCTGTCTCAGTCTGACATTTTGGGGGGCTGGAGACTTGACAGCTACAGCACCTGTATCACTGAACTGCATAAACATCCTGGTGACACAAGGCTCCAGGGAGCTCCCCTGGCTGGCAGTACCCTGCACACATGTTGTCACACATCTTGGCTGGGAGAATTAGGCACGTACTCTTGGCGCCACTGGGAGGAGGCACCTGGAAGTTTGTGTGCTTATTTTCTCCTGGGCTTTGTCCTATGCTCCTTGGGCTTTTGAGGCTCGCGCGCGCGCTCTCTCTCTCTCATTTATTTATTTAGAAAGAGAGAGATCCTTCATCCACTGGTTCACTCCCCATATGGCTGCAGCAGCCAGGACTGGGCTAGGCTGAAGCCAGAAATCAGGAACTCCATCCTGGTCTCCCACATGGGTGGCAGGGCCCAAGTACTTGAGCCATCCTCCACTGCCTTCCTAGGTGCATTAGCAGGGAGCTGGATTGGAAGCAGAGTAGCCGGGACTCCAACCAGTGCTCCAATATTGGGATGCTGGTGTCACAGGCAGTGGCTTAACCCACTACCCCACAATGTAAGCCCCTACGCTTGAGGATCTTGATCTTCTCACTGTAATAAACCACGAACTTTTGAGTCCTGCGAGTCCTTCTAGGAGATAACCGAATCTGTGGGTGGTCTTGGAGTCCCTAGGCCACACCGGGCCAGGCTGGCTTTGACAGCTCCTCTTTTCATAGATGGTAAATATCATAACATGGCTGTTGATGCGTGAGTCACTAAAACCCATCCTCATGCAAGACACGCCATTAAAATCTTAAGCTACATCTGTCAAGCACAGCACAGGTTCTGTTCTACTGAAAGAACTTGTTTTCACCTGCCTAGCAGCTCTCTCTGATACACCCTGTTGAGTTGTAACAAAAGACAATCATGGTGGACAAGCCCACATATCCAGGTACAATGCTGACTGTGGAAACATCATGTGCCAATCCCAAGTGTCCCATGCTATGCTGTTTTCGACACTGTAAACATGCAGTTGCTGAGTTATGGATTTTTCTTGTGGGTGAGGATGAATGATTGATAGCATGTGATCTACATAATAGCTATCAAATCCGAATCTACCACGGAACTTACAAATAAAACCAGAGAAGTATAGAAGAAAATAAGTAGTGAACAGGAATTGAATTTCCACATATGGATATACACGGGATTTGTGCCTGGATAAGACTCTCATCATTTGGCCCAATTTTTTTTGTTCACTGTGAAGGCTAATTTCTTCACAAACTTGCTCTGTGAGGAAAGCAATGAAATTAGCTTACTCATAAGTAAGTCACTGTAGAATAACAGTGCATTCATTTAAATGGGGAGCGTTTATGCTTCTTCACTATGGGCAACTGTGGTGGAATGAGAAGGCCATGCCAAGGTGGCCGCTGACAACGGAGCCTGCCTGGCAACAGGCTGTGATTGGATGGCTTCAGAAACTGCCTCGCAACAGGGTGTGATTGGTTAGGGCATAGACCGCCCCTTGACCAGATTGGCTGCCTTAGTTATATAAGCTGCTGTAGCAACTGAAATAAATGAGTCTGCGGGCTGCTCCCCTCTGGCCTGCTTTCACCCAACTCCCGGGGTCTGTGTGGTGACTCCGTGCCTCTTGTCCCCACCATGTTCCTCCTCTCAGAACAAATCAACCCAACCGCAACAGGCAACTACATACAACAGAGAGGAGATTGTATATTTAAATAGGGAAACAGAAACCTTTCTAGTCACACAGCTGGAAACCCAGCGCAATTCCATGTCACTTCCTTCCCACTGGTGGAAGTGGGGATAATGAGCACCACCCCAAAGACCTCCACATCCCCATCTCTGGAACATGGAAATTTGTGGCCTTACACGGCCAAGGAGTTAAGGTTGCCACTCTGGATAGAAGATTAGCCTGGATTCTCTGGCTGGGCCCAGGGCAAGAGAATGTGGAAGGGCCATGCTGTGAGAAGATCCACCTGTCTGTTACTGGCTTTGGGTACATGAGCCAGGAATGCAGTCAGCCCCTAGAAGCTGGAAGAAGCAAGAAAAGGGACATTGTCCTAGCACCTCCAGGAAGAAACAGTCCTGCCAACAACCCAGTTTGAGTCCAGTGAGACCTGTTTTGGGCTTCTGACCCTTAGAACTAGGAGATGACAAATTCATGTTCTTTTAGCCATGATCAGTTGTGATGACTTGCTGCAACAGCAATGGGAAAGGAATACACCATGGAAAGGAAGATGGATTGCAGCCCGGCCCTCGATCGCATGAGTGTAGCACTCCTGAGGTTACTGGCAGCTGTTGCTCCTCACGTGGTCAGCAGAGGCAAGACCCACTAGGAAAAGGGGTACTGTGTACCCCAAGGGCCACGATTTATGACCGTCAGTTCCGAGAGGCAACTTTGGTCTGTGGGAGGCATTGCCCCTCCTCTTGGTAACACATCTCACATCTTTCTCACACACAGCATAGGAACCCTGTTCCACCCATGGGGCTTGAACACCTGGGCTGCAGATACTCATCTCCAGTGGTAGTGATGGATGCAGAGACTGGCGCACGAGCAAGCATGGACTTCCGGGATGGAAATCCACTTCCTCTCCTTCGGAGTTACTCTCTCTTTTGCTGTACATAAATGGGAGACACGTGTTCCTAGGTGTGCTGGCCACAACACTTTGGGCCAGGCCAAAGCCAGGAGCCAGGAGCTTCTTCTGGACCTCTCACATGAGTGTAGGAGCTCAAGCACTTGAGCCATCCTCCACTGCTTTCCCAGGTGCATTAGCAGGGAGCTGGATGGGAAGTGGAGCAGCTGGGATTCGAACCAGTACTCATATGGAATGCCTGCACTGCAGGCAGAGGCTTAACCTTCTATGCCACAGTGCCGGCCCCTAGAATGGATCTTATAACTAGGACATGCTTACCGAATGTTGAGTGCTATTAATAGTGATCCAGAAATGGTTTTCAGCGAAGTTACCATGGAACTACGGTAAGCAAAGACACCCATATGCATATGTTTCCATTAACACAGTATCATGCAAAGCCAAGACAGCCTGTATTTACAAAATATTCACAAAATTATACATTTTCCTGAAATAAGACTCTATAGATGATGGTCTACATGGAACAGTTTTCCATGGGTTTCTTGCATTTCTGAATGTCTGCTGAGCTCAGGTCCTGGCTACCTTTGCTCTGGGCCATCTCTTCACACAGACACAACCTTGGAAGACAGAGCGAGTGTCTCCCTCTGGGGCAAGGGGTAGGCTCCCCAGCAACAGATTTTGATTCTCTAGGCTCAGGGTTCCTCTCCTGAAATAGAACCCAGTGTGTGTGCAGGTGCCCTTGGGCTGCCTGACGTGGGATTGAGACTGGAAAAACCAATGCCATAGGTATCCTTACCCGTGAAGAGAGAAAAAGAAAGTCAGAAAGAAAATGAAATCCCAGAGAACAAACTTGTGATCACTGGGACCAGAAGAGAAGGAACAAGCCAAGAATGGACAGCACTCCAAGGAAGTTAGTGTCTGATTTCTGAAGGACAGATCTGGTGGAGTTGGATGAGATGGGGGTGACGGACAGATGGACGGACGGATAGAGGGGAAGCGAAGAGCCTGAGATGGGGGTCATTGTAGCTCCCTGCACAATCCTGCTCTCCCCTCTTGGGGAGAGGCACGACGTCAACTTTCTCCCCGTGACCACTGTTAGATCTCACTGTCTTGGTCAAACGACTGTTGACAAATAGGCAGGGAAGAACTTGTGTTCTTACGTCTTCTCCATGCATGCACAGCAGGTAGAAATGCCCAATAAATATCGTGCGAAGAAAAACAATTCTTATTTTCATCATGATGTTTAATATGTTACTTTGCACACAGTATACTTAGCTAATGTTTCTTTGGATATATTATCAGTATCTTCCTACCTTGTCTTTAAATCATTGAAATAATTGCTTTTCCTCCCAAATTCCTTTTTAATTCAACTAATTAAAATCACTTTTCTTGGTCAGACCTTTTTTTTTTTTTTTTTACCATTTCTACACACTAGATAATTTAGATGCAATTATGCATTATCTCAGAAAAATTACTTTAATTCCTTGCTTGTCTGATGGGAGAGGCAAAGTCTATAGACTTAGAAGGACATTGACCAGGAACATACCCGAATGTAACTGGAATGTCAGTTCTGAATCCTTGGGAATCTTTCTGTTTCTTCCAATGACAAAATAAGAGAAAATTAGATAAAAAATATGTTGGAAAATGTTTGCAAATCATATATCTGAAGAGGGCTCTATCTAGAATATATTAAAAACCCTTACAACTCAACAACACAAAGAGAAATAACCCAATTCAAAAATAGGTAACACATTTGAATACATAGCTCTCCAAAGAAGACATAAAAATTGACCAACAAGCACAAATAATGACATTCAGCCTCATTAGTCATAAGGGAAATGCAAATCAAACCACTTCACACCCACTAGGACAGCTATAATAAAAGAGACAGACAATAGGGAATGTTAGTGAGGACACAGAGGGACAGGAGGCCCCATACATTGCTGGTGGGAATATAAAATGGTGCAGCCACTCAGAAATATAATTTTGTACTTCTTCAAAAAATTAAACATTGAATTACCATATGACTCAGACATTCCACTCCTAGGAATGCACCAGAAAACATATACTTGCACAAAACTGTCCACAAATGCTCATAGCGGTATTATGCATGACAGCCAAAACATGGAAACAAATGTCCTTCAACTGATGAATAAGTAATATGTGAAACAATCACATGGTAGAATATTATACAGTCATAAAAGGGATAAATTGCTAATGTAGGCTACTGTGATGAATCTTGAAAATACACCAAGTGAGGTTTGCAATGCTGGCTTCCATATCAAAATGCAGGTTCAAGTCCTGGCTGCTTCTCTTCCAATCTAGCTTCCTGCTAGTGTGCCTAGGAAAGCAATGGATGATGTCCCAAGTAACTGAGCCCCTTGCACCCACGTGGAAGACCCGGATGGAGTTTCTGGCTTCTGGGGTTGGCCTGGCTGAACCCTGGCTATTGCAGCCATTTGGGGAATTAATCAGTGAATAGAAACTCTCTTTCTCTTTCTCTCTGAGTCTCTTCATCTCTCTCAGTTGCTCTTTCAAATAAACACACAACTCTTAAGTTAAAGTAATTATGCTAAGGGAAACAAGCCAGTCCCCAAAAGCCACATATTGTAACATCCCATTTATAGGAAATGTCCAGAATATGCAAATCTTTGGAGACAGAAAGTAGATTATGATTGCCAGGGCCCAGGGTCCCTAAAATACACCCATTGCATCTATTTTACTAGCTCTGAAAGCTCTTTCAAAGGTGTTTGTTTAGGGGAGGCACACAACCTCATCACTTGTTCATGTCATTTCTGCTTAAGATGAAGGCGTGTCCATCAGTGAGAAAAACACTTGTGAACTGGGTGGAGAGAACAGTCAGAAGACAGAGGAGAAAGGCAGTGTAGGGACAGAGGAACTGGAACCATTAGTGGATTCATGAACTGGACAGAAACCATGGGGACAAAACTCTATTGGAAACAAAATTAAGGAGAGAGAAGTGGCTACAGATGGCTATGAAATAAGCCCCAGAAATGAGCAGAAGAAAGAAAACAACACTGGAACACCTGCTCATTTAGCTCTGCCTTTGCAGATTTCTCTGACTCTTCTATAAAAGCTACTCGGGTTAATGCTAGCTCCAGCAATACAGGGATGTTTAGGGGGAGGGGAGAGAGGAGAAGAGATAACACAAATCGGAACAGAAAGCAATTTATTTAGAAGATTTATATGTTGCCTTCAAGGGGGGAATGAACAAGAAGCAGTGAAGAGAAATTGGATTCAACTTCTGGATCTGATTAGGGCTGAGCCCTGTGCTTTGAAATGCATGTCGCATCTCAGGTGGACACAGACAGAGATGCATCTTGGCTATTAGCTCACGGGCCTGCTGCAAGCTGGTGCATCCCCTGTGTGTGCATCAAATGGAGTTCTTGGAGAGAGAGGCGGAATGAACAGACACGGTTCCAGGGGCACAAATCCCAGAGCCTGCCTTAGCACTTGGGCTGGGCTGAGATTGTCGTCTGTCATTCAACATTCTCTTCCTACAAGGACAGTCAGGGAGGCAGGTGGAAGGAGGAATGCTATGAGACAGTTACACTTTTCCAGAACCCTTTTTACTTTTTGCACAGAAGAGATGATTAAATTCAGCCGGTGTGAATTCAGTTATTTGTGCCCACTAGGGGTTTACCCTAACCCACGACATAACCAGGATCCTGTTTCACTGAAGGAATTCCTGTTCCCACGTTGGTGCCCACAATAGACCAGGGCTGCCTAAAGGGTAGGACAGGAACTACAAGTGTGTCTGAGCAGGTGATCCCAACAGCTCTGGTGCGAGCAATATTGTTTTTTTTTTTTTTTTTAAACTTATTTACCTGATAGGCAGGGAGGGAGAGAGCTCTCCCATATGTTTGTTTACCCCACCCAAATACCTGCCACAGCTGGGGTTGGATCAAGCTAAAGCCTGGAGCCAGGAACTCTCTCCTACACGGATGGCAGGAACCCAAGTACTTGAGCCATCACTTGATGCCTCTCAGGGTGCTTGTTACCAGAAGCTAGAATCAGAAGTGGAGCTGGGTTTCCAACCCAGGCACTCCGCCATGGAATCCACACATCCCAAGCATTGTCTTCACCACTGCATACACTAACCCAGAATGTTAGTGTCCTCCACGATGTTGAGCCACATCAAAGTCTGATGAATTAAAGAGCTCTGGTACAAGCCACCATGCATCCTTAGGGCAGGAATGCTCTCCCCGTTGGGGAGTAAAAGGGCTTTCACTCCATAATGCACTTCACTGAAATCCACTGGGCAGGTGCGGGTGGGGGTGGGGCAGCCTGTGGCCAGCAGTTAAGATGCCTGAATTCCCGCACCGCTCAGTGGAGAGCCTGGTTTTGATTCCTGGCTCCAGCTTCCTGCTAAAGCAGACCCTGGGAGGCAGCAGGGATGGCTCCAGTCATTGGGTTCCCGCCCCCCCGGGAGGGAGACCAGTATTGAGATACTGGCTCCCAGCTTTGGCCTTGACCCAGCCCTGGCTGTTGTGGATGGGAACTCTTTCTCTAATGTTCTCTCTTAAACAAATAAGTAATTAATTAAATAAAACAAAAGGCTTTTGGGGAAGTGGGGAGAAAGTGCTTTCAGATCCTCTTTTCTTGACAACCAACAGTCTAGTTAAGAACCTAACATTTGTCCAAATTTTTTCATTTCTTTTTTTTTTGATAGGATTTATTTATTTATTTATTTATTTATTTGAAAGGCAGAGTTACAGGGTGGCAGAGGCAAAGAGAGAAGTGTTTCAACTGCTGGTTCACTCCCCAAATGGCTGCAATGGCTGGAGCTGGGCTGATCTGAAGCCAGGAGCCAGGAGCTTCTTCTTGGTCTCCCACGTGGGTGCAGGGGCCCAAGCACTTGGCCATCTTCTGCTGCTTTCCAAAGTGCAATAGCAGAGAGCTAGATAGGAAGTGGAGTAGCCAGGACTCGAACCAGCGTCTCTATGGGATGCAGGCACTGCAAAGTGTAGCACTTTACTCGCTACACTGCAGCGCTGGCCCCCTGAAATTTTTTCATTTCAGGAGAGCTATCTGACGAAGTTCTTTGGGTTTCATTTAGGTACTTCTCTTCTGTTTGAAAACTGATCCAATATCATCATGCAGAAGAGTTCCCCCATCCTCCCGCCTCCCACCCTGACCCCACGCCAGCCCTGCTGCACTAAGAAGATACAAATGGAAAACCTATGGTGTGCAAGCACCCAGCTCTACAAGGGAAGAGGTTGCATCGCTCAAGTGGTCTTTATCCATCAAAATCTATTGAATTTGCACACAACTGGGCCCTGATCACTTAGTTGTAGGCACCTGTCCATGTCCATGGGCATTGACAGGAGAGAGAAATAAAGGGGCGGGGGGAGGGTGGCTGATGGTCAGAATCTTTTAAGCTAGAATCTTCTTTTCAATTTGCCATCTTGCTAGAAAGTAGATTCTCACCCCTAATTATCCAATTAGTTAATGAAGAAATCACATCACCCCAGAGTAAACAGATTAATTGAATAAAACAGACATTAAGTAAGCTAACAATTATCAGGCAAGACATGTTTGTGGATTCTGGCTTGGATGGAAGTCATGTTTGACAAGTGGGAAAGCCGCCTCCCGTTCTAGGTTTTTCAGACTGTCATTTTTTTTTTTTTTTACCTTTTGAAATATTGACTTGTCCAATAAAGATGTAATATATTCCAGGTGTACGATATGATTTGATTTACACATACGCTTTGTAATGATTGCTGCAGTCAAAAAAGAGCTCCATCACCAACCATGCTGCACCTTAAACTTGTACCAGAACTTGTTCATCTTATAACTCAAAGCTGAAAGTGTTTCGTCAACCAACATCCGCCCTGTGTCCTCCACTTCCCTGCCCCTGCAACCACAGTGCTACTCCTGGCTTTTGGGAGTTCCACTCCCTTGGGCTCCACATATGAAGTCACATCATGCAATATGTCTTTCTGTCATGCTATCATTTTGACTTGACCTTACAAATGACAACAGCCATCCTGGGGCTAAACCACAGTTCCTAGCAGACCATTCCTGGAAATCCACTTAATGTTCTCATTTTCCTCTTCCAGGTCTCCCATGTGGGTGCAGGGGTCCAAGGACTTGGCCATCTTCCACTGCTTTCCCAGGCAATAGAAGAGAGCTGGATAGGAAGTGGAGCAGCTGGTACTTGAACTGGCGCCCATATGAGGTGCCACGCTTCAGGCCAGGGTGTTAATCTGCTGTGCCACAGCGCCAGCCCCTATGTTCTCATTTTTCTAAAGCAGTGTCAGAAGCAATCCATAGCTCCTTTAGGCTATAAACCTTTGTTTCCAAGAGGCTCTGGTCCTTGTGCTGGGGGAGGGGCGAGGCGACCCAGATAATTTTTTTTTTTTAGAATCTTTTTTTTTCTTTCTTTTTTTTTAAATTTTTTTTACAGGCAGAGTGGACAGTGAGAGAGAGAGACAGAGAGAAAGGTCTTCCTTTACTGTTGGTTCACCCTCCAATGGCCGCTGCAGCTGGTGCGCTGCGGCCGGCGCACTGCACTGATCCGATGGCAGGAGCCAGGTACTTATCCTGGTCTCCCATGGGGTGCAGGGCCCAAGTACTTGGGCCATCCTCCACTGCCTTCCTGGGCCACAGCAGAGAGCTGGCCTGGAAGAGGGGCAACCGGGACAGAATCCGGTGCCCCAACCGGGACTAGAACTCGGTGTGCTGGCTCCACAAGGCAGAGGATTAGCCTAGTGAGCCGCGGCGCCGGCCCGCGACCCAGATCATTAATTGGTCCCTCTCATCCCTGACCTCGAAGCAGTTGAAATTCACTCTTCTACCCCAAGAATGTGGAAGTTTTAGTTAGGAAGTCAGATATGAGCTTATGTGTGTGTGACAAAGGCCTAAAGAAAAGACATCTATATCCAGCATATGCATCTGCATCTCAAAGTCATCCTGATAACGTTTCAGGGGCAGCCCAGTGTTTGCATCCTGCCCTGCCCCTTCTACCCGATAACCTGCCAGGTGGGGGTCCCCGCCCCTTCTGCCTGACAATCTTCCACAATCTCCCAGATGCAGCCCAGTATCTGCATTTCAAATACCCTGCCCTGGATCCTGATTCTCCAGGGGGTCCTGCTCACCCTTCCTCTAAACTCAGGATGGTGCCAGCTAGCCTTCCTCCTGTGTGATACCTTCAGGGGAAAACTCAGATAGGAGCTTCTTAATATTTACTTCCATAAAATCCTTTGTTTCAGGAGGAGATGTGTGAAGACAAAGACCCATCTCCTTTAAAACCGGACGGCGCGCTCAGCCCTCTGCCTCTATGCTGAGCTGCCCGCCTGCCTGCCCAGGTGTAATCTCCCCACTCAACCATGTAACCTCACTCCTCCCCGACCCCCTGTCTGAGTGACTAGGCACTCTCTCTCAGGTCCTGTCTGGAGAGGTGCCCATCCGTCCTTATGGATGTCCTTTTCCCTAATAAACTTTGTTACTTTACTTTCCACTACTCTCTGTCTCACGCCTGAATTCTTTCTTGCGCGAAGACAAGAACCCTGCCATTCACCGGTAACAGAAGTTCCCCCTTTACGGCATGTTTTGTAGCAAACTATATATAAAAATATAGCACCTTACTCAACAGACTGTCGTACAAACAGATGCCCCTTGATGTACAATAGGGTTATGTCCTGATGAACAAACCCTAAGTTAGAACCATCATTAAGTCAAAAATGCATTGAATCCACGTACCCTACTGCACATCCTAGCTAAGCAGAACCCCCATGAGTTGACATCCTACATTGTATCATTATGGCTCCTCTAGGAGCATCCTGCCTCCCATCACTCACAGAGGCACAGGGCTCTCAGATCTCTTTCCTCTCACTACTTCCTGCTTTCAGCCCTGCTGGGACCTGTCGGTGGATGAGTCTTTCCCTAGGCGGAGGGGCGTGGTAGCCTCGTTCACGGATCTATGTTCGCTTGTCTGTTTCCCAGGGCAGGTGTGTCTGGGTTCTGGGATCAACATGTTCCAGCATGACTGGTTTTAGGACATGTGCAGTAGGACACCCTTGAGAGGTTAAGAAAGGAATCCTGGGAATATATGTCTACCAACAGCAAGCCTGACTTACCAAAACCAGGGAAAATATTCCCTGACAAAGGGAACATTTCTTTTCCTGGCTTTTTGTCACAACCTGACAGAGAACTGGGTGGGCTGAAGGGTCCCCACTTGCCAAGGGAATGACAGGGTCACCTGCAGGCTGCCCTCTACAGCACACACTTGCTCTTATTAGCCCTGGAAGAATGACCACACTGTTTGGCTACTGGGATTTTCACGCTACTCATAGAGAACAGTAGAATTTCAGAGGGGAGATGAAGCCAATTGATTTTCTATGGCACGGCATCGCCACATTGTACAGGGAATGCCACTGGAGACCCTGAGGTTAGAGGACTCACCCAGGTCACCTCACCACCAGATGGGGTGGGGCACGGCAGGGCTTGAAATGCAGCCACCACACCAGCTCTGTGTGGCCATTTCCTGTTCAGTAGGGAACTTCAAGCTTTGCAATTTTGCCTTCAGACAAAGGTGTCTGGATCAATGCTCCACCTGTGCTGAAATACCATCAGAAGGCTTGGGAAAGTGGGTCAGAGGTTGCTGGTTCTTTATGGCAGATGCAGGGACAAAAATGAACTGGAAAAACAATAAGCTGTGTATTGCATGTGTGGGGAGAGAAGCTGCCGGCTCCTCCGGCGCCAGCCCGCAGTCCTTGCCTGCAATGCCAACAGCTGCATTTCACCCACCCACTTCCAGGCAAGGCACTGTGTCCCTGTGTCCAACACTCCCAGTGAACCCTAGGATAAGGCAGAGATTATTACAGACATCCTCGACCTACAGTGGCTCTCCTTAATTATTTTCAGACTAGCCATATAGCAAAACCACAGTGTTTTTTTTTTTTTTTGACAGGCAGAGTGGACAGTGAGAGAGACAGAGAGAAAGGTCTTCCTTTGCCGTTGGTTCACCCTCCAATGGCCGCCGCGGCCGGTGCACTGCGGCCGGCACACCACGCTGATCTGATGGCAGGAGCCAGGTACTTCTTCTGGTCTCCCATAGGGTGCAGGGCCCAAGTACTTGAGCCATCCTCCATTGCACTCCCTGGCCACAGCAGAGAGCTGGCCTCGAAGAGGGGCAACCGGGACAGAATCCGAGGCCCCGACTGGGACTAGAACCCGGTGTGCTGGCGCCGCAAGGCAGAGGATTAGCCTAGTGAGCCACGGCGCCGGCCAGGTCTTCCTTTTTGCCATTAGTTCACCCTCCAATGGCTGCTGCGGCCGGCGTGCTGTGGCTGGCGCACCACGCTGATCCGATGGCAGGAGCCAGGTGCTTCTCCTGGTCTCCCATGGGGTGCAGGGCCCAAGCACTTGGGCCATCCTCCACTGCACTCCCTGGCCACAGCAGAGAGCTGGCCTGGAAGAGGGGCAACCAGGACAGAATCCAGCGCCCCGACCGGGACTAGAACCCGGTGTGCCGGCGCCGCAAGTCGGAGGATTAGCCTAGTGAGCCACGGCGCCGGCCTCACAGTGTTTTTTCATTCTCAGTCTATTAGTCAACAAATCACATGAGATAGCCAACACTTTTTTATAATCTAGACTTCATGTTAAATGATGCTGCCCCACTGTAGGCCAATGTAAGTGCTCTGAGCACGTGTAAGGGAAGTGATGCTGAGCTACGCTGTTTTGTGAATTAGGTGTGCTGAATGCATTTTCCGCTTATGATATTTTCAGTTTATAGAGGGTTGATCAGGACACAACGTTATCAAAAGTGGAGGACGCCTGCATTCCTATTTTACAGACCAGGAAACTGAGGCTGACAAAGGTTAGGTAACTTGTTCTAAATCGACCATTTATTGAGAGGGGGAATTCTAATTTATCCACTCCAAGGGCAAAGACATCAGTAGGCATATCAATGTTCTGTTAAGGCCATGTACTCAGAAGGGCGTCCATGTCTGACTCTCTCCTCAAGACTCCCCAGGACCTGTGCATGCAAAGCCAAACCCTTGCGTACCTGCAAAACTCCCCCTCAGATTCGGGCAGCGTCAGCGAGGCCATGGGGTTCTTCACCAGATCGGCCACCACGGGGTCCCTGGCCGTCACGTAGAAGAAAGGAATCCCAGTGCTGTTGTTGAAGGGACCATCACTGACGGGCAGGCAGTTCCCAAAAGGCAGTCCTTGGATCTAACAAACACCAAAAATGGCCTTTTCATTAAAGCATCGTGGGCTGATGAGCTAGGGGCTCGCCTTGTGTCTCTGGACAGGAAGTACAGCACTGGGGAGTTGGGGAGGGCACCCCAGCTTCACAGTAATAATACAGGCAAGGTAGTTCCCAACCTGCCCGAAGCTCCCAGTGATGGCTCCAGGCTTTGTCTATGACACGTGCTACAGTGGCACCCTGTCTGGAAGGGACGGGGTAAGGACTTCTCTCGAAGCTGCCTGTGTGCAGCCAAATCTACTCACTTGAATGAATTTCACATTAATTAGGGGATGGATTGTGTCAAGCCTGTCACAGAAGTGCCCCTGAGAGCCCCACTGCTCTCAGCTCTTTCTCCAAGGATTTCTTTTTAAAAGACGTATTTTTATTTATTTATTTGAAAGGCAGAGTCACAGAGAGTCATGGAGAGACAGAGCGAGGTCTTCCATAGTCTGGTTCATTCCCCAGATGGCCATAACGTTCCTGCCTGGGTCAGGCCAAAGCCAGGAGCCAGCTGCTTCATCCTGGCATGGGTGGCAGGGGCCCACGCACTTGGACCACCTTCCGCTGCTTTTCTCAGGCCATTAGCAGGGAGACGGATCAGAAGTGGAGCGGCCGGGACTCGAACTGGTGCCCATGTGGGAAGCTGGCATCATAGGCAGAGGCTTTGCCCACTGTGCCACAGTGCTAGCCCTGCCCCCAAGGTTTTGATGCTAGAATTTAAAGTGTTGCATGACAACAGGGTGTGGGGCTGTAAAAGGGATACCCTGAAGGAATTCACCAAAATGATAGTGTCCTTCACTCACAGCTTGTTTTTCAGCTTGTCAAAAACCACCCAGAGTCATGCTTTGCATACTTGCAAATGCTTGCTGAATTTGATGAGTTTAAATTGAACGTCAATACTGCTGAATTTTATAGACGAGGAATGTCAAGGGTAGAAGCCAATGTTGCAGCCACAGTCTCCCGCTGGTGAGACCCAGAGCTGGGACAGGACAGGAACCGTCCCCCCCCCCCCCACCCGTGCATCCCTAAGGGTATATTCTTTTCTGTATAAAAGAAATAGTAATTCGAATTACTGCTCTGCAGTTCCACCCTTACATCTATCTCATCGGCTCTCAGGGGCTTTCTGCGGGTGTACACTCACGTCCTTCCAGCCGGAAAAGTGTCTAACAGGAGAGTAAACACCTGTGAACTGAACACTAGAAACTGCAGCAGCCGGCGGCCCCTCCCGGAGCTGTTAGCTCGCCATCCAGAAAAATTCTAGAATCCCATTTTTCAAAATCTAATTTTTCCATCAGAGCCTGGGTGGTGTCTTGCTCCCCACTCCTGCCTCGTTTGGGTGTCGGGAAGTGACGGGGCCGTGAGACCGCGTGGGGAGGGGCTGTAGGCGCCTGCTCTGCGGTTCCAAAGGCGATGCTGGCCTGGGTCTCTGGCCAGACGCAGGTTGCTCGCATGTCACTCTAGCCATCTTTAGATCGATCCGTTCCCCAACTACCTGGCAGGCAGCTTGGTTTTCAGCGCTCCCGCCCGGCCCCGACACAGACACCTTGCCAAGCCAGCGCAAGCACAACCCGGTTCCATCATTCACACGATGTCCATGGCCCTTTGCCGCTCCCGGGGCATGTCTGGATCCGACTACCCGCCCTGTCGCCAGCTCCTCCCGGCGCCCTAGGCGCGCCGCCAGACTGCCGCCGCGAGAGGTGCACCTGCAGCCCGCGCCGGGCCCGCGTGGCTTACCTGCTCGCGGGCGGACACGGTGGCCAGGCAGCCCCAGGCGCTGGCGTGGGCCAGGGAGCGGGCGGTGCCGGCGTGCAGCCTCGGGCCAGGGGCCGCGCCCGCAGCGGGGCCGCTTTCCCGGCGGTAGGAGAACATTCCCGGCGGCGCAGGGGGCGGCCTGGAGCGGCCGGTTCCCGCCCGGGGCCGCAGGTGCGCGTCCTCCTTGTGTGCCGAGGCCGGGAGGCTCTGCTGCCAGATGCTGCCAGAATCTTCCAGCAGCGCGGGCAAGGCTTCCTCGGTGGAGGCGCTGTCCAGCTCCTCGTCCACCTCGTTGGTGACGGCCCAGGACACCGAGCTCACGATCACGTACCCCGCGGCGGGCGACAGCAGGGCGCTGCAGCACAGCAGCCAGGTGAGGCGGGTCCCGGGCCGCGCCGGCCGCTGGCTTCGGCGCACCGACATCTTGCAGGCGGCGGCACGCCTGGACGCGGGGACCGCCGGCAGCGCCCCCCGGCGGCGGAGGCGCGGAGCGCGACCCTCCCTTGGCACCCTACTCCAGGCCCCCCGCAGGACCCCAGGGTGCGGTCCCCAGCGCGAGCCCCCGAGACGCCCTCGCAGCCGCACGCCCGGCGATGCCGGGAGCCCACCAGCGCGCCGCACGTACTGCAGCCGCGGTGCGCAGAGCCCGCGTCGCGTGCCAGCTGCGGGCCTGGCTTCGCCGCCCGCAGGAGCGCACGGGTTCCGCAGCCAGAGGGCGGGCGTTCAAATCCCGGTCGAACGTGCTCCTCTGCTGTATGATCCTGCCAGGCCGCTTAGCCTCTCTGTGCCCCGTTCCCTCATCTGCAAACGCAGATGGTAGCTGCCTCACGGTGGGGCGAGGGGTGGGATGGCTAAGTGATGCGCTGTTTGAATTCTTGATCTGTGCGGAGAATCTGGCAAAGCTGTCCATTCCGGCAGTGTTCCATCCTGGGTGTTGCCGAGAGAGCGTTCAGTACCAGGGAAGACATAAAGTGAGATCCTTCAATCTTATGTACACCTGTGTCTTCGTCACTGTTGAACGTTAGAAATGGCAGGTGGTCCCGACCCTTTTCAGGTCCGTGGTGGTAACACTACATGCAGCTCCTTGGAGCCGATGCATCCCGAGGAGCCCCTGGGAAAACGGGCGGCTCCGTGTGCTTTCCCAGCTCGAAGAGGGGCTCTCTGGACTTGGACCTTGGCTCTTTTCCTCTGCTTTCCCAGGCGCCTTAGCAGGGAGCTGGACTGGAAGTGGTGCCCATAAGGGATGGCCGGTTCACAGGCGGTGGCTTTACCTGCTGCACCACAACGCCAGCCCCAGGGCAATTCAGTTCTGAGATGCCTGAGCTGGCCTGCCCCCGGAACACACCTGTGGTGTCCTGCCCTTGTCTGTGATTAAGAAAGGACTTTCATTCGTAGAGCCTATAATAGACTCCTATTCCCCAATTAGCTTCACCTCCAGTCAGCTTGCTGTTCTCGGTTATACTCATGTTCTCATGTATTTAGTTGAAGGGAGAGAGAGAGAGAGAGAGAGGCCATCCACTGATTCACTCCCCAAATGCCCACAATGCACAATGCCTGGAGCTGAGCCAGGCTGAAGTTTGAAGTTGGGAACTCAATCCAGGTCTCTCCCATGGGTGGCAGAAAGCTACCTACCTGAGCCATCACTGTTATCTCCCAGGGTCGGCATAAGCAGGACGCTAGAGTGAGGAGTGGGATCTGGGATCTGAACCCAAGCAGGCGGCTGTGGGACACAGGTGTGTCAACTGCCAGGATAAACACCTGTTCTGGGTTCTTGTGCTTTATTTCCCCATTAGATCTAAACTCAAAGGAGAAGGAGGTGGGTAAGCAATCATTGCCCTCCCAACTCCACCATACAGTGTGTCTCAGGGCACGAGAGCTGCTCTATAAATAGCCATGGTTATTTGCCTGTTGCTCCTGCATACCTGTGAGTGTCTTACCGGTCCCTCGGCTTCTGGGAGAGATTGCCCCATGGATCTCCTGCACTTTAGAATTCAGACCTGTGTGATGCCAGAGCAGGTGTATCCCCCAGAGTGATTTAACGCTCCATTTCACAGAAGCAGCCCAGGTAGTAAAGATAGCGGGTGTAAGTATGTTTAGTTTTATTCCGTGGGCAACCTGGGTAATGTGACTGCAGGCAGCAAAGGTGTGGCTGATGTGTTAATTGAAGATTCTGTAATCTCACTCTCAGGACATATGTCCATCATTGGCCGCACGCTGGTGGTCCACGAGAAAGAAGACGACTTGGGCAAAGGTGGAAATGACGAGAGTGCAAAGACCGGGAACGCCGGCAGTCGTTTGGCCTGTGGTGTCATTGGAATCACCCCCTAAACATTCCTGCCATGTGGTCTGAGTCCCAGGAGCTCATCTGTTAGCCTGCTGGTTGTAGACATGTAACCTGATGCACATTAAACACTGTCACCTGCAAGTGTCATGCAGTGATGTTTCTTCAGTTGCTTTCAGTACCTGTGATGAATCTGATCTCTGAATCCTTGGAAGATTTGTATGGTTTTATAAAACTCATATTCAATTAAAATGTCTGTTTGAATAAAAAAATTTATTTTATTTACACCAAACTGATGGCCAAAATGATTTCTCCATTTATACTACTGCTATCAGAGTGTGAGTTACTATTGCTCCATATTCTCATCCACACGGATTAGTCAGTATTTTCTCCCTTACCCGTGAACCTGGTGGATTGGCCTTGGGTATCTCATTGTTAATTTTTATTGCATTTTCCTAATGATTTATGTGGCTGAGCACTTTTTTTTTTTTTTTTGACAGACAGAGTTAGACAATGAGAGAGAGAGAGACAGAGAGAAAGGTCTTCCTTCCGTTGGTTCACCCCCCAAATGACCACTATGGCTGGCACTCTGCGCCAATCCGAAGCCAGGAGCCAGGTGCTTCATGCGGGTGCAGGGCCCAAGGACTTGGGCCATCCTCCACTGCCCTCCCGGGCCACAGCAGAGAGCTGGACTGGAAGAGGAGCAACCGGAACTAGAACCCAGCGCCCCAACCGGGACTAGAACCCAGGGTGCTGGCACTGCAGGCAGAGGATTAGCCTAATGAGCCTGGGCGCCGGCCAGCTGAGCACTTCTTATACCGTTTGATATCTGTTTTTGTGAAATGCTGTTGTTAATACATTTTGATCTTTTTTTTTAAGTGTGGTATTAAAAAAAAAACCCCACACACCATGAGATCTAGCCTCTTTACAAATGGGTATAGTATAGTACAGTATTGTTAACAATACAGCAGGTGTCTTGAACTTTGTACCTTGTACGATGGACAGCGCGTGTACTGAGAGCAGCTCCCTCCTCCTCTCTTCCCAGGCTCCAGCAGCCACTCTGTTATTTGAGTTTGACTACCTCAGACACCTCACATGCAGTACATTTCCTTCTGTGAATGGCTGACTTCACTTAGCATAAGACTCAAGCTTCGCCTGTGTGGTGGTGTGTGATGGGATTGCCGCTGATGCTTATTATTAAGATTTATTCAATTATTTGAAAGTCAGAGTTGCAGAGAGAGAGAGGGAGAGACAGAGTGGGGGACGGGGGAAGAGAGAGAATCTTCCATCTGCTGGTTCATGTCCCAGATGGCTGTAGTTGCAAGGGGTGGGCCAGGCAAAACCCAGGAGCAAGGGGCTTCTTCCGGGTCTCCTATGTGGGTACAGGAGCACAAGGACTTGGGCCATCTTCTACTGCTTTCCCAGGCCATAGCAGAGAGCTGGACCGGAAGTGGAGCAGCTGGGACTCGAACCAGCGCCCATCTGGGAAGCCAGTACTGCAGGCAGTGGCTTTACCTGCTTACTCCACTGCGCTGGCCCCGAGGCAGGAGTCTTAAGTGGCATCTTAACTGCTAGGTAATAATGCCTGCCCCATTATTCAGTGTGAAATGATATGTCATTGTGGATTTAATTTGCATGTCTCTGATAATTAATGATCTTGACCATCTTTTCATATACTTGTTAGCCAGTTGTATGTCTGCTTTGGAAAAAGGACTATTTTAGAATTTCTTTGCCAATGTTTAACTGGCTGTTTATACACACACACACACAGACACATACAAATATTTGCTGCTGAGTTGTAGGAGTTCCTTATATATTTTGAAGATTAACCCCATATCAAATAAAGGTTTATAGTTATTTCTCTCATTCTATATGTCTTTCCCTCCCTCTGTGTTACTCTGCCTTTTGAATAAATGGATAAATCTTTTTAAAAAATCTGTCAAAAGGGACAATTTTACCTCTTCTGATTTGCATGCTTTTTATTTCTTTTTCTTGCCTAATTACCCGTGTAGGGCTAACAATAAGATATTGAAAAGAACTGGTGTCATTCCCTCATTCCTGATCTTGGTAGAAAATCTTCAGTTTTTAACCAGAATATATGTTAACTGTGGGCTTTACATATATGACATTTATTATGTTGGAATAATTTCCTCCTGTTAGTTTATTGAGTATTTTATTGTGAAAAGATGTTGATTTACAAAATGCTTTTTCTATATCTACTGAAATAATGGGATTTTTATCTTTGTTCTATTAATGTGGTAAATCACGTTGATTTTCATATGTCGAACTATCCTTTGCATTCTATGGGTACTTCCTACTTGATAATGGTGTATGGTCTTTTTCACGGGCTGTTGACTTTGATTGGCTAGTATTGTGTTGAGGGTTTTGCACCTATGTCCATCAGGGATATTGGACTATAGTTCTATTACTTCTGTCTAGTTTTGGTGTCAGATTCACGTTGACCTCATACAATGAGATTGGAAATTTTCTCTTTAATTTTTTGGGAAGAGTTTGAAAAGACTCACCATTAATTTTCTCTAAATGTTTGGGAAAATTCACCAGTGCAGCCAACTGGTCCTGGGCTTTTCTTTGTTATAAGTTTTTCAATTCTTATCTCGTTCTCTATTAATAATTTATCTGTTAGGCTTTCTATTTTTTTTCTTGTCGCAGTCTTGGTAGGTTGTATGTTTCTGTAATTTATCCATATCCTCTAGGTTAGCTGTTTACTTTTGGTAAGCTCATCCCTATGATTCTTTGTATTTCTGAGTTATCCATTGAAATATCTTCTTTTTCATTTTTGACTTTTTTATTTGATTCTTCTCTTTCTTCTTGGTCTAGCTAAAGATATGTCAAATTTGTTTATCTTTTTTAAAAAATCAGCTTTTCTATTAGGTGTTTTGTTTGCTTTTGCTTAATCTCTATTATTTGCTTTCTTCTGCTAAAATCAGGATATTTGTTTTTCTAGTTCCTTGAAAGGTAAGGATAGGTTGTTTATTTGAGATATTTCCTTTTTTAAAATGTAAGCAGTTACAGCTATAAACTTCCCTCTGAATTCTATTTTTTAAAGAGTTTGTTTATGTATTTTTAAAGTCAGAGTTCTATATAGAGAGATCTTCCATCTGCCAGTTCACTCCCCAGATGGCCATAATGGCTCGTGCTGAGCCAGGCAGAGCCAGGAACTTCATCCAGGTCTCCCGCATGGATGCAGGGGGCCATCTCCCACTGCTTTTCCCAGTCCATTAGCAGGGAGCTGGATGGGAAGTGGAGCAGCTGGGACTCGAACCCATGCCCTTAAGGGATGCGGCTTAACCTGCTATGCCACAACACCAGCCTCTCTGAGTTCTATTTTTGCCGCATCTCATAAGCTTTTGTTTGTATTTTAGTTTGTAAGATTTTTTCTAATTTCTCTTTTTGATTTTTTTTCCTTTGACCTGTTGATTAATAGTGTGTTACTTAGTTTCCAGCTTGTGAATTTTTCAGTTTTCATTCTGCAATTTATTTCTAGTTGTATTATATTGTAGTTATAAGACACTTGGTGTGATTTCAATACCCCTAAGTTTGCTACGACTTGTTTTGTGGGCTGACATGATCTATCCTGGAGAATGTTTCATGTGCACTTAAGAAGAATGTGTGTTCTTCTGTTGAGGGTGGAATGTTCTGTGTATGACTGGTAGGCCATGGGGTCTACAGTAAAATTCATGTCCTCTGTTCTCAGTCTTCAGTCTGGATGAGGTCTTCATGATTGACATGGGGTATTGAGATAGCCTTCTATTGTTGTGTGGTTGGCTTTCAGTCTGTCACTGTTTGTGTCTTCTTTGGGTACATTGTAATGATGAGTACATGGATGAAGCACCATCAAAAAGTTAGTGGAAAATGGAATTTAGTTTATCTTGGTGTAAAAAGAAGTCCGTATATAACTTTTCCATAATCTGCATTTTCCATAAGCTTTTTGGACATTTCTTAGATATCATAATTTTTATATTTTCCTGGTGAATTGAACATTTTATTCTTATATAACTTCTTTCCAGTTTTTTTTTCTTAACCTAAAATCTCTTTTGTGAGATATAATTATGGCTACTCTATCATCTTTTGGTTCCATTTGGATGAAATACCTCTCCTTTAGAAAATTAATTAATTAATTTGACAGGCAGAGTGACAGGGAGAAGGAGAAGGGGGGAGAGAGAGAGAGAGATCTTCCATCCACTGGTTCTCTTCTCAAATGGCCACAGTGACACACAGGGCTGCTCAGGCCTAAGCCAGGAGCCTGAAACACTACCAGGTCTTCAACGTGGGCGGTATGGACCAGCACCTGGGCCATCTGCTGCCTTCCAAGGCTTGACAGGGAGCTGGATCAGAAGCGGAGCAGCTGGGGCTTGTTCAGCACTTTGGCATGCGCTGCTGGCATTGTAAGCTTCTGTTTAAGCCCCCATCCCACAATGCTGCCCCTCCCCCATTTTCAGCATATGTATGTTATTAAAAGCAAAGTAAATTAATATGCTATAGACAACATATAGTTAAAACCCTTTTTCCCCTAAAATCCATTTAAACAGTCCATGTCTGGTTTTTTTTTTCTTTAAGTTCACCTCTTTATCTGAAAGTCAGAGTTACAGAGAGAGAGAAAGAGAGAAAGAGAGAGAGAGAGAAAGAGTAGGAGAGATCTTCCATCTGCTGGTTCACTCCCCAAATGGCCACAACAGCCAGAGCTGGGCCAGGCCGAAGCCAGGAGCCATGAGCCCTATCAGAGTCTCCCAAGTGGGTGGCAGAGGCCCAAGCCTTTTGACCATCCTCTGCTGCCTTCCCAGGCTTACCAGAAGGGAGCTGGATTGGAAGTGGAACAATTGGGACTCCAATCTGCACCCAGATTATTGCACCGCAGGCAGCCACGGTGCCTGTCTTTTTTTTTTTTTAATTTTTTAAAAAATTATTTATTTATCTGAAAGGCAGAGTGGAAGAGAGAGGGAGAGAGGCATTCAGAGAGATTTTCATTTTTTCATTTACTGGTTCACTCTGCAAATGCCTGCAACGGCCAGTTCTTGACCAGGTTGAAGTCAGGAGTCTGGAAATCCATGTGGGTCACCATGTGCATGGCAGGGACTCATGTACTCGAGCCATCATCTGCTGCCTGTTGCATGCATTAGCAGGAAGGATTGGAAGTGGAGTAATCCAGGACTTGAACCAGGCACTCTGAGTTGGGATGTGGGCATAGGAAGCGGTGGTTTCATCTGTGTGCCACGAGGCCTGTCCCCAGCCACCTCTGTATGTCTTTTGATTGGGGTGTTCAAAGTATTTACATTTAAAGTAATTACCAGGCCAGCATTGTGGTGCAGAGGGTTAGAGTCCAGGCCTGCAGTGCTGGCATTCCATATGGGCACCAGTTCAAGTCCCAGCTGCTCCACTTCTGATCCAGCTCCCTGCTAACTGCCTGGGAAAGCAGCGGAGAATGGCACAAGTACTTAGGCCCCCGCACCCATGTGGGAGACCTGGAAGAGGCTCCTGGCTTTGACCTGGTTGTTGTGACCATTTGAGGAGTGAACCAGCTGATGGAAGATCTCTCTCTCTCTCTCTCTCTCTCTGTCTCTACCTCTCTCTCTCTAACGCTGCCTTTCAAATAAATAAAATAAATCTTTTAAAAAAATTGCCAATCAGGAAGGTCTTGTTTAATGTCATTTTGTTGATCGTTTTCTGTTTTGTAGCTTTCTTGTCCTTTTTCCTCTTGTTGTCTTCCTTTTGCCACATTGACATGTTTTGTTACCTTTCTCTTTTTCTTTGTGGGTCTTCCATAGGCATTATCTTTGTGGTTCTCACGAGGCTCACATGCAACATCTTACAGTTCTGACAATCTATTTGAAACTGACAGCTTCAATGATTTATGAAAACTTTACTCTTTGGCTTCTCCCCTGGACTTTATGTCACTGATGTCATGAATTACATCTTTTTTTTTTATTGTGCATCAAGTAACACATTTTATATTTATAATTTTTAATACTTTTTATCTTTTAGCGGTTTTTTTTGTTTTGTTTTGTTTTGTTTTGACAGGCAGAGTGGACAGTGAGAGAGAGAGATAGAGAGAAAGGTCTTCCTTTTCCGTTGGTTCACCCCCCAATGGCCTCCGCAGCCGGCACGCTGCGGCCGGCGCACTGCGCCGATCCGAAGCCAGGAGCCAGGTGCTTCTCCTGGTCTCCCATGCGGGTGCAGGGCCCAAGCACTTGGGCCATCCTCCACTGCACTCCTGGGCCACAACAGAGAGCTGGCCTGGAAGAGGGGCAACCAGGACAGAATCTGGCGCCCCTACCAGGACTAGAACCCCGTGTGGCGGCGCCACAGGCGGAGGATTAGCCTAGTGAGCTGCGGCGCTGGCCAGCGTCCTTCTTTTTTTTAAGAGTTAATTATTTATTTGACAGTCAGAGAGAGAGAGAGAGAGAGAGAGAGAGAGAGAGAGAGAGAATCTTGCATCTGCTGGTTCATTCCCCAGAAAGCCTTAAAGGCCAGGACTGGGCCAGGCTGACTCCAGGAGCCAAGAGCTTCATCTGGGTCTCCCATGTGAGTGCAGGGGCCCAAACACTTGGACCATCTTCTACTCTTTCCCAGGCCATAGCAGAGAGCTGAACTGGAAGTGGAGCATCTGGGACGCGCGTGGATCAGCACCCACATGGGATGCCCTGTGTTGCAGGTGGTGAATTTACCTGCCTTGCCATAATGCTGGCCCCTGTCTTTTAACTTCTATATCAGAGTTAAAAGTGATTTACTTATAACTATTGCTGAATTACAGTATTCTGTATTTGACTACATTTTTACCTGTATCAGCATGATGTTATATCCGTGCAATTTTATATTGCAGTCCAGCATCCTTTTGTTTCAACTTGAAGAACTCTCTTCGGCATTGTTGTGTAAGACAGGTCTGGTGGCGATGAACTCCATCAGCTTTCGCTTAGCTGGGAAGTGTTTCTCCTTTGTTTTTGAGGGGCAGTTTTCCCACAGAATTCCCATAGTATTCCTTGTTGGTATTATTTGTCTTTCAATACTTTGGATACAAGAATACTTCAAAGAGGTTATGGAAATATGGAATTAAATAGGAGTTTATTTTTGTAAAATGTTTGCAATCTGTGCATAACTTTTTATGATATTGATTTTCTATGAATTTGTTGAAGATCCTTTGTATATCATTCCATGCCCATCTGCAGAAACATTTGCTCATAGTCCTGTGGGATCTTCCTTACATGTGAAAAACTGGCTTTCTTTTGCTGATTTCAAATTCTCTTTGCTTTCGACATTGAGAATTAGATTATGTGTGTCAGTGTGGACTTCTTTAGAGTCATCTTGGCTTCTTGAGCCTGGATGTCCATTACTCTGTCCATATTTGAAAATTATTGGCTGCTATTTCTTCAAATAGGCTTCTAACTCTGTCCTCTTATTTCTAGAGCTCTCATAAAGCGCATGTTGGTCTACCATAACCCCTGGGCTTTCTGCCACCTTCACATCCTTTTCCCTCTTTTCTTCTCTGACTGAATAATTACAAATGACCTGTCTTTTGAGTTCTCTAGTTCTTTTGCTTCTCCAAATCTGCCATTGAAGACCTTTAGTGGCTTTTTCAAATTAGTTACTTGGGGCCAGCACTGTGGCATAGTGGGTAAAGCCGCCACCTGCAGTACTGGCATTCCATCTGGGTGCCAGTTCGAGTCCCAGCTGCTCCACTTCTGATCCAGCTCTCTGCTATGGCCTTGGATAGCAGAAGAAGATGGCCCAAGTCCTTGGGCCCCTGCACCCACATAGGAGACCTGGAGGAAGCTCCTGGCTTCTGGCTTCAGATTGGCATAGCTTCAGCTGTTGCAGCCATCTGGGGAGTGAACCAGCAGATGGAAGACCTCTCCCCCCCCCCCCTCTGTGTAACCCACATGTTTGAAAAAAAAAAAAACCACCCAGCCACCTCTACCCATCTTTATGGAGTGGCTTTGTGGAGGGAAAGACATTACCAAATACCTTGGCTATAGTGTCTGTGACCTTTTAATTTTTAAAAGCAGATTTATTTATTTATTTGAAAGGTAGAGTGGGCCGGCGCCGCGGCTCAATAGGCTAATCCTCCGCCTTGAGGTGCCGGCACACTGCGTTCTAGTCCCGGTTGCCCCTTCCAAGCCAGCTCTCTGCTGTGGCCTGGGAGTGCAATGGAGGATGGCTCAAGTGCTTGGGCCCTGCACCCGCATGGGAGACCAGGAGAAGCACCTGGCTCCTGGCTTCGGATAGGTGCGGTGCGCCGGCCGCGGCGGCCATTGGAGGGTGAACCAACGGCAAAAGAAGAAGACCTTTCTCTCTGTCTCTGTCTCTCTCTCTCTCACTGTCCACTCTGCCTGTCAAAAAATAAAAAAAATAATAATAAAAAAAGAAAGGTAGAGTGACAGACACAGGGAGAGACACAGAGAGATCTTCCATCTGCTGATTCACTCCCCAAATGATTGCCATAGCCAGGTCTAGGCCAGGCCAAAACCAGGAGCCAAGAACTCCATCCTGGCCTCCCATGTGGCGGTAGGGGCCCGCGGGCTTGGGTCATCTGCTGCCCTGCCGGACGTATTGCCAGAGAGCTAGAGAGGAAGCAGAGCAGCCGCAACTCGAGCTGGCGCTCCGATCTGGGATGCAGTCATTGCAGGCAGCAGCTTAACCCACTGCACCACGATGCTGGCCCTTCTCTGGGCTCTTACACCTTCTCTGTGGATATGTCTTCCCGGGACTCCTGCATGAAAAGTGCCAGAGGATCCTCTTCAGGAGCTCATGATCTCTTGCTCCCCCTGATGTCTGTCTGTGGTACTGCAGGACCTGGTCCTGCAGAGGGACTCTGGCGCTGTCACAAGCTACTTAGTCCTTTTTGGTTCCCAGCAGCTGCCAGGCATCGAGGGTGCGTTGAGCACACGTCCCAGCTCCACCTTCCCCGCGGTCTCTGCAGGGAGAAGCTAAGGAATCAGGGTTTTTCTCCCACTGAGCCAGGGAAGGGATATGACAAGTGAAATTATGCTAGTTCAACTTGCCATTATTTTCCTTTATGGTGCGTCTCTTTTTGGATCTTAAGATTCTGTAAAAGATATTGTCTAATTGTTCTGCCTCCCATGTTTAGGCCTTTAATGTATGTGGAATTAATTTTGTATGGCACAGGGGAGAGGTCCACTTTCATTTCTTTCCCATGTAGATATGTAATGATGCCAGCAGCACTTATTAGAATCTTTCCCCATCGCTCTGAAGGGCCACTCCCTGCATAGATCAATGCCATATATGTCTGGTTCTGTTTCTGGTCATTTCTCCTCCATCTCTCTATTGACTTTTTTTTTTTTTTTTGTCTTTCCCATCACTAACACCATATCATTCTAATTATAATGGCTCCACAGTAAATCTTGGTATCTGCTAGGCCATGCAAGCTTCTTATGGACTTCTTGGTTCTTTGGATTTTAATTCTTAAAGATCACGTATTGGGATTGCACTGAAGATAAAGAACAACAGTTGGAAAACATTTAACCTTTCAGACTACAAATATGAAATGTTGTTCTTTCTCATGTTAGACCTTCTCTCTGGTCAGGGTCCTAATCTGTCTTTCCCATTGCTGTCTCTTTGAGCTATACTTTATTTTATTTTAAAGATTTATTTATTTACTTGAAAGTCAGAGTTACACAGAAAGAAAAGGAGAGGCAGAGAGAGAGAGAGAGAGGTCTTTCATCCGCTGGTTCACTCCCCAGTTGGCCTCAATGATTGGAGCTGTGCCGATCTGAAGCCAGAAGCCAGGAGCTTCTTCCAGGTCTCCCACGTGGGTGCAGGGGCCCAAGGACTTGGGCCATTTTCCACTGCTTTCCCAGGCCACAGCAGGGAGCTGGATTGGAAGAGGAGCAGCTGGGATTAGAACCAGCACTCATATGGGATGCTGGCACTGCACCAGCGGCTTTACCCACTATGCCACAGCAGTGGCCTTTTATTTATTTATTTTTAAAGATTTATTTATTTATTTGAAAGTCAGAGTTACACACAGAGAGAAGGAGAAGCAGGGAGAAAGATAGAGAGAGAGAGAAAGAGAGAGAGAGAGGTCTTCCATCCTCTGGTTCACTCCCCAGATGGCTGCAATGGTCAGAGCTGAGCCGATCCAAAGCCAGGAGCCAGGAGCTTCTTCCAGGTCTCCCACGTGGTTAGAGGAGCCCACGGACTTGGGCCATCTCCCACTGCTTTCCCAGGCCATAGCAGAGAGCTGGATCGGAAGTAGAGCAGCCAGGACTAGAACTGGCACCCACATGGGATGCCGGCACTGTAGGTGGCGGTTTTACCCGCTACACCACAGCCCAGATCATCTTCCTTTTAAAGATGCTAATCCAATCATTTACAACCCCCCCATGACCTCACTGAGACCTAATCAGCTCCCAAAGTTCCCACCTCCAAATGCGATCACACTGGGGACTGGACATGGGAGCGTAGGAGGAGACTCGCATTCAGCCCCGAGAGCGGCATCCGGTGTGTCCTGCTGAGATGCAGTGGAAGGCAGTAGGAAAAGCGCAGATTGTCTGTGACTGAAAAGAGAAGATACGTATCGGAACCGGGAGCTGCTCAAGCCTCTGGATTCAACTCCTGGTTCTTCAAAAGGCAGAAGGCAATGTAGCAATCATATGATTCATAATATGAAACATGCCATAGGACGATACCCCAGTTTCTTTGACAAATGAAAGCAAGAATACGAATTGTGGGTGTGTGTTTATAGATATGGAAAGATTCAGGAAACATAGGACAAAATGCAATGCGTGGGCCAACTGTCAGAAGTCATTTCGGAGGAAAGTGGATAAATCTGAATACGGGCTACGTGACAGGTGAAAGGTTATTATCACTTTATTAAATGTAATAAAGGAGTTTCGGTAAAAAAGATTTCTGTTGTAGAGACCTACTGGAGTATTCACTGTTGTAATCTTTGCTAATCATGTGTCTGACAAGTGACTTACACCCAGAATATGTATATGAAGACAGTGTATGACTCAGTAACAAGGAAATCAATCACCCAATTTAAAATTAGGCAAAGAAGCCGGCACCACGGCTCAATAGGCTAATCCTCCACCTGTGGCGCCGGCACACTGGGTTCTAGTCCCAGTCTGGGCGCCGGGTTCTGTCCCGGTTGCCCCTCTTCCAGGCCAGCTCTCTGCTGTGGCTCGGGAGTGCAGTGGAGGATGGCCCAGGTGCTTGGGCCCAGCACCACATGGGAGACCAGGAGAAGCTCCTGGCTCCTGGCTTCAGTTCAGCGCAGCGCGCTGGCCGTAGCAGCCACTTGGGGGGTGAACCAACGGAAGGAAGACCTTTCTCTGTCTCTCTCTCTCTCACTGTCTAACTCTGCCTGTCAAAAAAAAAAAAAAAAAAACACCAGAAAAAGCTCCCATTGTCATTAGTCATTAGGGAAATGCAAATCAAAATCACAGTAAGATTCCACTTCGAATCCAGGAGGATGGGTGTCATTAATAAATCAGGTAATACAGATGGACAGAAAGTGGAGAACTCGGAGCCTTCCTCATACACTGATGACAAGGATATAAAATGGTGCACCCACTTTGTGACCTTAGCAGCTCCTCAAAAGGTTAAACATACTTTGTGTATGAGCCTGAAATTCTGCTAGATGTATAGCAAGAAAAGGAGAGCACACACCTCTACCAGCTCTTTCACTGAATGTAATGGATGTATTATGCATAAAGCCAAAACACGGAAACAACCTAGATGTGTATCACAGGTTGAATGTGTAAGTAAAATGTGGGATGGGGGCAGGTGCTGTGGTGTAGTGGGTATAGCTGCCACCTGCAGTGCCGGCATCTCATATGGGCACCGGTTCAAGTCCTGGCTGCTCCACTTCCGATCCAACTCTCTGCTATGGCCTGGGAAAGCAGTAGAAGATGGCCCAAGTCCTTGGGTCCCTGCACCCACATGGGAGACCCAGAAGAAGCTCCTGGCTCCTGGCTTCGGATCAGCACAGCTCCAGCCAGTTGGGGAATGAACCAGAGGATGGAAGACCTCTCTCTCTCTGCCTCTCCTTTTCCCTCTGTGTAACTCTGACTGCTAAATAAATAAATAAATCTTTAAAAACAAAGTGTAGGCCGGCGCCGCGGCTCAATAGGCTAATCCTCCACCTAGCAGCGCCGGCACACCGGGTTCTAGTCCTGGTCGGGGCGCCGGATTCTGTCCCAGTTGCCCCTCTTCCAGGCCAGCTCTCTGCTGTGGCCCGGGAAGGCAGTGGAGGACGGCCCATGTGCTTGGGCCCTGCACCCCATGGGAGACCAGGAGAAGCACCTGGTGCTTCCAATGACCGTGGCGGCCATTGGAGGGTGAACCAATGGCAAAGGAAGACCTTTCTCTCTGTCTCTCTCTCTCACTATCCACTCTGCCTGTAAAAAAAAAAAAAAAAAAAACAAAAAAAAAAAAAAAAAAAAAACAAAAACAAAAACAAAAAAACACACACACACACAAAAACAAAACAAAACAACAAAAAACAAAACAAGTGAAGTGTAGGATGTCCATGTAGTGGAGTATTACCCGTCAATGGTGGTTGCTGGGGTTGGGAGAAAGGGGGCAGAGGGAGTGACTGTCAGTGCACTCAGACTTTCTTTATGGGGTTAAAAAAAAAAAGGCTCCAAGATTATTTCATGGGAATCAACTCTGTATGCTGAAAACCGCTGACTGGCACACTTGAAATGGGAGAGCGTCATTGTGTGCTCATGGCCACAGCTTCTCAGGACAGCTTCCCCCACTCTGACCCACTCCTCAAGGTTCTTCTCATTTCCCAGAGTGGGCGCGGGAGTGGGGGTGAATGGAGGGGCAGGTGGAACACCCCTACCTGGAGCGTTTAGCCCCTCAGTTGTTCCTGCTATCAGGGAAGGACTGCTGGGAGACTCCCTGCTCCTGTTGTGTTCTGGCATTTGACTCCTGCCTTCTCCACTCTACACACATCACAATGGAGGCACAAATTTGCATGGACTGAAAAAAGCAGGGCGGTCCTCAAGTACTCTGTGTCCCGATTGTGCCTGATTGTGACCCGGAGACCTCTCCTTTCCCTTTTTTTTTTTTTTTCCCTTCCCTTCCCTTTCCTTTTAGAAGACTGATTTATTTGAAAGGTGGTGCAGCAAGTTAAAGCCCTGGCCTGAAGCACCAGTATCCCATATGGGTGCCGGCTGCTCCTCTTCCAAGCCAGCTCTCTGCTATGGCCTGGGAAAGCAGGGAAGATGGCCCAAGTCCTTGGGCCCCTGCACACATGTGGGAGACCCAGAGGAAGCTCCTGGCTCCTGGCTTCAGATTGGTGCAGCTCCAGCTGTTGCAGCCATCTGGGGAGTGAACCAGCAGATGGAAGACCTCTGTCTCTACCTCTCTCTGTAACTTTGTCTTAAAAAAAAAAAGGTGGAATAACAGACACACACACACACACACAGAGAGAGAGAGAGAGAGAGAGAGAGAGATCGTCCAACCACTGGTTCTCTCCAAGCCAGGAGCCAGAAACCCCATCCTGGTCTCCTACATGGGTAGTAGGGGCCCAAGTACTTGGGCCATCATCTGCTACTTTCTCAGGCACTTTAGCAAGGAGCTGGATGAGAAACAGAACAGCTGGGAGTTGAACCGTACTCCGATTGCAAGCAACAGCTTAACTTGCTGCACCACAACGTCAGCCCCTTCGAGACTCTTTTCTGTCTTGTCAGCTTCTTCTTCTTCTTCTTTTTTTTTTTTTTTTTTTACAGGCGGAGTGGACAGTGAGAGAAAGACAGAGAGAAAGGTCTTCCTTTGTCGCTGGTTCACCCTCCAATGGCCGACGCAGCCGCTGCACCGCGCTGATCCAAAGCCAGGTGCCAGGTGTTTCTCCTGGTCTCCCATGGGGTGCAGGGCCCAAGCACGCCACTGCACTCCCTGGCCACAGCAGAGAGCTGGCCTGGAAGAGGGGCAACCGGGACAGAATCCGGCGCCCCGACCGGGACTAGAACCCAGTGTGGCGGCACTGCATAGGCGGAGGATTAGCTAGGCGCGGTGCCGGCCTCTCTTGTCAACTTCTTATTTTTTTATTTTATATTTTTGAGATCCAAGGAAACAGAGATACACACAGAAATTATTATTTCATTCACTGGTTCACCCCCCAAATGCTCACAACAGCCAGTAGTCCGAAACTGGAAACCAGGACCTCAATCCCACATGGTGGCAGAAACCCAATCACTTGAGCCATCTCTGCTGCCCTCCGGGCCAGCCCTGGAATGTATTCTTAAAGGTATGTTTCCCAGGATAAGCACCTGGCTCCTGCCTTCAGATCAGCGCAGTGTGCCGGCTGCGGTGGCCATTGGAGGGTGAACCAACGGCAAAGGAAGACCTTTCTCTCTGTCTCTCTCTCTCACTATCCACTCTGCCTGTCAAAAAAAAAAAAAAAAAGTATGTTTCATTGCCTCCAGCTAATAAGTTGGTTCAGATAAACTAGCTTGTCATATTCCCAGAAACCAATAAATTTTTAAATTCCTTAATCACGGCCGGCGCCGCGGCTCACTAGGCTAATCCTCCGCCTTGCGGCGCCGGCACACCGGGTTCTAGTCCCGGTCGGGGCGCCGGATTCTGTCCCGGTTGCCCCTCTTCCAGGCCAGCTCTCTGCTGTGGCCCGGGAGTGCAGTGGAGGATGGCCCAGGTCCTTGGGCCCTGCACCCCATGGGAGACCAGGAGAAGCACCTGGCTCCTGGCTTCGGATCAGCGGAGTGCGCTGGCAGCAGCACGCCGGCCGCGGCGGCCATTGGGGGGTGAACCAACGGCAAAGGAAGACCTTTCTCTCTGTCTCTCTCTCTCACTGTCCACTCTGCCTGTCAAAAAAAAAAAAAAATTCCTTAACCACTTTAAATTCCTGGCCATTAACTTCAGAAGGGCACTGGGCATCCGGCAGTAACAGTACACCTCTTCTCTGAACCACTTTCCTGTGGTTTTAGGAGACTGCCATTCCGTTTCTTTCTCCTGTCTCCAGGTCTCCTTTCCAAGAACACCTTGTGAGCTAGGGCTTGCCTCAGGGCTGTATAAGAAGGGGAGTTCCTGTCATCCTGGGTCTGGTGCTGTGGTGTAGCAGGTCAAGCCTCTGCCTGCAGCGCTGGCATCCCATATGCGTGCTGGTTGGAGCCCCTGGCTGCTCCACATCTGATGCAGCTCCCTGATGATAGCCTGGGGAAGCAGTGGACGATGGCCCAACTCCTTGGGCCCCTGCACCCACTTAGGAGACCCAGAAGAAGCTCCTGGATCCTGGCTTTGGATTGGCCCAGTTTTGGCCTTTGGGGCCATTTGGGGAGTGAACCAGTGGATGGAAGACCTCTCTCTCTGTCTCTCCCTCTCTCTGTGTGTAACTTTGCCTCTCAAACAAATAACTAAATTGGTGTCATCCTGACAATGACACCACTATCTAGGATATTTTGCCTTTATTTGTTTAGCCCAGTGTTGGTCTTTCTCTACCAAGAAAACAAACTCCAGGGATTTACCTGCTTTGCTCATGAATAATCACCAGTGTTTAAAGAGCACCTGGTAAAAGAACAACTATGACAAATACTCATTCTTAATTTTGCAACACATTGCTGCAAGTTTTATTTTCAAGATTCTATTTGGGAGGAAGAGAGAAAGGGAGGGGGGAGAGAAGAAGAGAGAGATAGAGAGCGCACACTCCAGTTGTTGGTTCACTCCCCAAACGCCTGCATTGCTTGGCACTAGGCTAGACTCAAGCCAGGAGCCAGGAACTTAATGCAGATTTCCCCTGTGGGTGGCAGGAACTATCATCGACTGCCTCCAAGAGCCTGCAGAGGCAGGAAGATGGGGTCAGGAGGCAGAGCTGGGCACTAAACCTAGGAGCTCCTATGTGGGACATGGATGTCTTCATCATTCCTACATATGCCTGTTTCTGGGAAATCTGTCTGCTGTCAGAATGCTAGTTCGCTCCCAGCTGTTATCATCATGAAAACCTGTGAAAATTTTGTGGGCGTAGCTACCCTGTGAGGAGAAGTGTGAGTGCCTCTCTTACTGTGGGCAACACACTGACAATGAGTGATGTGTCCTGGGGACATTTCTATGCATACAAGGACTCATTATAATTCCCATTTCAAATTGCTATTCTGGAGAACATTGGAGGCTCTATGCGTCGTTGAGGGCCCCGTGTTTCTGCTTTATATCAGATTCAGTTGTGTGTAGTGCAGTGCTGTGATAATGTCACAAGCGAGGGTGCTGTAGGGATGATTGTGGCACCTGTGCATATGGCCAGCTTGGCACTGCTGTCTCGTGCCCATGAACAGGTTGTTTCCACCAGAGAGCACCTCTCTAACAGAACAGAAGGGATGTTGATTTAAGACAGAATCTTGGGTGAGCTGGACTTAAGATACGTGACTTGATGACTCCATTTGTTGGACACGTCTTAGATCCACGTCTCTTAGTGGTGGCCTCGCTCACTGATGTTGAGCGTGTCACTATCAATTGCTTTGGCCAATGAGACAAGAAAATGCTATATGCAAGCAGAGGTGTGAAAACATGCCTGTATGTCTCCGCTTCCATTTCCGTGGGCCCTTCCTCTGCCACTGGGACATGCACGGAGGGATGTGGGAACCACAGGGGGGACAGGTGAGTCATTCCAACCAAGGCTCTCCAAGACCCACCAGCCCCAAGTAAGCCTGTCGTGCACCTGTTGCTGAACTGATGGATCTCAGCTGAGACCCATCAAGTCCAGCCCAGACCGGTGGACCCATCCAAGCAGCCTGTGGACTGGTGAGAATAAAGAGTCAACGGTCACTCTTTCAGGTCATCAGGGATTACTGTGTGATGCTGCAATATGAATTACTCCATGGTGCAAGCAGCAAAGCATTTTTGCAAGTTTCTCTGTGAATTATTTCTGGCAGTGGGGAAAAAAATCAAAGTTGAGGAGAGAAGGTAGGGGAAATTCGTATCTGTGCTTGTCCTCACTTTCAAATAATAGGAAACCAATTCTCGTCAGCAATTAAAAGATCTAGTCCAGTTAGTGATGAAGTTTTCTCCTTTCAGGTTTGAGGCCAGTGGTGGGGGAGGCAGCTGTTCCTAGATCCTGTCCTCCTCAGCTTCTCAGGGAGGCAGACTGGAGTCGAAAACAAAGGTGTAGCTACCTGTGAAGCAGGTGTGTTCTGTTCTCACGTGGTATCCTTTGGCTTACTTTCTCTTGGAATATTTCTGGGTGATTTTTAGCTCTTCTCCCATTACGGACCTCCATGCAGTCCCTGTGATGTGGACAATGCCTTTTATTTATTTTTTTAAAGATAACTTTTCTTTTTTTTTCTTTTTTTTTTTTTTTTTTTTTTTTTTGACAGGCAGAGCGGACAGTGAGAGAGAGACAGAGAGAGAAAGGTCTTCCTTTGCCATTGGTTCACCCTCCAATGGCCGCCGCTGCAGCCGGCGCACCGCGCTGATCCGATGGCAGGAGCCAGGATCCAGGTGCTTTTCCTGGTCTCCCATGGGGTGCAGGGCCCAAGCACCTGGGCCATCCTCCACTGCACTCCCTGGCCATAGCAGAGAGCTGGCCTGGAAGAGGGGCAACCGGGACAGAATCCGGCGCCCCGACCGGGACTAGAACCCGGTGTGCCGGCGCCGCAAGGTGGAGGATTAGCCTATTGAGCCACGGCGCCGGCCAAGATAACTTTTCATACATAACATTTTGCTGTACTTTGAATACGGTTTGGCCCCTGAACTCATGCAGATGCCTGAATCCCGAAGTCACAAGTTAATGGTACCAAGGGGTTAGAGACATAATCCAATGATGGTGTACAGGAGGTCAGCCTAGTGAGCGATCCTTGGGTCATTGTGGGTGTGGCCTTGAAGGTATTCTCGGGTGGGAGGAGGCTGTAAAATCCAGCCTGGGCTCAGCCTCCTCTGCCTCCTGCATTGCAGGCGATCCTTCTCCTGCACATGCCCAGCCACTGCCCTCTGCTGCCCTCACATGGAGCTGCCCGACCTTGAACTTGACCCTCCAAAGCTGAGAGTTTTGGAGCTTTGTAGAGTTGGTTGCCTCAGGGACTTCGCTGTAGTAACAATAAGCTAGCTAACGCATAGGTGCCGAAAAGTGATCAAGTCATAAACATGGTGACTTTTTAAAAATATTTATTTATTTACTTGAAAGTCAGAGTTACACAGAGAGAGAGGAGAGGCAGAGAGAGAGAGAGAGAGAGAGAGAGAGAGAGGTCTTCCATCTGCTGGTTCACTCCCCAAATGACCACAACTGCCAGAGATGAGCTGATTTGAAGCCAGGAGCCAGGAGCTTCTTCTGGGTCTCCCACATGCGTGCAGGGGCCCAAGCAATTAGGCCATCTTCTACTGCTTTCCCAGGTAATAGCAGAGAGCTAGATCAAAAGTGGAGCAGCCAGGACTCGAACTGGTGCCCATATGGGATGCTGGCACTGCAGGCAGCTTTACCTGCTACACCACAGTACCGGCCCCAGCATGGTGACATTTTTACGAGGTGAACATACCACAGGGCAGACCAGGAACTGGAATGCTGCCATAAATCTATAGTGGCTGCCTTGGTGTCCATCTTAGACATAACAGAAGTTGTCTGAAACCTGGTCATACCCTGTCACGTTTAGGTTGGTTCAAACTTCCCCTCCTGCGTGAATGTTTGTCCTATAACCTGTTTGTGCCTAGTCTCACTCTGATCTAAATGCACACATCCCACAGTTGCTGACTGTGACAAAATCATGCCAGTCATATAAAGTCATATAAAGGCACTCACCACTTCACACATCTCTTGTCTGAATTGGCCAATCCACACCCCTAACCCTGCAGGAAAGCCTACGGAATAAAATAATACATGGACCTCGGTTCCTCTCTCTCTCCACTCCCCGCAGCTGGTCAAGTTCCCTGGCTGTCCAGATTGCCCATCGGCCTCTGGACAAGGGCATCCTTGACCTCTCTGGAGTCCTTAAGAAATTTCTCATGCAGTGTTGGTTTCATCTTCTCCTTGTGCCTCACCTGACCCATCCACCCAAATCTAAACATCTCCCACCACCTTGTCACAGGTCTGTTAGAGAGTGACTCATGGCCACTCTGGACAGAGCCCTGAAGAGGCAAAATTTGAAAGAAACCATGACGGGGGGGGGGGGGGGGGCGGCGCTGTGGCATAGTGGGTAAAGCCGCTTCCTGTAGTGCCAGCGTCCCACGTGGGCACTGGTTCAAGACCCGGCTGCTCCACTTCCAATCCAGCTCTCTGCTGTGGCCTGGGAAAGCAGTATAAGATGGCCCAAGTCCTTGTGCCTCTACACCCATGTGGGAGAACTGGAAGAAGCTCCTGGCTCCTGGCTTTGGATCAGCCCAGCTTCAGCCATTGTTGCAAATTTGGGAGTGAACCAGCAGATGGAAGACCTCTCTCTCTCTCTGACTCTAACTCTGCCTTTCAGATGAATAAATAAATTTTTTTTAAAAAAAGAAAGAAACCATGACAATAAAAAAATCACTGCATTCGACCCTCAGCCCCTTATCCAAACTCTACCAATAAACAATTAAAAATTGCTTCTTTGATAAGCCAGGGCATTCAAGGACCAAATGCTCGAATGACCCCCTGCTAGTTCTCAGCGAATCAGTTTACCCCAAATACGCAAGCAAAAGTCACAGTTCCCAGTCTGACAAATCCTGTTGTTGGCTTTGTTCCATGGCTCAGTTCATCAACCGTCTACTTAGTGGGAAGTAGCAATGACAGGCAAAGCCAAAGGAGAGAGGTCCCTGAGTTATTCTTTGGCTAAGAACAGCTACTCCCTGACAGCTGAAGAGATGAGGTGATATGAAGGAGCTTCAAAGACTCCATGGGAGGTATGTATGATGAACACACTGTGTGTAGATCTCAACATTGTTCAAGGTGATTCTTTTAGATGTAGCATTTGGCCTGCTGTGTCCTGCAGAGAGTGCCTAGGTGTGAGACTCCGACTTTGTGCTGATGCAGACCCTCGGGGGCCCTGCCACCCAGGTAGGAGACCTGAATTGAGTTTCCAGCCCCCAGCTTTGGCCTGTCTCCATGCTGGCTGTTGTGGCACGTGTGGAGTGAACCAGTGGTTGGGACCTCTGCCTCTTTGTTCTCTCTCTGTCTCTCAAATAATCATAGTTTTAGTATTTTTATTTTTTTCAGATTTATTTATTTATTTGAAAGGCAGAGTTACAGAGAGAGGGGGAAAGACAGAGAGAGAAAGAGAGATCTTCTACCTACTGGTTCACTCCCCAAATGGACGCAATGGCCAGCTGAGCCAATCTGAAGCCAGCAGCTTCCTCTGGGTCTCCAACGTAGGTGCACAGGCCCAAATATGTGGGCCATCGTCCACTGCTTTCCCAGGTGCCTTGGCAGGGAGCTGGATCAGAAGTGGAACAGCTGGGCCTTGAACCAGTGCCCATATGCCACAGCATCAGTCCCATAAACATTTTTTAAAATGGTCCTTTTTTTTTTTTTTTTTTTTTTTTTTTTTTACAGGCAGAGTGGACAGTGAGAGAGAGAGACAGAGAGAAAGGTCTTCTTCTTTTGCCGTTGGTTCACCCTCCAATGGCTGCTGCGGCTGGTGCACCGCGCTGATTCGATGACAGGAGCCAGGTGCTTCTCCTGGTCTCCCATGGGGTGTAGGGCCCAAGCACTTGGGCCATCCTCCACTGCACTCCCTGGCCACAGCAGAGAGCTGGCCTGGAAGAGGGGCAACCGGGACAGAATCCGGCGCCCCAACTGGGACTAGAACCCGTTGTGCCGGCGCCGCAAGGTGGAGGATTAGCCTAGTGAGCCGCGGCGCCGGCCTATACATTTCTTAATCTATCTAGAAACATATAACCCCTGTTTCTTTAAAATTTCTAAGCATTTAGGAAAATTTTCATTTCATATATTAATTTAATTCACTTCATATGTGAATGTAAAGGAAATTTAGTTCCTTACACATGAATAAGACCAATAAAATATCCCTTATCCTTCCCAGTTATGCCAGAAATCATGTGAAGTATGAGTTTCACAATTCCTTTTAAGTATTACACTCACTTACATAAACATCTATTCTTAGTTTTGACATTTTTTGGGATTCAGCTACAAAAAAGAGAAACAAAAGTGACTCAAGGCAAAACGTGAGCATTTGTTGCAGGCACTGTTGCATTCAAAATTCTACCTGATGCCTAGATAATGGGTAGATCAAAAGCTTTATTGGACTAGCGAGTGAATGTGACCATGGAATCAAGCAGAGTTTTTTTTCTGTTTCTTGCTGTTTGAATCTTTCTACAAATTCTGTGCACACAGAGGTACCACCAAGAGCAAGCAAGACAAATATTGCCAGAGGCATCATACTGCTGGTATTGCCTGGACCAGTTTGGATTCTTCAAACTGTGTTATTTTTCTCTGCAGACTTAACCTCTTCTTAATTCCCAATGCAATTTCTCATATTTCTCTTCCGCTAGGTCTCCAAAGAGAACCAATTTGAAAGCCCTTAATGAAAAACAATGGAGGCAAAATTTATTCTCCAAATCCATTTATACATTTAATCAAATCCAACTCCTTGAAATACATATGAACAAAATTATGTACTTATATACATACGTACTATTATGTACATCAAAGCTTTTTCATATCGATACAGAAACTTTAGCATGTAGTATATTTTTAGGAATGCAATTCTTTCATGCCCTATTCAAACAAACCGTCTGACATACTAGCATCGTTTTCTCGGAAGTAAGGGTGTTCTGAGCTTTGGGACACATCTGAAACGTGAATCACAAATCTTTGTCCGTCTTTCAGGGTTATGAGGGTTTCCTGGCCCACAGGGAGGCTGAGTTTAATGGCGCTTTCCGTGGCCTTGTCTTCCAGCAGTACCTGGATGAGCTACGAAGGGGAAAAGTTTAATAGGAAAAGATTCAAAGAGAAATTCGCATTATTGTCTGGTTGAGGAGTCACTTTTTTTCATTCTTCAACCACACCCTTGCCTCTCCCCCAGGACCTAAACAGGAACTTGTGCATATATTTCTACCATGGGAGAGCCTAAGGTCTTGTGAGGATTTCCTGGGAGCACTTGAAATCCAGGGATAATGTAAGAGAGAGGGCATGGTCGGGGATGGTCAGGGGGGCCTGTGGTGTGTGAGAAACACCGGGGAGACTCTATGAGAGTGAACCCTACAATCCTCCTCCACTGACAACAGCGGGCGCCCATCCGTTGGGAACACGAGGAGGGAGCCTGGGACAGGCACTGCAGGTCTCCGTGTGCCTGTCGCGCCAGGCACTTTGGCTGCTTTAGCAGCTGGATCCCGTTTCCTGCCTTCTCATCAGCTCTGAATCCCACACAGTGGCCCACGCTCTCACGCAAATCCTCCCTACACCATCCATCACCTATACCACGAGATGGGCAAAATCCCACGGAGGCAGCCAACTACCATTGGCTGAACTAACCCTCGGAGGGTAGCAACAAATCAGGGCGGTTCACAGGCTATGATTTAGTTGACCAGCTCTCACCAGGCACCTCACCTGCCGGAGCAAGTCTCCCTATCAGAGTAGTGGGGATAAGATGCCATCCTTCCCTGTGCTCTGGGGAACTTGCAAGTGCTTGTATAGGATTACTATGAAACCTATAAAACCAGGGCCAGTGCTGTGGGGTAGCAGGTAAGGCTACCGCTTGTGATGCTGGCACCCCATACAGGCGCCGGCTCAAGTACCAGCTGCTCCACTTCCGATCCAGCTTCCTGCTAAGGCACCTGGGAAAGCACTGGAAGATGGTCCAAGTGCTTGGGCCCCTGCACCCACGTGGGAGACATGGCAGAAGCTCCTGGCTCCTGGCTTTGGATTGGCCCAGCTCCAGCCATTGTGGCCATTTGGGGAGTGAACCAGTGGATGGAAGATCTCTCTGTCTCTCCCTTTCTCTCTCTCTCTGTAATTCATTTTCAAATAAATAAATCTTTCTTTAAAAAAACCTATAAAACCCACTTTCCTGGTCTGATTCCATCAACAAATCCCCCATAAACCAATATGTTTTGACAAAGTTGTGCACTTAGTAATTTCAAACACAAAGCTCGCGAGCACATCTCTCCCTCTTTGTCTACATTCCACAATAACCACCAACGCCTATTGAATGAAAAGACATTTTCTCTCTCAAAAAATTTCTTTCCCCTTTACCCTACCACTAAAGAATTACTGATTTCTTAAAACCACTCTGCTCTTTTTGAAACCTCGAGTACCTGACCTGAAGTGCAAATCACGTCATTTGTTCTTGAAAAAGAATCTTCTACATTTAACATCATGAGTTTTTTTTAAACTTTATTCTTAAAGCCGGCTTGGCGTCTTACTAATTAGGATGTTGCTGGAACGTGGGAGAGTGACAGATGGATCTGGATTCCCGGATGCTGACTTCAATGGTTACCCTAGGTGCAGGGCACCGCTAAATCGCTCAAAGAATGAGGCTGCCACAGATGTGCAGCTGAGTGCGGCGTTTTAACTTGTGGCAGAGGGATGCAGATGGGACGCAGAGGGTGTGTGATTTTTTTTTTCCTGGTTGATGATGAGTGCAGAAGCTGAATAATGAATGCAATAGAAATCAGACGAGTGTAACTTTTGGGGGTGGTAGACTGTTTAAGTTTTTATAGCTAATTCAGCAGGCATGCACCAAGAGGAGGTTGAATTAATCTCTCACGCATATTACCTCGAATTATCTGACATCCTTCTGCTTGTATTGCTTTATTATGTAGCTCAATTGAGGGCCTAATATCTTCTCTATCGTATTTGCCAATTAAATATAGGTCAAATCTATGGCAGTGAACTTTCGAGGAGCCGAGAGGTGGGCTGAGAATCAAGGGAAGGTGCTCAGATTAGGAGGTTTCCTGGGAGAACTGACCTTGCTGACCTGCGGTTTTTGGGTACTTACGATGTTCAAAGGGGTATGCTAAGCGTTTCATGATGAACTGATTTAAACCACACAACAGCTCTATGGAATTAGTTATTATTATCCTCATAGATTAAGCAACGTGCCCAAGGTTCTCAGCTAATAAATGCAAGAGGCAGAATCTAGGAATGTATGTACTAGAATCGCCTACTTATTATTTTTAATTTACTCCAGAGTCACCAATTAAAACACACGGGTTACTCTCTGGGGAGAGAGAGGATGCTGGGAAGGGCAAACACGGGAGACCTGTGGGCGTGAGAATCCCTGCCTGAGCCTTGGTTACGACATCCGTGACGTGGGAATGGGGACAACACCCATGCCTTGAAACCCTGTACAGCAGTGGCTGGGGAGGTAGAAGTTGACTCCTGATTCGTTGCTAACCAAGGAGCATGTGAAATCTGGCAAAGATTCTCTGCTTGGACAAACTTCAGCCAGGCTCCGGAGCCTTATTCTAGGCCCACCTGTGCACTCCTTACAAAATCCAGTTTTAGCATGGAACCCTGCTGAGTCAGTTGAGTGAGAACCTCCAATCCTTGATAGCTGTTCACCTGCTGTCTGCGTAATTGGGTTCCTCATCCTCCACCATCCCCCGGGGGATGCCACATCACCCTGGCCTGTTTGAAGCTCAAATTATGTGAGGTCAGGTTCGCCAGAACCTCTCTGATCCCTGAGGTTTGCTTTTAATCATTTCCCATCTCCTGCCCCTCTCCACACTTGCCCAGGCTGTGTTCCAAGTTGAACCCAAACTCTTGTCTCCACAGCAAGCCCTACCTACCGAGATGGTTCTGAATAAAGAATCCCTTACTGTGCTTTAACCTGTGTCACTGAATGATGCTTTTCTTTTTCTTTTTTTAAGATTTATTTATTTATTTGAAAGGCAGAATTATGGAAGGGAGAGAGAGAGAGAGAGAGAGGTCTTCCATCTGCTGGTTCACTCCCCAGATGACCGCAATGGTCCGAGCTGCACCAATCCAAAGCCACGAGCCTCCTCTGGGTCTCCCACGTGTGTGTAGGGGCCCGAGCACTTGGGCCATCTTCCACTGCTTTCCCAGGCCATAGCAGAGAGCTGGACTGGAAGTGGAACAGCTGGGACTTGAACCAGCACCCATATGGGATGCTGGCACCGCAGGCGGCAGCTTTATCTGCTATGCACAATGCTGGCCCCTGAATGATATTTTTCTTTAAAAAACTGTCATGCTACAGTCTGCCCTCTCACGCCAGCCAGTAAGCAGAGAGCTGAATACTGCGGGCCAGCACTGATGCTGGTCCTGTGGAGGCTTTCTAGAATACTCTAGAATATACGCAGGTGAGTTTGTCACGGGCCACACCTTGAAGGGCTCTGCTGCTGCCAAACCTGGCTCTATTCTCTAGGGGGTCAGGGAGCAGGGCCAGCCGCTCTCCTGGGCACAGCCTGGCCAAGCAGCTCCCCCTTCGGGTCTAACTGCCCTTCCTTGTGCAACACAGATTCCAGGAGGGCACCTGACCTGCCCTCAGCTGTGCCCCTTCTTAGGCAGGCCAGCTCCCTCCTGCCCTTGGGGTCCCCCATGGGGGGTCCGTATTTCACAGCTTCTTGCTGCACGGGTCATGTCTGCTTCGTGCCCTCGGAGGAGGCGAGCTGCTCATTTACACACACAGCCCGGAAACTACTGCGCAGGGCACACAGAATGCAGCTGCACCTACGAACCTCCTATCCCGGGGTGGAAAAAAACAAGACCAAACACAGCCAGAGATTTATAACCCAGAGCAACGCATCTCCTTGGCCCCTGCGCCTGTCATTCTTGTCTAGCCCGGCGTCACCTCTGAGCAGTGCTCAACAACAGTTTGTACAGGTGGTCTCCACACTCCGCAGTACCTAGGGTGACTCTTCAGCAAAGAAAGGTCCCCTGCAGGTTCTGACTGTTTGGAGGACTACAGGGCAGGAGCAATTTTAGGCTGTGACCACTGTTAACCTGCGCTTCTGATGGTCTCCTGCGAAGCACAAGTCATTGTTTCTGGAGTGGAGCTTGGGGGCATATCGCGGCTAAGCATAAGATGTGTGCAGAAGTTTTAGAAATAATACTAGAACAATTGCTGTGACCGTCTGTGAAAACCACTCCGTGCCACCCTTCTGAACTGGAGTTCAGTTGCTCCCTGCACTGCTGCAGCTCCTCTTTCTGGCATCTCAGGCCTCATCGCTGACCGTCCAACCTGCCTCCTATTCTGTCGGGTGCGTGTGCCCCTCTCCTCCAACCCTGTGTTATGGGACGTGGGGAATGGGCATTTAGCCTCGGGGTTGGGACTCCAGCGTCCCACATTGGAGTGCCCGGGTTTGATTTCTGGCTCCGGCTCTTAACTCTGGATTCCTGCCCAGGCCGATTCTGGGAGGCGGTGGTCCTACTCAAGTTGCTGGGTTCCTGCCACCCACGTGGGAGACCTGGATTGCCTTCCCAGCTCCTGGTTCTGGCCCCAGCTCAGTCCTGGCCATCGCAGGCATTTGAGGAGTCAAGTAGTGAATGGAAGCTTCTCTCTCTCCCTCCCCATCTGCTCTCTCAAATGAATAAAAATAATAATGAAAACACTTTAAAAATTAAAAAACAATGTGTGTGTATATGTGAGTGTCTGTGTATGTATGTCTGTTGTGTGTATGTATGTCTATGTGTCTGTGTATCTGTTGTGTGTATGTGTATCTGTGTGTGTATTTGTTGTGTATATGTGTGTATATCTGTTGTGTGTATGTGTATCTGTGTGTATGTGTGTCTATGTCTGTGTGTGTATATCTGTTGTGTATGTGTGTGTGTCTATGTATTTGTTGTGTGTATGTGTATCTGTGTGTATATGTCTATGTGTGTGTGTATCTGCTGTGTGTATGTGTGTCTATGTCTGTGTGTGTATATCTCTTGTGTGTATGTGTATCTGTGTGTGTATCTGTTGTGCGTATGTGTATCTATGTGTATGTGTGTGTGTGTGTGTGTGTTGGGGGGTGCACACGTCACGGCATCTCTACCTTATCACCAGTAGCAGTGTCCACCAGGAAGCCCAGGACCCGGAGAACCAAACTGCTCACACCCGTGGAGCACTGGCTTGGGCCCCTGTGTTTTGGCGTCACCGGCTGTGGCTCCGCAAGCAGGTTGGCACAGCCCAGAGCTGGCGGTTCTGGAGGGTGGGAGAGTGCCTGGTCTGGTTGGAGGAGAGACTGGCCCTCTGGTAGCATTTCCCTGAGATTCCCTACATCCTCCTCTTCCTCTTCCTCCTCCATGCACGACTGAAGTATATGGATCACATATTCCAAAAGCAGCAAATGGAACAGGTGCCAGGAGCCTACGTGTAAATCACAACCAAAGTTAATGCCCTTGACAGACAGATGGCTAGACAGGCAACAAATACATCCCTGTGAAACCAACACCTTTTCTGGGGTTTTCAACTCCTGAGTAACAGAGCTTTCCTTATCCCCAGTAGGGTCTGGGTTGGCAGGGAACATCCTTCTTGCTCTAATTCAAATTCATAGAACCTCAACAGGACAGCTTCTGGATCGAGACGGCTTAGGCCACGATAGGGAACTTAAAACCCATCTCAGGGCCAGCAACTGCTTGCTACGCTGGCCTCCCATACCAGAGCAATGGTTCAAGTCCCAGCTGCTTCCCTTCTAATCCAGCTCCCTGCTATGGCCTGGGAAAGCAACAGAAGGTGGCCCAAGTCCTTGGGCCCCTGCACCTATGTGGGAGAACCAGGTGCAGTTCCAGACTCCTGGCTTCGGCCTGGCCCAGCCTTAGCCATTGAGGCTAGCTGGGGAGTGAATTAGTGAGTGGAAGATCTCTGTGTCTCTTCCTATTGTGTTTTCAATAAATAAAATAAATCTTAAGAAAAAATCTGATCATCCAGCTTGAGATGGAAAAAAAGCAAATGCTACGGGGAAACAGATGTTGTTCTTAGAGCTGGAGAATGTGTCCCTTTGCTCTTCCAGAAAGATCATCAACGTTTGCCTGAGAAACAAAGGAGGAAGATATGGCCAACTGCAATTGTTAAGAGGTACTTTTTTCTTTAAGATTTATTTATTTATTTGCATGGCAGACAGAGAGATCTTCCATCCATTGATTTACTCCCCCAATGGTCGCAATGGCCAGGCTGGGCCAAACCAAAGCCAGGAGCTTCCTCTGGGTCTCCCATGTGGGTGCAGGGACCCAAGGACTTGGGCCATCTTCTACTGCTTTCCCAGGCCATAGCAGAGAGCTGGATCAGAAGTGGAGCAGTAGGGACTTAAACCAGTGCCCATATGGGATGCCGGCACCGCAGGCAGAAGCTTAACCTATTACACCACAGTGCAGGCCCCGAAAATACTTTTTTTTTTATTTGACAGATAGAGTTAGACAGTGAGAGAGAAATGGAGAGAAAGGTCTTCCTTCCGTTGGCCCACCCCCCCAAATGGCTGCCAGGAGCCAGGTGCTTCCTCCTGGTCTCCCATGGGGTGCAGGGCCCAAGCACTTGGGCCATCCTCCACTGCCTTCCCGTGCCACAGCAGAGAGCTGGACTGGAAAAGGAGCAATGGGGACCAGAACCCGGCACCCATATGGGATGCTGGCGCCGCAGGCGGAGGATTAGCCAAGTGAGCCACGGCGCTGGCCCTGCCCCCAAAATACTTTCAAAATAAAGATAAGACCATGGCTCTTATATGGCTATAAAATAAATATGTGTCAAAGTTTTGAGATCATTAATTAGGGAACAGTTCAAAGGAAAAATTCAATTGCAAAACATACACAGGTAGTGAAGAATAGTGACAGTAATTTACAAAGAGATGCAAATTATTTGCCTGGATCTGTCCCCCAGGCAGCAACCAATTGCATCCACTTGAACCAAGTCATTTGCATTTCTGTGAATGAGAATCATTTGCATGATTGTCAGTTTGCTGCAACCTCCAGGATTGTAAAATAACTCAAAGGCAAGGAAGACACAGCTATCCCAGAAGGGTTGTGCTGAACATTTTCAAAGCCCGTTGTCCATTTCAAGTCATCTCTGCTCATTTCAAAGACTTTCACAATTTCCCCTTGTATTCTTGTTTTCTTGTTGGATCTGAGATGGAGGCACCATTCTCCTTAGATGGCCAGGCCTGGTCTGGAGTAGCTGGACCAACAACTCCTGGCCTGTTTAACTTTGTGAAAAGCGCAGTCCCTGTGAAGTTTGGAAGCCTCCTCAGTTTTGGAGCATGAGGGTAAAAAGCAGAGTCAGTGTGGACTTGATTAAAGGGGGAGGACCTGACTATAATTGGGTATTGCCCATAGGACAGCCAGCAGCAGCAATGCTCAAAAAAGGTCCAAGGATATGGCAAAACTGATCTAGAATAGGGCGGCTTCTTCCTTATCCTTCCTGTGTGCCTGAGAGGGCAGCTGGCAGCTTCCTGGGGCAGGGAATTGAGAGAGGGAGTTGGGGGAAGCAAGCTGAGCCAGCTGGAGTTAATAGTTCCTTTTTTCTCAAGTCCAACAGTGTGGTGGGCTAAACTAGCCTAAGACTAATTTTTCAGGTTCTTGCCTTTTACTTAGAGAATTCTAAGCACCGGCTAAACAGAGCATGGAGTAAGGTTTAGAATATATTTAGAAAGTGAGAAGAATGCACAGGAACGTGAGAGCTTTATTAACAGAGTGCGGGCCAGAAAGGATAAACGGGGAACTCCACACAAGTTGTTCCTGGGGTCCACCAGGAGATGCAAGTGAGAGGGCAGGAGGGCAGGCCAGAGGGAGAAGGGTGGGCCCAGCACGCTCCAGGTTCCTTATTCATTTCCAAAAGGGGAGTGGTTGCTTGAGCTGCAAGCCACACACCCACCCTTGCCCTCCAGGTAATCTCTGCTGTGTCCATGAACCTAGTCTATCTCTTGACTAGTCCCTTATCAATAGGATATGGGTTTGGTTCCTCTTGTTCTGCAGAGAAGCAGACCCCCTGCCTGGGCCAGGCTCATATTGGCTTATAAGGCTGAGGCTGACCTACTTGGACCTACTGCCCATTGCATACTCCTTGTGATTGCTTGGCCTGCTGACACACCTTCTAGCTACCGTGACCGGAATCCTGAGGCCGTATAGGGGGTTAAAAGCAGCTGTAGCTAGATTTGGGGAAACCTCTGTCTACTTCCTAGACAGACCATGAATATCCCGCCCCTGCATTAGAGTACACTCTTTCATTAGAATGTATCTCCCCTTTCCTTCAAGGATCCATATGAGGTGTCAGAGATGGGGCCACTGTCTTCTGAGCAGGCCTGTGTGTGCAGTGTGTATCTTCGTGGTTTTTTTTTTTTTTTTTTTTAATACAATGCTTGCTGCTCAGTATATTCTATCCTCCACTCACTTCTGAATTCCTTCTTGAAGTGAAGTCAAGGACTTGGGTACCAGAAAACCCTCACTGGCTGGTGCCAGGTAACTCATCCTAACCATTGTATAAACTTCCTGTGTTGGGTGCTTCCTCTGATGGATGCTCAGTGCCCAGTGAGGAGCCTGGGACTGTGAAATAAAAGGAAAAGTAGTATGCTTGAAAGCACCTTTTCAGAATGGAGTCAGGAGGCCATGCAGGAAGCAGGCCCTACGCACATCTTCAGCCGCTGTCTGCAAGGTGAACAGTCGGCTCCACCTCCTAACCACAGGCATTATTCCTTAAAAGTTTAATATCGGTGCTCCAAAGAAGCCATTTTTTCTCCATCTCTGCTGTCTCCTTTGAAGCTTTTCTTATAATTTCACAAAGCTTAGAACTCCAAAACTGAGGAGGCTTCCAACAATGAGGGGACCAGAAAGTGGGGGCACGGTGAGTTTGTTTGGTGGACTATCACATTGCCATTAAAAAAGAGAGGAGAGAGATGGCCTATGGTTTTGTGTATCTATGTTGCATTTTATATATAAAAAAAAAAGGTTAAAAGAGGTGACTGGATTCTCTACAGCAACATGCAAAAATACTTATGCTATTAGAGCGTTTCAAAAAGGCAGAGTACAAAATGTTTTTCTGACTTACCGAAGCTGTCTCTGTGGCAGAGGGTCATGGCTTTGCTCACGGCGGTGAGAAGGAAATTCCATCGAAGCTGGAAGTTGGCGGCTAACTTCATGAACTCCTCTTTGCTTCTGCTTGGCTAGTGTATTGGTGTGAGAAAAAAAGTGCTGAGGTTTATGATAAAAATCAAGAATAGAATGTTCTTGAATGCACACACTCATCATGCACAGACACCTGAAAAGGGCTAACCAAGCAGAGGAGGATGAAATTATAAGGGTGAGAACAAGGCACGAGCTAACACGGGGCCGATTTCTGGTCTCGCTCCACTCCCTGGGGAGCTGGTTCCAGGACAGAGCCTTTGAAGTTGCTGGAGAAAAGGAGGGAGGTGGGAAATTGACCTACTTTTTTTTTTTTAATCCCCACACAATTTTCTATAAAAGAGGTCACTTGTGAAATGTGTTAAATAAAATTTATGGGAGGCCTTTGATTTGCACTGAGCTCGTGTGCTAGGCCCCAACAGACCAATGGAATCACTCATGCTAACATTCCACATCACCAGGCTGAAACTAAGCTGTTGAGCTGACCACCTGATAAATCAGGAGAGAACCAAAAAGAGCCAAATCCCCAGACAGCCCGGTTTCAGCCAGCCTGAGAGGGAGATCCCTTCTGCATTAACCTTTACGCGGAAAGTGATTTTGAAAACGATTTGTTTTTAGGTCCTTGTTTCTGCTTTCTTTAGCCTTTTCCTGTCCGTAAATCCTCCCTGCCAAAGTTGCAGAACGAAGCTCCCTAGCCTCTCCTGGTTCCGAGGGCTGCCCAACTCATGGATCGTTCTTTGCTCAAACTCTGCTAGACTGATTTTTACCTAAAGGCTTTCTTTAACCAGGTGCATGAAGGCGATACAGGGGCAGCCACACTGACATCAGCTGGGGTGGCTGTTTTCTACTTGAACTTCTGCATGCTGAGTCTGATGTGGAAAAGGGGCAGCCATTCTCCTGACAGTCAGGAGTCAGGCGCGTTGTGTGGGGAAGGGCAAAGCTGGCTGCTGTGCGGTGTGCACAACCCTGGGACCAGCAGATCTCTGCCCTTGGGTCCAGTGAGCCAAGGTCATCTGATGGTCCGAGTGGCACAGAATGGGGTACCAGCAAGAGGCTGCCGCAGGCGGACTAAGACATTCTCTCAATCGAGATAGAAAGCTGCCTTGAGCCACACTTGAAGTGAGCCACAAACCACGGAGCCGTAGGTTTTTTGGAACGCAGATGTCACCATGAAAATGCAGGACCTCTCATTGGCTTGCAGCCACGTGTCTTTTCTTTTTACAATTTCACTGACTTACTTTATTTATTTGAAAGGCAGAAAGGCATACAGAGAGGGACAAAGAGATCTCCCACTGGCGGACTGACCCCAAATGCCACCGGGCAGCCAGGGATGCCTGAAGCTGGGGACTCCCTCCGAGTCTCCGGTGTGCGTGGGAGGGACCCAACTGCCTCCCAGGGTGAGCATCAGCAGGAAGCTGGAATTGGGAGTGGACCCTGGCCTTGAACCCAGACACTGCCATGTGGGACATGGCCCCCCCAAGTGGCTTTTTTTTGTGTGTGTGTGACAGGCAGAGTGGACAGTGAGAGAGAGAGAGACAGAGAGAAAGGTCTTCCTTTTGCTGTTGGTTCACCCTCCAATGGCCGCCGCGGCCAGTGCACTGTGGCTGGCGCATCGCCCTGATCTGAAGCCAGGAGCCAGGTGCTTCTCCTGTTCTCCCACGGGGTGCAGGGCCCAAGCACTTGGGCCATCCTCCACTGCACTCCTGGGCCACAGCAGAGAGCTGGCCTGGAAGAGGGGCAACTGGGACAGAATCCGGCGCCCCGACCGGGACTAGAATCCGGCGCTGCAAGGAGGAGGATTAGCCTAGTGAGCCACGGCACCAGCGGCCAAGTGGCATGTTAACTGCTCTGTCCGATGCCCACTCTGCAAACCTTTGAAGAGGAGGTGGAGAAACTGGCCAGAAGTGACAAAAATTCCCTTTCTCATCATTACTTACCCTCCACTTTGCCCCTTTCAAAATCCCCAACGCCCTGCAGGGTTATCAGAGGCAGCACCTTCGCCCCACTTTTTTTTACCCTCTTGGGAGGGGCTTCTCCCATTCAACGGAGGTGTGGGGGGCGTTAAGGTGAAGGGCCAATGACTACAGAAACCACTGGGATGCTTTCTGAAACCATGGAGGGAAATGAGGCTGGGGGATCGGAGCTCTCTCCACACACACGTTTGGTCCCCGGTCATAAAGACCACTGAGCACTCTGCCTATCCCCAGCACCAGGGGCACGTCTTGTTCCTCTGCTACAAATCACTCTTCAGGCCCAACTGCACCCGAACAGTGAGAGAGAAACACGTGAGCAAGCCGGGCAGCTGCGGACAATGAGGACATGAGTCACCTCTGACAAAGTCCCAGGGTTTGCATTTTAACAGTTCTGTTCTAAATAGGCTCTGCCTGAGACCCCCAAGGCAGAATAAAGACCAGAGAGTCTGCAATGCTCATTTTCCAAAGAACGGGGGCAGACACCTGCTGATAGCTGGGGCCGGCTCTCCAGCTCCTTGCTGAGAGGTCTCCTGGTTCATGTCCAGGAAGTTTAAGATCCCTAAGCTCCTGCAGTCTTTGTGGATGGGCCTGGTTTTTATTTCTGCCTGCTCTTCTCCACTGACAGGTCAGGGATTCAGACAAGGCAGGTGGGGCAGGATTGAGGCTTAAAGAACGCCCAGGGCCAAGTTCCTGGTTCTAGGTCCCTGGCCCCTCTGCTCCTTGCCTGGAGCCCTCTGTTGCTTTTTACCCCAGTTTCCCCACAGGCTGACTTCTGCTCTTGTCATCCTTGTCCTTAGGTTCTTGTCTCCCCTCTCAGCTTGTAATCTTCCGCACCTTGGGATCCCAGGTGGACCCCCCCACCCTCCCCCCCTCCCCCCAGGCCTTTCCCAACCTGCTCAGCCTTGGGGAGCCTGATGTCACTGTCACAAGAAGAGGGCCTGGAGCTGCCTGGCTTCCGTCCTGACTTCTGTTTCCATCCCGGTTTAATCCCTGAGCCCACCCTGAGCCCACCAGAGCTAGTGGCTGCGGCTTCCCCTGGAGACATTCTCAGATCTTCTGCCGTGAGGATGACAAAGGCAATCAACTCCAGCCCAGGACCCTGCTACAGTGACTCTCTCTAGAGGAAAGTCGGCCAGAAAGACCATATCCACGACCAACTCATCTTTGAGATTTGGAAGTCAAGCTGGCCACCGCACTGGGATGCATCTGCCTGATACCCAGACAAGGCTCCCCCATCTGTCCTCACACAGACAAGGCTCCCCCTAACCCAACACACCTCCTTCACACTGCTGCTTGGGGCACACACACGGCACAGGCATGCTCACACACATGCATGTGCAGAGACATGTACACTCACTGTCTTTCCTTCTCATCCCCCCCCCCCCCCCACCACTTGCTGCTATGGTTTGAATGTGCACCCTCGGAATCCAGGCATTGCAAACTGAATCCCCAAGGTCAGAGGGTCTTGGCTCTTGGAGGGAGAGTCTCTGGGATGCGACTGGGTCACTTCATTTATGGGCTTTGGGACTAACTGATCATGGAGAGAGTGACTCTGTTCTAGGTCAGCCCTCTCTGACCCATGTGGTCTGCCTTCAGACCCTGCAAGGAGGCAAGATGGCTCTCACCAGGGGCCGCCCCTTTGCTGGGGGCTTCCAAGCCCCCAGAACAGCCACAGGTAAAGTTTTCTTTCTTTCCCTTTTTATTTTTTTACTTTTCCCCAACTTAATATTTTATTTTTTGAGATAATATATTTTTAATTTACATGAAAGCCAGAGATTTATTGGCTTCTACTATTTATTTACTTCTTTATTTAAACTAACTCTTTATTTAAAGAGTTCCAAAAAACCAGAGTCCAGCTGCAAAATAGGCCAGGGCTATACATAATAAGAATATAGGAAGATGTTCAGCTTCACTCCTATACATTTTTCTTTTCTTGACAGGCAGAGTGGACAGTGAGAGAGAGAGACAGAGAGAAAGGTCTTCCTTTGCCGTTGGTTCACCCTCCAACGGCCGCCGCGGCCGGCACACCGCGCTGATCCGATGGCAGGAGCCAGGTGCTTCTCCTGGTCTCCCATGGGGTGCAGGGCCCAAGCACTTGGGCCATCCTCCACTGCACTCCCTGGCCACAGCAGAGAGCTGGCCTGGAAGAGGGGCAACCGGGACAGAATCCGGTGCCCCAACTGGGACTAGAACCCGGTGTGCCAGCGCCGCAGGCAGAGGATTAGCCTAGTGAGCCGCGGCGCTGGCCTCACTCCTATACATTTAAAAATAGTCACAAAATCATTACAACTGGAGCGGGATGCCCATTAACCTGACAAAGCCTAAAACATACTTCGACAAGACACTGTATTTGCAGCAAAACTGATACACATGTGCATTTCTTTTGCTTTTATATTTTAGCTAGATGTAAAAGTCTTTATCAGCTACCTCACATGTGATATTCAGTTACTGCAAGAGACCATAAGGGGCCGGCGCTGTGGCGTAGCAGGTCAAGCTGCCGCCTGCAGTGACAGCATCCCATATGAGCGCCAGTTCGAGTCCCGGCTGCTCCACTTCCGATCCAGCTCTCTGCTGTGGCCTGGGAAAGCAGTAGAAGATGGCCCAAGTCCTTGGGCCCCTGCACCCACGTGGGAGACCTGGAAGAAGCTCCTGGCTCCTGGCTTCGGATGGGCGCAGCTCCGGCCATTGTAGCCAATTGGGGAGTGAACCAGCAGATAGAAGACCTCTCTCTCTCTCTCTCTACTTCTCTCTCTGTGTAACTCTGACTTTCAAATAAATAAATCTTCTAAAAAAGAGAGAGAGATGGCCAGCGCCGTGGCTCACTAGGCTAATCATCTGCCTTGCGGCGCCGGCACACCGGGTTCTAGTCCCAGTTGGGGCACCGGATTCTGTCCCGGTTGCCCCTCTTCCAGGCCAGCTCTCTGCTGTGGCCAGGGAGTGCAGTGGAGGATGGCCCAAGTGCTTGGGCCCTGCACCCCATGGGAGACCAGGAGAAGCACCTGGCTCCTGCCATCGGATCAGCGCGGTGTGCCGGCCGCAGCGCGCCGGCCACGGTGGCCATTGGAGGGTGAACCAACGGCAAAGGAAGACCTTCCTCTCTCTCTCTCACTGTCCACTCTGCCTGTCAAAAAAAAAAAAAAAAGAGAGAGAGAGAGAGAGAGAGAGAGAGAGAGAGAGAGAGAGAGACCATGGACTGAGACACACACTGGTACCCCAGCCCCCGCCGACACACACACATCATCTAGCCCACACACACGCATCGTGTGACTGTTCTGCTCTCTGGTCCTCTGCCTGGTTCCCGAAGGCAGAGGCCGCTCCTCTGTCCTCACACTCCTGCCAGCTTTGGCACATTTTCTCAGCAGAGCTGGAGAAACCTCTTTCTCATACCGCCAAGTCATGGGCATTTGGGGCTGTAATTTAGCTAGAATGATCCACACCCACTTCTTTCCTTTAAAAAGAAAAACCTCAGGTTAGTACCTGGAAGACAAATGCCTGGAGATTTGAAGACAGACAGTTGAGGAATACACTGAGATCTGTTGACGTTCCCAGCAAAGAAATTAAACTGCTTAAACCTACAAAGAAAGCAAAGGGAACAGAGAGAAAGGTGTCAGGCACCCTAGCAGAATGTGTCTGCAGGCGTTTGTGTCCTAGGCAACCTAGGGAACAAAGTCTGACCAATATTTCAAAAGGATTCCCCAAGCCTCACGCTCATTCTGCACACAAAGGCTGGGTTCCAAGGCTGGACTTGTCACTCTTGCGGTCACTTAGTGTACAGTCATTGGTCATACCTCTGCCACCTGCAGAAATGCAAAGCGCTGTCTCCAACTCCTACCTCCACCTTGTAATTACACAGACCCTGTTTTCAGGATGAGCTCATTCTCCACACAGACATGACCTCACCTGGGCTTGACATTTTCACAAAAGGGCTGGTGCATTAACGTGCGGGGAGTGACGCGGGACATCAAAGGCGGTGAGCACCTTGCCTGGGGGATACGCACTCAAGTCAGGTGGAGCCCCGTCGGCGGTGGTGTGTGACATCAGATCTTGGATTCTCCACCTGTGTAGGTGGCACTGGGCGAGAGGACTGGGCTGTGGACTTCTCACCTTTCTGAGTGCCGCTGGTTGGGCGTAGAAAACGGAGGAAGCGGCTGCGGCCCAGGTGAGGCTCGGTCAGGGGACCCTGACCCCATGGATGCATAGGCCTGCTGAGCCTCCACAGCATCTGCCAAGCTCTGCAGCCGCTCGGAGGGACACACAAGGAAGTCAGCAGGAGCGTGGGAGCCCGGGCCAGGCTGGTGGGCGGCCTGACAGGTGCCTGGGTGCCCGCAAGCCCTCCCGGGTGCTCCATGGGCTCAGCAGGGGGTGCCAGTGGCCTGTGGGAGCAGGGCCTTTTGCGCTCCTACCAATCAGCTCTGAAGCCTGTTGTGTTTCGTGTTAACACTTTAGTTGCTGGGTTGGTGGGAAGGGGGTGCCTTAGAGGAGGATCTGTCATTTGGGTCAGCCAGGGCAAGAGCGGCAGGGGACACAACCAAAGGACATGGTGGGGAGTGGGTTGGCCAGGCTAGTTACCAACAAGTATGGACGTAGTTCAGTATTTTAGTAACTATTACAAGCCTACCAAGGTCAGTCCTACTTCAAGATCAAAGAAAGAGGTTGGGGTGTTTTATGTCTTGCTGGATTCCTGTATCCACCTAGTCAAGAAATCTTTCCTAGAGCTCTGGCCTATGGGCCTGGGCCTCTGGAAACAGCCTGCAGGTCCCTGCTGAGTCCACGGGGTTTCTTCTGTCACCTCCTCTGCCCCCCCCCCCCAGGAGGAAACAGGTGCCAGCCAGCAATCAACTCTTCATGGAAAGGAGCTGTTGTTCTTGGAAACCAATTCCAGTTATCAGGGAACAGCCGCAGGCTTCCTACCTCGTTTGTAGTGGGGAAATAAGGTAAGAAGCACCATCGTTGTTTCCTGTTATTAGAAATAAACTGGATGCTGCCGACAGTGGTGACAGCAGAATGTGGCCAAGCAGAGAGGTGCCTCCATCCAATTCAGATGTGACCAAGGACACCTTATTCTCTGCATGCACGAGACCAATGCAGAAATTAAAGTTTTTCCTCCCAAGGAAATATTGCCAAGTGTTCATTCTTTTAGTCAACAAATGTGTATGAGGGTACTTGAAAAAGTTTGTGGAAAAATGGAATTAAAAGAGAGGCTTAGGGGCTGGCGTTCGGCACAGCTCCTGTCAGTGTGTGCGAGTTTGCGTCTCAGCTCCACTCCTCCTTCCAGCTTCCTGGTGAGGTGCATTCTGGGAGGCGGCAGGTAACGGCTCAGGTACTTGGGTCCTTGCTACCCACGTGGGAAACCGTGACTGAATTCCCGGCTCCCAGGCATTCTGGGAGTGAACCAGCAGATGAGAGGTCTCTGTCTCTCTCCGTCACTGTCCTTCTGTCTCAAATAAACAAAAAGATGTTTATTTTGGTGCCAAGAATTTTTGAAACCCATGCACAGTTTTCCGGAGCATGCATTCCACTGCAGATCCCTCATATGCATAATTTATTTTTTTTTGCACCAAAGTAAGCTTATCTTTTAGTTCCATTTTTCCATGAACTTTTTGAAGGGCCCTGGGATCAGCACGGACGTCCCTTCCCTCTCTTGAAAGTCTGGAAGCACGAGGTGTTCCTTGGGGTATTCCCTACTCCCTGCAGGAAGAGACGTGTGTGCAGGTGCACTTGAACATCCAAGAGTCAACGGTGTTTACTCTGTCTTGGGAAATTCACAGATTCACGAGGCTGATGCTCGCCCCAGGTGCACGCCCAACAGTGCGGTAAGGAAAGCTGCGGGAGGAAGATTACATTGCATCTCCGTGTGGCTCTCCAGGTCCGCCGCGAGGCTCAGGTCACCTGCCAGGGCCTTCGCGGAAATATCCAAAGCACCTTGACTGAAGATGGCACGCAGATCCGACTTCAGAACGTTGGCCCTCCTGCTGTTTTTCAACACCATTCTCATAGTCTGAAGACAGAGAGACAAAGAGGAAGCATGGCACTTCACAAAATCGTGCCAACCTTCCCTCTCCAAATAGCCGAGACGTTTTGTTATGGAAGAGAAAGTAAAGGGGGTATCAGCCACTTGCATTGACTCTTAAATGACAGAGAGAGCATTAACGGTCCACCCACTGTAGAACTGCCTTGCTGGAGACCAGCAATTTGAAGGCTTCGGTCCCAGGCAGGGATGTCCGGGGCTGTTTCCCATTCTCTGCATCCCACTCAATTAGTCCAAGGTACTCGAGAGAGGCGTTGAGCAGGGGCTGATTGCCCCAGAGAAAAGGGTGGGTAGAGCCTTGACCTTGGGTCTGAGGCATGGCTTTGGGGATTGTGAAATGATTCTGCCCCTTCCTGCTGGGTGCCTGGGGGCAATGAACGTAGCCTCCACGAGTGACTTCCTCTGCTGTCCAGTGGGGACGCGGTCTCATCCTTTACATGGGCGGACTGTGTAGGATGAGCACCTGCTCATCCCTACACTGTGACCACCCCCATTTCACAGAGCAGGAAACTGAGGGTTTGCAGGGGGTCAAGTAAACAGTCCCAAGGGCTGGTAAGTTTAGAGACAAGGCTGAGGGCAGAGCTGGCTGTGGCTGGGCTGACATGAAGGGCTTGCGGTAGGGCTATGGCCAGACTGCCATGACTGTGCTGGAGAACGGGATGGGCCAAGAGCACTCAAGCAGCCCCAGTGTGCAAGCAGGACAGGGAGGGCTCCTGTAGAGCAGAGACCCCCGGGAGCAGGACAGGCCCCACCCTCTGTCCCCATCTTCCACCCACAGGGCGCCACGGCAGATTCCCGGTGGGCCACATGCCGAGTCCCTGGTGTCTAGGACCCCCTCCCAGGACACCAGACTCCGAGGACGCTCAAGTCCCTATATAAAATGGCACGGTATTGGCCTATGGCCTATGCACATCCTCCCGTGTACTCAAAACCACTTAGCTACTTAGCATGGTGTAAATGTTGTGTCGGTTGCTGGTCTATTGCAGCCTTTAGGGAGCAAGCACAAGAAAAAGTCTGTGCACGCTCACTACAGAGGCAGCCACTGTAGAACAATTTCCCATCTGCGGTTGGCTGGACCTTCGAGGAGGCACCCAGAGATGCAGAGGGCCAGCCGGGTCATCTGCTCAGCTCTGCTACAGCTCCCTCTGACCCTGTCACCTGGGGAGTGAGAGAGTCCGGGGCGAGCAGTCTGATGGCCTGGACTCACTGAGCTACAGGGTCCCACGTTGGGTGGGGGCGGGGAGCGTCTGTGGGTCTGTCCATCGGTCCTGTACTCTGCTCTGAAGCCCTACGCACCAGCTGGTCCAGGTTGGTACCACGTGGCACCTCCCACCAGCACCTCCATTGTCGATCCTCTTTCCCTCCCACACAGGGAGAGCTGAGGTGTCTGGAGCCTTTTTGGGGGGTGGGTTCTGGCTGAGCGTCATGTGCCCACCAGGCCTTCCCAGCCAGGGGCCAACACTGTTCCCTTGTCTTTTGCCCTCTGCTTGCTGGGTGTGTGGAAATGGCCTCCCTGCAGAAGTGATGGCCTGACCCTAGGGGACACTTGCGGCTTTCTGCTTCCACTGCAGGAGATGGCTTGCCCCCCCCAACCCCCGCTCCGTCCAGTGGGCTGCTGCCTACCTTAGCCATGTTGGAAAGGTACGTCTTTCTTCTGAGTCTTTTGACAAACACAGTGACTTCTGTGAAGCGCAACACACGCAGCCGTTACTGATACCGTCAGCTCGGGTTCTCCCGTGACAGGTGGGGAGGAGGCGCACGTGGCTGAGTGGGGGAGGCACTGCTGCCTCATGTGTACCCTCCCCTTCCTTTCCCTTCCCTGGCCCCTGACCCTTCCCAAGTGCTGGGAGATCTGGCAGGGGCCACCGGACCTAAAGTCCCCAAGTGCCAGGGAAACAGCCCCAGCATCTGCCCGGGGTGCACTTAGATGCCCCCACCCCCACTCTAAGTTCCTGCGCTCAATCCCCACCCTCAAAGTGCCTTTGCGAGCCCTGCTTATGAGATTAGTGCTCTCATGAAAGACACCCCGAGAGACCCCTGGCTCCTTCCACTCCGTGAGGACAAACCAAAAAGCTGACATGCAACTGAGAAACGTGCCCAGATTTCTCTTAGCAGACCCGGAATCTGCTGGTGCCTTGGCATCGAACTTCATAAACTCCTAAATGGTGGGAAGCTTCTGCCTTTTTTTTTTTCCTTCTCTTTTTAAAAATTTCTAGGGAGCTGGCGCTGTGGTGTAGTGGGTTAAAGCCCCAGCCTGCATCGCTGGCATCCCATATGGGCGCCGGTTCAAGTCCCAGCTACTCCATTTCCGATCCAGCTCTCTGCCAAGGCCTGGGAAAGCAACAGAAGATGGCTCAAGTCCTTGGGCCCCTGCACCCGCGTGGGAGACCTGGAGGAAGCGCCTGGCTCTTGGCTTCGGATCAGCACAGCTTCGGCTGTCGCGGCCAATTGGGGAGTGAACAAGTAGATGGAAGACCTCTATCTGCCTCTCCTTCTCTGTGTAACTCTGACTTTCAAATTAAATAAATATTTTAAAAATAAATACATAAAATTTCTAGAAGCTCCCCAACTCATGGCATGGTCACACATCATGCTGATGAACGTTCACTGTGTGAATTCATCATTCTGGGAGCATCACATCGAGTGCTTATGCAAATCAGGGTGCTACTCCTGCACCCCAGGAGAATCTCAGGGGACCCCTGTTGTACAGTGGTCTGCCACTGACCGGCATACCATCTTAGGGTACATGACGGGGTTTTGCTGTAGCAGCAGCCTGAACAGTCTAAGATGCTTAAAGTGATTTAGGAATTTCCCCCAGGAACCCTTAACTTTTCCATCTCCTTATAAAATTATCACAAGAAAAGGAAAGAAGAAAAGCGAAAGCGTAGAGGATTGCTGTCCTCCTGAATGTCCCTAGTCTGGCAAACAACGCAACACTGACCTCTGTGCTCCTCCTGCAACGTGAAAGCACAGGGGAGAGAAAGCAGGGACTTCTGGGGAGAGGCCTGGCTGGAGGGTGGCATCAGGGAGGGCTTCTCTGAGGAGGTGACATTTAATCTGGGCTCTCACACATAGGCAGGAGTAAGCCAGCAGAGTGGGGGTGTGTGGAAGTGTTCCAAGCACAGAGAACACAGGCAACAAAAGGCTTTTTGGGGACCACCAGTCTCACACAGCTGGGAAACACTGGTGGATGGGGGGGTCCCTAGGGAGAGAGAGACAGAGGGGGCCTGAGGTGGAGCCGTGGATGAGCCGTGGATGAGCAAGACTCACTGCAAGCGAAGGAGTCATTGGTGTTGGTTTGGTGAGGGGTGGTCCTGAGCCGGCTGGGGAGGGGGCATGGGAAGAGCTATAGGCAATGACGGGAAAACCTCACCAAGTCTCAAGGGGGAAAAAGGGCATTTCCAGAACCGTCCGGCGTGGCAACCTCGCCGCAGGCGTGGCTGGTGTTTAAAGGCCCGAGCTGTTGAAGGGGGCACGAAGAGATGAGGGTGATGGAGGGCTGGGACAGTGGCCACAGGAGGACACAGCTGCAGCCTTGAGTAGGAGGGCAGCCTGGTGGAAGCGGTACATTTCCTGCTTGGAAATGTCTGTCATTGAGAGCATTTCAGATGTCGCTTTTTTACAATTTTGAAATCTTTGCATATGTACAAGGAGATATCTTGGTGATGGGATGGACCCAGCCTAAACACGAAATTCATTATATTTCGTATATCCCTGCTACGCATAGGCTGAAGGGAATTTTATGCAATATTTTCAGCGTACCTGCCTTTTGGCTGCAACCTATCCTATAGAGTCAAGCATTGAGTTTTCCACTTGTGGTGTCATGTCGGCATTCAAAAGTTTGGGGTTTGAGGGCATTTTGAGTTTTGGATTTTTGGGTTAGGGACCGCTCAAACCTGTATTCAGGGACCTCTACCTGGCAGCCAGACAGAAGGGAGCAGTGTTTTAGGAAGTCGACAGGGAGACAGAGGTGAGGCGGAGGCTAGAAAGAAGTGAGTGTCCTGGGGACCGTCCTGGAGGTGTGAGGAAGTGGAGGAAACAGGAGAGATTTCTAAACAGAAAGCGACTTTCTTGGCACAAAGCAGAAAGGAGTAAGACACCCACTGGAGCCAGAGCCCTGGTCCACCTGCTCGAGAGAGAGAGTGGGCAAGGACGCGTTGGGCGCTGGCTGGCGGCGTGGCCAGATCCTCTCTTTTCAACAGCACCTTTTCCATGTCTCTGATCTCTTGGACCTGCCAAGAATCCCTGTTGTTCATTGGGGGAACAGTAAAAAGGGTGTGGATGGATCGGCCCAAGAATCTAGCAGGGACACTGAAGGAAAAGTCAGAAACCCTGGGCTGTTTAGTGCACAAGGGGAAAGGAGTGCAATAAGCAAAAGGCATCCCCCAGGGGCAGTGTTAGATACTACAGCCATTCCGGGAGAATGGAGGAGTTCTTCTGTTTGGGTTTTGGTTTGAACCTACCTTTGAGCTTGGAGATCTGTAAGAGAGCCGGAAATCCTTCCACAGCAGTAAGAAGCCAAAGCTTAAATTTCTTACTGAACAACCGGACAGATTTCAGGTACTGGATAGAAACATCTTCCAAAAAGTCATGGAGGAGAATGTCTTCAATCCCCTACAACGAAAGCGTCACCACTGGGGTGGGCGTTCAGCCGGCTCAGACCCCAGCGCCTGGGTTCAGCTCCCGGCTCTGGCCCCTAACTCCAGCTTCTTGCCAGCGCCCACCCTGGGAGGCAGTGGCAATGGCTCCCAAGTCGGGGGACTTAGATTGGGTTTTCTGCTCCTGGCTTCAGCCCTGGGCACACTCGGCTGGTACAGACATTTGAGGAGTGAATAAGAGGTATAGCACCCCAAATATATGCAAGGGCTGAACCCAGCCTCCAGTTTTCCCTCTTTGTGTTCAAAACTTTGAAGCACTGTATTTTATTCCTAAAAATTAATAAAGTGAAAGGCAAGGTTCGTGACCAGAAGCAGGACACATGCTCACTTACAGACGTGATGCCCGCAAGACTACCAAAGTACAAAAATCACGCCGGAGGTAGAACTTCAGAAACAAAGCAGACAAAACCAAAGCCCTGGGCGTTAGGTCTGCTCTCAAGCCATTATGCCGATGACTCATCGCAAAACGCCTTCTTTGATGACAATGACCAGAGAGAGAACTTTGACTCAATCCAGGGTTCATCAGTACTGCAACCACAGGTCGCCCCCCTGCGCCGGCTGTTTCTTTTCGAGAAGTAACTCAGAGAAGCCAAGATCAAAAGTAACAAGACAAGTAAAAGCCAAGATCAAAAGTAACTCTGCCAGTTACTCCTCCGGGGACCCCAGACCCAGGGAGACAGCAGAGAAGGAGGGCTGGGCTGTGGTCTCAACCCCAGCATTTGGTAACAGTGTCTAGAAATGATTCAAACCAGAGGCCCGGCCATCTTCCTACCTTGTACAGCTGGACGTCGTAGCATTTAAAGAGCTGGCACACGTCAGGCAGTGACAGAAGCATGACCATGTCTTGCTGCAGAGACTTCCAGAAGGAACTAAGAAGGTCCTCCACCTGATATAAGTGAATAAACTGTCCATCAGTGGAAACTCATTTTGCGCCTTGTGAATCCTAATCCCCCATGTAGACTTCACGAGCCCCAGATGACGAGGGCTGAATGTTGTTCCAGTCATGTAAAAGCTTAGTCTGTCAGCAAAGGATTCTTCCCCGCAACCCGTCGGCGGGAAAATGGAGGTGTCCACGTAGGTGGGACAAGTTTTCTTGAGGTAGTGTTCCAGAAGCAAAGCTGTTTTTGACCACAAGGGGGCTCTGGTTGCTAATAACAGGATGAAGATCGGGCCAGAGGGGCCCAGGGGAGCTGAGAATACAAGGGTGTTGAGGGACTGACCACTTGGGTCAATTCTGAGCTCAGAGAGGTGTAATGGTGTTTAATCTAAGGACGTTGGTGAGAGTCACCCAAGAACCCATGCAGGAGGACTGTGGACAACTCGGCGGTGGAACAAAATGGCAGCCTCTTTGCTTTGCTTTGCTTTGCCCCTTGTGGTCTTTCCAGATCCCATTCTTGAATCGGGGGGTCAATCTGAGTTTGCCAGTGAATAAAGGCTCTTGTCCTTTGGGGATCTGCACAGGCTCAAATATCCTGAAGCATCATGGCCCCGTTATCTTGCCTGGTGCTGGGATTCACCAGGAACTCCAGGCAAGAAGCCATTCCCAGGTGCGTGCTGCCAAGGTGGAGTCAACTCCCGAGATGCAGGAGAGCGGCCCCCCCATTTGAAATCTTGTTCTCAAAGGGCATTTATTCCAAAGAAGACTTCGCCAAAGACTCAGAGAGAAAACACAACACGGGGCACAGTGGGCCTTTCACATTCAGGTTGGTAATTTTGGGGTTGGTGGTCTGAGCAGAGACAGCCACTGTCCACGTCCAGCACCATGCAGTCCTGCTGTGCCCAGCTCAGAACCACTGCTTGAACCTCTGCCTGCTTTCTCTGCCCTCACCGGCACGGCCCCACATCCAGTCCTCATAACTTCTCACCTTGACTGGGACAAAAATCTCCTGGCCACCCAACCCATGTGACTGTCCACCCTCCTCCCCAGCTTCTTCTCACCAAATCGGAATTCCTTGGGAGGCACACGAGGTCCTTTCGAGTGCCTGCTGAGTTTCCCATGTCCCTCCATCTCTCCCTTTTAGAGATAGCAGAATCTCTTCACAGCGCCCTGTGGGTCACGTTGTGCCTCCGCACATCCTGCTGCCTTTGCCTGCACCGTGGAGTCTATCTGGAATCTTTTTCCTACCCCATGTTCTGTCCATTGAGCTCTGCTTTCCTACCAGAGTTGGCAGTCACATGGCCTGCTCTTGGGGGAACCCTCCAGCCTTTGTCATTCTTCTCTGGACACTTGGAATATTCTAATCAGATAGTTACTCTGAACCTACCATACTGTGTCATGTCTATTGGCTAAATTGCCCCTTTTATTACTAAGTCGACAAGAGTTCATGGAAAATGGCATGAAAAAAAATGTTTGTTTTTTTGCAAATTTTTTTTGAAATTCATACACACAAGGGGTCTTCGAAAAAGGTCATGGAAATTGCATATGATGGAAAAAACCAGGCATGGATGTCCAAAATGTTTGGCACCAAAATAAACTTGCCTATCAGTTCCATTTTCCACAGACTTTTCTGAGTTTGCCCAGGTAAGTTTCTCCAGCCCTCTGCAAGATGCCTTCCTAGTCCCAGAAATGGTGCTGGCCACAGGGAATGAAGTAAGCACACATCTGGCGAGTCGAGGAAGGAAGGACTTCGTTAGACACCCAGCGTTTTCTAATATTTTGTTAAGAGCCCAAGAGCTATTCTGAAGACATCTGGGTCTACCAAGTAGGCACTAATTGCACTCCAGAATCTTATCACCAACAGCTGAAGTGCTTAGAAGCTCCGTTTGAATATGTACTTGGCCTATGCCGTGTGCTCTACCTGGAATCTTTTTCCTATCCCATGCTTCCCTGGGTTTTTATCTAATACTGCAAAAGATGAAATTCAGAATATTGAAAGATTTCTTTATGTTTTCACAGTCAGTTCTAGAATAAAATCGAATTACTTTAATACCCATGTTAGATCACCCTATTTCAAAAGTCTACTTCTTTTCCAGTTAGCATGTATGAATAAAATGGCTTTTGTGTATGCCTGATAATTCCGAGGTGAATCGTATTACTAATATTTTATTAGAAACCAGCTAGAATGAGGATATATATAAAAAAGCTGAAATCATATTTAAAGTACAAAGTCATCCATATTAGCACCTTGGAGAATTCCCAACTGAACGAACTTGAATTTCAATGTCACCTTCAAGACTTCACAAAGCAGAGGCAGTGTAAGCACTTTAGTGCAATGGCTTCCAACAGACATCCCTCAAGGGGTCCATTTGAGAGAAATGGTTAATGGCTAATGATGGGTTGTAAATGCTTGTATTTAAGAGAGAAAACCCTACCCTGTCAAGTTCTTGGTTCTTCACACTTTGTAAGATGTCTCGACAATAGTTGCAGTACTCATCAGCAAGAAAGGCCATCTAGGAAGGACAGGGAAATTATTTCAGCTTTCAGACCTCTTCAAAAAAAGAGCCGACCCTCAAAGACCCTCGTGAAGCACTCAGAGTCGCTCTTGCTGTGTTTCAGTTGTGACAACAGCTGGGCTCTTCACCTGCGCCATGGTGGGTTTTACTCCTAGGGAGTGCTGCCCCCCACCCCCAGCTTTCATTGCAGTGTTGACCCATAGATTTCCAGGGTTTATTTCACCACTACACAGGCCGCTCTGCTTCTGATCCAGCTCCCTGCTAATGCACCAAGGGAGGCAATGAGAGATAACCCAAATGCTTGGGCTATCCCACCCATGTGGGAGACCCAGATAGAGCGCCTGGCTCTTAGTATCGGCTTGGCCCAGCCCAGACTTCTGTGGTCATCTGGGGAGTAAACCAGCAGATGGAAGATTTTCTCTGTCTCTCTTTCTCTGTAACTGCTTTTCAAATAAAAATAAACAAATATTTTTTTCAAAAAAACTATCTACTGCATTAAGCATTGTGTGGCATGAAAAGCTAGCCAACTTCCCAGAGGGCAAGCCTACCATTTTATAGGAGTATTTCTTGGCCAGCTCTTGCTCCCAAAATGGACATCTTCTGAATTCAGACAAAGGGGATTCCACTTGGTCTGTCTTTATGGGTGAATGATCTTCACACTAGAAATCATTTACACAATGCATTATTTCTTTGAAATCAAATGCATTTTCTAGCATATAGGCTGTGTGGTCTTCATGCTGTTACTGTAAGTTAATGTTCTGTGTCATCTTTTTAGCCACGTCCCAGGACACATGACTGAGTACAGCAGCTTCCTCCTCTTATTGCATTCTAAAAGGCGCTATAACCTGTGTCTATAAGTCTATGGACTATGGCCATTGGGGAGAGGGTGGGACTTAAGATGGCAGAACTTCATAAGCTCATGAGGGGGCCAGCACTGTGGCATAGTGGGCAAAGCCACTGCCTGCAGTGCCAGCATCCCATATGGGAGCCGGTTGAGTCCTGGCTGCTCCACTTCCCATCCTGCTCTCTGCTGTGGCCTGGGAAAGCAGTGGACGGTGGTCCAAGTGCTTAGGTTCAACAGCCACTTGGGAGACCCAGAAGCAGCTCCTGGCTCTTGGCTTCGAATGGGCCCAGCTCTGGCTGTTGCGGCCATTTAGGGCGTGAAATAGCAGATGGAAGACCTCTTTCCTTCTCTCTCTCTGACTCTGCCTCTCAAATAAATAAATAAATCATTAAAAATAATGACAAAAGTTCATGAAAAAATGGAATTAATAGATTATTTTATTTTGGTACAAAATTTTTTGATCCATGCATATAAGGAATCTTTTAAAAGGTCATGGAAAAATGCATATTACAAAAAAAAATGCAGGGATTTCAAAGATTTTTTGCACTGAAACAGATGTATATTTTAATTCCATTTTCCACAAACTTTTTTTTAAAGATTTATTTATTTATATGAAAGGCAGAGAATTATGGGGGTGGGGGGAGAGATCTTCCATCTACTAGTTCACTCCCCAAATGGCCACAATGGCCAGAACTGGGCCAATCTGAAGCCAGGAGCCAGAGCTTCTCCAGGGTCTCCCACATGGGTGCAGGGGCCCAAAGACTTGGGCCATCTTCTACTGCTTTCCCAGGCCATAGCAGAGAGCTGGATCAGAAGTGCAGCAGCTGGGGCTTGAACTGGCACCTATATGGGATGCCGGTGCTGCAGGCTTTACTGCTATGCCACAGCGCTGGCCCCTTCTACAAACTTTTTTTTTTTTAAAGTATTCATGTACATTATTCAAATGTATCACTGTTGCTTCTCCCCGTTCACTCTGCTCCATGAGTCTTTCCCTCTCCCCCTACTTTGGAGATCCCTCCCCACCGTTACCCTGCACTGCCCATTCAGCATTGTCCTAATGTTTCATGTTTGGTTTAACCCCTCAGCTAGAAAACTGTGTTCTACTTAAGTACAGAGAGTATAGCTTCCTGTTTGCTTGCATTCTAACTTTCATCCCTAATCATCACTCCGAGTGCAGTCACAAAACAGGTTTTTAAAAGGCTGTCCAGTTAATGATATTTGTCAATGAGAGAGTATCTGCTACAGACTGAATATTTGTGTCTCTCCAAATTCATACGTTGAGACCCTGAGCCCACTGGGATAGCACTAGGGGGTGGGGCCTTTGGGAGGTAATTAGGTCGTGAGGATGGAGCCCTCAGGGTGGCCTTAGTGTCTTACAAGAGGTCAGGGGACGCTCTCCGTCCACCTGTGAGGACACAAGCACAGTGAGCATTCCGCAGTCTGGAAGAGGGCCCTCACCAGAACCCGGCCATGCGGGCACCTGATGCTCTCAGACTGTCAGCCTCCTATACTAAGGAATTTGTTGTACCAGCCCAAGATAAGACAGTGTTGAAGTATTATGTCATCTTGGCCAACTAAAGTAGAATCCTACCCAAAAGGCATGGACTCACTGTATTAGAGAGAGAGCTGCTCCACTATGTTACAGCAGCACTGTTCACAACAGGCAACGTGGACTCAACCAAGGTGTCCATCATTAGATGAATGAAGAAAATGTGATCTACATATACACACACACATATACACACACAATAAATAGACTGCTGCTCAGCTATAAAAAGGAACGAAAGCCTGGCTTTTGCAGCAAAATGGATGGCACTGGAGGGTACCCCGTTGAGTGGAACAACCCAGACACAGAAAAGCAAACACTGCATGCTTTTCCTTAAATAGGGGAGCTAAAAAAAAAAAAAACTCAATCTGAACACAGAATGTTGATTCCTACGGGCGGGGAGGGGTGGAAAGGATAAACAGAATTTGGATTAAAAAAATTAGGGGGAAGCTGGGTGTGGCCCCTTAATTGTGACACTAACATGAGATGTTAGTGGGGAGATGGGATGACGGGTATATGTATATGGGAACTCATACTACTACCTCACAGTTTTTGCTATGTAAATTTAAAATTGACAATAAAGGACAAAATGAAGTGAAATTCAACTCATAATATTGTAGATCAGCTATTAATTCTTGTGCCCTAATTCTAATAGCTATAAATACAATATACATACCTTCAGAGAAGTTTTTATAACATATAATATTGGTTATATATTATCATACATTATATATAATTATTATATATTATATTAGATATATACAGGTTACATAATCTATATAATATGGTTACATAAATTATAATGTAATAACCCTTTTTAATAGCTAAAGAAGCACAGGTAAATGGTGAATGTGCAGTTGAACAGTAAACTCCATGAGACAGGGACCATGTCTTGTCCTAGCAGTGAATACTTAACAAACATGGTCAAGTAAATGAATGATTAAGAGGACATCAGAATAAAAGCATTAATTATACACAGAGACACACTTGCTGAATATTGCTTGGTCTATTATTGGCAAGCTATTTTATTCAACACTCACTGTTTCTTCTTGTTGGATAACGGTGTTATAATTAGTAGATTTTTCAAAAGTGACAACATCTTCACTGTGAAAGAACAGATAACAGAGGAGTAATTTTAGTGAAACATCTGTCTCTCAGCACAGAAACGACGTATCCTTTGTGGCAAGGTGAACTGTTTGGGGTACAATAACTTTTATTGCAAAGCTCTCCTCCAAGTTCCTATCCACAAATGGTGACTATCAGGTGCTTGGGATTTGACGAGATCCATTTCTGTAACTGGGACAAGCAAGTATTTATTTTTAAAGATGTATTCCCTTCGAAAGCAAGGATATGGTATCATCCTGGGTAGAACTCGTTTCTGAGGGAAAAGAAAACTCTTCACCCAAAAAAGAAGTCTTATTGCTTTCTGATTGTGGTGCTTTGAGAATGATCACTCCAGGGATGAGAGTCTCCCCTGAACTGAGGGGCAGAGCAGGGCACCTGCACACAACAAGAAAGCTGGGCATTTAAAACAGGGATGTGAGTTTCACCGCACCATGTAACCGGGAACAGACTCAGTCTAGTCCTACCCATGCATTTTTCTTCTTTTTTTCTCCCTACATTATATTTTAATTTCATTTTTCCACAAACTCTTAAAATCCAGTATGTGGATTTGAAAAAATTATTCATTTTTTTGGTAAGAGTTACAGAGAAGTGCAAGAGTTAGAGAGGGAGCAAGAGAGAGAATCTTCTATCTGCTGGTTCACTCCCCAACTGGCTGGCCCAGGCTGAAGCCAGGAGCTTGGAACTTCTTCCAGGTCCCCCACATGGGTGACCGGGCCCAAGCACTTGGGCCATCCTCCACTGCTTTCTCCGGTGCATTAGCAGGGAGCTGGATCAGAAGTGGCGCAGCTGGGACTCGAACTGGCATCCATATGAGATGCTGGTGTCAAAGACCACTGCTTAACCTGTTACGCCACAGCGCTGGCCCCATGGGAATCTGAGAAACTGGGTGTCCCCTGACTTCCTCTTGTGCCAGGGAATGTGCATTCTCCAGATGCCAGGGATGGCGACAGCCTCTCCTTCCCAGGTGCCCTCGGCAGCCTCGAAACAGTGGCTGAGTCGAGAGTCGGTGCTCTGTGCACTCCACATCGGCACACATCCTCATACCTGATGGCTCCAGCTCTCCACACAGAAAGAGAAGAGGAAGTCAGCAAACTGGCCCTCTACCTCGGAAGCAGGGCAACTACTGTGGAGGCAGAGAGGGGCTGGAGGGGAGGGAAGCAGGCGTCATCTCACATAGGAAGCCTCTCGGGAGCCCCAGGAGCTCCCTTCGGAAGGTTCGTGTTGGCTCATTCTCTGATTGGCAAAGTATGTGATGCCCTCTGATAAATGTTCCTAGAGAAACACTCTCCAACATAGGGCACCTAGAGCCAGGGTCTGGAAACCCACCAGAAAGAAACACTCTCTGCCTTTTTAAAAAAGATTTATCTATTTTATTTTATTTGACAGGTAGATAGAGAGAGTGAGGGAGAGAGAGGAGAGAGAGGAAGAGACAGAGAGAAAGAGACAGAGAGAGAGAGACTGACTTCCATTCACTGATTCACTCCCCAAATCCTTGCAAGTTAGGGCCAAGCCAGGCTGAAGCCAAGAGCTAGGAACTCCACCTGCGTCTCATGTGGGCAGCAGGAACCCAAGTACTTGGTTCCTCACATGCGCTTCCTCACAGGTGTACAGGCAGGAAGTTGGAATCAGAATCGTGGAGTAGGTGGAACTCGAACCAGGATCTCTGATATGGGATACAGTTGTCCTGGGCAGCAACTTAACCCACTGGGTCACAATGCCCACCTCAAAGACAAAGAATCTGAAGCATCTTAGGAATGTGTTATGGACTGAGTTGTATCCTCCTACGTTGAAACCCTAGCTCCTGTATCTGGAGACAGGATCTTTAAGGAGATATTTAAGAGGAAATGAGGTCATAAAAGTGAGGCCATGAGCTGATAGGACTGGTGTTCTTCTAAGGAGAGGGAGAGACACAGAGAACCTGTTCTCCCTCTCTCTCTGTTTCTGCGTGTCACAGAGGACGGCCACGGGAGGACAGAGTGAGCAGGCGCTCATCTGAGAAGCCAGGGAGACAGCCTGCACTAGAAACCGAATTTTCCTGCACTTTCACGATGGACTTCCAGCATCCAGAACTGTAAGAAAATAAATGTCAGTGGTTGAAGCCGCCCAGTCTGTGGGATTTGGTTATGGCAGCCCAAGCTAACGTGTCACCCTGCAGGGACACCTCGGGTGGGTATGACAAGGTGAAATTTGTAAGCAGCCCATTGCCACACAGATCCTGGGACATGATAGCAACCAACCAAGCAAACAGATGAACAAAACTGGGAATAAGGCCCAGAATGCATTAAGACAAGAAAATGTCAGCATAGAAGTTCACTCAATAAAGGGTTCATGTTAAAGGAATTTAACCAGAAAATGTGGTCATCGTTTTCAGGGATGTCTTAAACATCACTTGTGAGAGTTTCTTCAACTACACTGGAGGGAGAACAATTTCTCTGTAACTACCTTATGTCAACATGCTACTCCAATATGTTGTCTTTGGGGAACTGATGCAAGACCACAGTATGAATGTGCTTAGCTCAATCCATTCATCCACCCACCCATCCATCCAACCACCCATCCACCCAACCATCCATCCACCCACCCATCCATCCACCCACCCATCCATCCACCCATCCATCTATCCATCCACCCATCCACCCACCCACCCATCCATCCATCCATCCACCCATCCATCCACCCATCCATCTATCCATCCACCTATCCATCCATCCATCCATCCATCCATCCACCCATCCATCCACCCACCCATCCATCCACCCATCCACCCATCCACCCATCCATCTATCCATCCACCCATCCATCCACCCATCCATCCATCCACCCATCCACCCATCCACCCATCCATCTATCCATCCACCCACCCACCCATCCATCCATCCATCCACCCATCCATCCACCCATCCATCTATCCATCCACCCATCCACCCACCCACCCACCCATCCATCCATCCATCCACCCATCCATCCACCCATCCATCTATCCATCCACCCATCCATCCATCCATCCACCCACCCATCCATCCACCCACCCATCCATCCACCCATCCATCCATCCACCCACCTACCCATCCATCAGGTGCTTATTAAGTGCCACCTACACGGCAGGCCTTGATGGGTACATCTGAGATCAAGGCAGACAAGGTCTGGTCTCACAGGTGGAGGGAAAATGTTACACAAATAATTGCAAAGACGTTGAGTGACGCTTGCAACAGCTGCAGTACAGAGCGTTGGGGGAATGCGTGTTGGGCATCTGTATATTCTCTTGCTGGTTCAACAGCCCATATGCCTGTCAACTGGCAGCTTGATAAGTTCAGGAGAGCTTCCCTTATGATTAGCTAGCCTGATTTGCACTTATCAGAATCCCACTCTTGCACAGCCATTAGTCAACTCTTTCCATGAGGATGGTAGTCTTCATGGGGCATCACTTTGGATACTCAAAAAATTGGAACCTAGAAGCAACAAGGCTTGGTCTCAGATTTAAAGGGCTGACGAGGAAAACGTTCAATCGAATCACCGAGTCCCACCCCCCAACCCCGCCTCTGCAGCCTTGGAGCCGTGAGCACTGCTATGACTGAGAAATGCTCAGACGCCGTAGGCATGCTCTCAGTTATTTTGAGTGTTGAATGATTCTCTCAAGTTCCTGCCATGGCTTCCATGTCAAATATGAGTCTAATTTCACAACTGAAAGGAGAGTGGCATTTTCCTCTTCATCTCTACAGGAAGACTGAAGGGAACCGGCAGCCACAGATGCGTTCTTGTGTGGCAGGAATCCTCCCTGGGAGAGCTTTGCTACTTTTCAGCATTTAATTCGGAGAATTTCCTGCACAGAAACAACAATAGTGGGAAAGAGAAAATATTCAAAGCTCATGGAGAGATGGGATCATCTATAAACAGTCCTCATCTTCACCTGGCCAGAGAGAGCCAGCAGGCCTGCTCAACAGGTGCCCTAACTGGGTCAACACGTGGGTTTAGTGAGATCATGTTTATTTTCTAAAATCTCCTAGCTTCAGTGGCCTCTCAAACAAGCAAAGAGCCGCTACAATTTGCCGGAGACAGCAGGTGAAGAGGAGGCGACCGTGAAGTTGGGCTACAAGGCAGGTGAACAGAGTCGCCGCTGGAGACCAGCTTTGCAGCAAGGAGGCAACTCAGGGAGGTCCAAGTTCAAGGCGTCGGCATCCTGAGGCTTTGGCAGATGCCGGCCCAGTGACACCGCAGGCGTTGGCTGTGCTTTAATTTGGCAAGACTGGGCTCGGCTAGAAAGCGAGGCTGCGGCAGAGGAGCACGCCCCCCTGCTCCCACTGGGGTCTACCACCCAAGAGGAGGCTCGGTGAGGGTGACGCCAGAGCAGGCCTGGAGGTGACTGCTCCAGATGGAAGCTCTCGGGCTGCCGGCCAGGATGGCCTCCTGTCTTTGGGCTCACTGCGCTCTCAGCATCATCTCCCTAGTGTGGCTCTGAGTCAGACCTCCAGGCTATTTATCAGGCTGTGATCAAAGCACAGTCCTGGCCGGCGCCTCAGCTCAATAGGCTAATCTTCCACCTAGCGGCGCCGGCACACCGGGTTCTAGTCCTGGTTGCCCCTCTTCCAGGCCAGCTCTCTGCTGTGGCCAGGGAGTGCAGTGGAGGATGGCCCAAGTGCTTGGGACCTGCACCCCATGGGAAACCAGGATAAGTACCTGGCTCCTGCCTTCGGATCAGCGCAGTGCGCCGGCCGCGGCGGCCATTGGAGGGTGAACCAATGGCAAAAGGAAGACCTTTCTCTCTGTCTCTCTCTCTCACTCTCTCACTATCCACTCTGCCTGTCAAAAAAAAAAAAAAAAAAAAAAAAAAAAAAAAAAAAAAAAAAAAGCGCATAGTCCTTGCTAACACACGGTTTCCCCTGAAACCGCTCACAGCACCCAGAGCTGGCCTATCACCGGTATGAGATGGTGGGGCTGCCAATCAGGGAGGCAGAGGGAAAAGAAAAAAAAGAAAAAAAAAACAAAAACAAAAACAAAAAACAAGGCAACAAGGCCCCTGAAGCCCCAGGAACTTTGAGATGAGTCTGTCCCCTGAGAACATCTGTAGGCCTTCTAAGCTACGGGACACCAGCTGGGTCAGGCCTAGGTCATTGGCATTCAAAAACTTCGAGGAAGGCAAGGATCAGCTGGAAATGGAGGGAGGACAGCAGAAGTCAGAGAAGGGAGGTGGGGTGGGGAGCTGGGGGGAGGGGAAGCACTCTGAATACCTGCAGAGGGACAGGAGCAGCGCCCTGGCCTAGCTCTGCACTGAGCCTCTACGTGGTAGTCCCTACGTGGGAGTCCCTGGAGCTTGGGAGTGGGGCGATGGGATTTGGTGACCCCTCCCTCAGCCCGCGAAGCTCATGGCCTTCACTAACACGTGGACTTGGATCCCTCCAGGACTTCTGGGAAGGCTGGAAGCTTTTTCTCTGGGCCTCCGGCAAGGACGATGGAGGAACAAAGGCCTGCTCTGGGCACCAGCGAAGTGCCCACGCCGCTCGTGCACTGGAGCACAGCCCGAGAACCGCACTACCTTACTTTTTAGAGTCCATTTGGCTTAAAGAAGAGTTGGAGGTCAAGACGACACAATTACCCGACACACAGTGCATCTTTAAAGCAAGGTCCTTTGCCATCAAGTCTTCGGAATGCGGTGTTAGCTTAAATCGCTTTTTGGCATTTGACTTCCTTTTAGTTTAACTACACTTTGCATTCACATTCTCAGGTTTTGACATCATTTGTCATTAATCCAGACTTTCATTTACATCATTTTGGTCTCCTAATTTGCCCTGGAAAAAAACCACTCTCACAACAGGAAAACAACTTGAAGCAATTACAAGGTAAGAGGATAAAAATGTAATAAAACCTCATCCGTGCACCACATTTGTTCCGAATCAGATCTCAGAGCAAAGGTGCTTCATCTCCCACTCATTAAATGGGCTAAGCTGTTTGTCTCAAAGCACATGAAATAAATATTTTGCTTTTGATTAGAAGACACTGTTAGGCCGGCGCTGTGGCATAGCGAGTAAAGCTGCTGCCTGTAGCGCCAGCATCCCATATGGGTGGCGGTTCCAGTCCCAGCGGCTTCACTTCCGATCCAGCTCTCTGCTGTGGCCTGGGAAAGCAGTAGAAGATGGCCCAAGTCCTTGGGCCCCTGCACCCACGTGGGAGACCTGGAAGAAGCTCCTGGCTCCTGGCTTCGGATCGGTGGAGTTCCGGCCATTGTGACCATCTGGGGAGTGACCTAGTAGATGGAAGACCTCTCTCTCTCTCTCTCTCTCTCTCTCTCTCTCTTTCTCTGCCTCTCTGAAACTCTGCCTTTCAAATAAATAAATAAATCTTTTTAAAAAAAGATACTGTCAACTTGATGAATATTTTATATCTAAAGAGGAAACAGTAAATATATGTGTCATAGGAGGACATATTGTCACCGTGACTATGAAAAACTTTAATATGAGGCTCCTTCACCGACTCATCCAAAATGGAACTAAAACTTCATTTCAGAATAAAAATTTGAAATGCACATATTCTGCAAAAAGTTCATGGAAATGTGTACTATCAAAAACCATTCACGGATTTCGAAACTTTTGGTGCCAAAAGCTTACCTTTTAACTCTGTATCCACAAACTTTTTGAAGCATAGTTATAATTTTGATTACACTAATAATATCAATCACCAAAATATACTGAGCACTTATTCGGTGCTGAGTATTGTGGTTATTTTGTTTATTTTTATTTTCTTTTTCTTTTTTTACAAAGATATATTTATTTGAAAAGCAGACTGACAAAACGAGGGGGAGAGGGGAGAGGGGAGAGGGGAGAGGGGAGAGGGGAGAGGGAGAGATCTTCCTTCTGCTGGTTTACTCTGCAAATGGCCACAACAGCCAAGACTGGTCCAGCTTGAGGCCATCAAAGTGTCCCACGTGGATGGCAGCGGCCCAAGCAATTGGACTGTCTTCCTCTGATTTCCCAGGTGCAGTAGCAAGGAGACGAAGGGAAGTGGGAGCAGCTGCAACTCCAGCCGGTGCTACAATACAGAATGCCTGTGTCACCCATGGCAGCTTAACCCGCTGCACCGCTGGTTTTACCCTAACTCTCCTAACGCCCTGTTAGGAAGGCAGGTACACATTATTATGCTCGTTTTACCGACGGGATGATCAGAGGTAGAGATTTTTGCTCTGACTTCACAGTGGATATCACCTTTTCTGTTCTTTTAAGATACACATGGGTATGATTTTTAAAAACCATGTACACAAAAAGCATATAGTCAGACATAAGCATTTTGAAACTTAAAGTGTACAAGAACAATCATATTTTTAAATCTGCCTCTGGGTGATGGTCTAAGTACTTGGGTCCCTGCCATCCATGTGGGAGACCTGGAAGCAGTTCCTGGCTCCTGGCTTCAGCCTGGCCCAGCCCCAGCTGTTGTGGGCACTTGGGGGAGTGAACCAACAAATGGGTGATCTCTCTCTGTGTTTGTCCCGCAAATTAAAAAAGAAAAAGAAAAGAAAAAAAAAAGAAGCTGGGCATCGAGAGTTCTGTTAAAAATAAAAATTCTGCCTTGCTGAGGGCTGTGGCTGAGTTTTTTCTCCATTGAGGCTAGACTACTGTTGGGCTATATTAGGTCTCACGAGCAGTTTCATTGCTTGGAGGACCTCTGGAATTGTCTTCAGTGTAAGTTGCCTACATTTGCCTTCTGCAGAGGCAACTCAGGCCGTGGGGGTCAGGCTGCACTTATCTGTAGACAGCAAATAACCCGTTGCTTCGAGGAGGAGGGATGTCTGTCCGTGGAAGGTGGGCAAGGCCGAGAGAGCATGCTTTGAACAAATGCTAGAGTTCCAGACAAGAGGAGGCTTAGGAGCAGTACCTGCTTTGAACACTTTCCCAAGCAGCGGGGTGTCCGGGCCATAATTCTCCAGTGTGCATGTTTTTGTAAGCTGCTAGACAACAACTAGGTAATGCATACATTTTTTTTTTTTAACCTTAACAAGTTCTAACCGGCTCTGAAAACCATAGGGTTGGCAGGGCCAAAAAGCGCGTTGCAACTTGGACCTCTCATTAGCACCTGGAAGTCAAGTGTCCAAAGTGTCCTGGGGCCCCTCGGAGAGCTGCGAAGGTTAGTGGGGGGCTGGCCCCGGGGAAGGCTCCTCGGGCCTCAGCGCCTCCTGGTATGGTGGAGAAGAGGCCCCTTTGAAGGAGACGCTGCGGTGGATACCAGCAGACTGGGGTGCCCACAGTGGCCAGGCTGGGGGCCGTGCAGGCTGGAAGATGAACCCTTGGCCTCGTCAGCTTCCCCTGCACCCCTAGCCAGCTGTGGACCCTCCGCTTGCATTCCACAGGCTCCGGCAGCCGCAGTCACCACCGTGCCACCGCCACCACCAAGGCAGCCCCCTGAGCTCATGGGCTGGCAAAAGAACAAAGAAACAGAAGAACAAAGGCCTGCAATGTAGAAGGCACCGTTTTAGAAGCTTTTTAAAGGCCTTTAATGTGTTCAGTTGGAAAAGCCGAGTGAGCCAGTGCACCTGTGTGTTGGGGGGAGGGACAGGGCGGGCATGGGGTGAGCTTGCACTCATTCTGAAGCCCGACCTTAGGCGGTTCAGCTCGGCACTTACCGGGGCACTTGGAGAAGTTCCTGCACAAGCGGGATGAAAAAATAAGTTTATTTGGGTGCAAAAACCTTTGAAGTTCACGCAGAGTTTTTCCTCATATACATTTTCCTGAGCTTTCTGAAGACCCCTCGGATTTTGGAATTTTTAAGAAATGTGTATTTATTTATTTTTATTTGTGAGTCAGAGAGACCGGGAGAGAGACAGAGAGTTCCCATATGCTGATTCATCTCCTATCCTAAATGCCCACGTAGTCAAGGCAGCACTAGGCTGAAACCAGGAGCTGGGACCACAGTCCAGGTCTCCCACATAAGTAGCAGGACCCCAAATGTGTAAGCCAGCACCTACTGCTTTGCAGGTGCACATTAGCAGAAACTGGGATCCGGAGAGGAGCCAGGACTTGAATCCAGGCACTCCCATATGGAGTACCCAGTATGTAACTAACTCCCATATGTCTTAGCCCACAGGCCAAACGCCCAGCCCTGGGGATTTTGAACATTTTCCATCTCGTTTTCACAAACACTTTAAAATTAATTATTTGGCAGGCTGGCATTGTGGTGTAGTGGGTTAAGCCACTGTGTACGACATCAGCATCCCATATGGGCTCCGGTTCGAGTCCCGGCGGCTCCACTTCCAATCCAATCCTGCTAATGGCCTGGGAAAAGCAGCAGAAGATGGCCCAGGTACTTGGGTCCCTGCCACCCATGTGGGGGCCCCAGAAGAAGCTCCTGGCTTTGGCCTGGCCCAGCCCTGGCTGTTGCTGCTAGTTAGGAAATGAGCCTGTGGATGGGAGATTTCTCTTTCTCTCTGTCTCTAACTGACTTTCAAGTAAATAAGTAAGTAAATCTTCTAAAAAATTAGTAACCGAGAGGCAGAAGGAGAGACAGCTCCCATTTGCTGGTTTACTCTGCAAATGTCCACAGTGGCCCCTTAAGAAGCTGGAGGCTGGCAACTCACTCCAGATCTCCACATGGGTGGCAGGAGCCCAATCTGCCATCACTGCTCCCTCCCAGACTCTGCAGCAGCAGGAAGTAAGCGTCGGGAGTGGTGCCAGCATCCTCGAGCCCACGCGTAAACGTGGGATGCACGCATCTCAACTGGCATCCCAACCACTCTGCTGAACGCCTGTCCCTTCACACGTGTTCTGAAGTCCCCTGTGACCGGATAGAATAAAGATTTGTCTGCCTCTCTAGCAATGACCAAAAGTTTTCCTTGAAACACGGTAACCAGGGATTGTGCCCAAGAGATATAGAATAAACATGAGCTAAGCAGAGATAAGAACACACACATGGCCAGCGCCGTGGCTCACTAGGCTAATCCTCCGCCTGAGGCGCCAGCACACCGGGTTCTAGTCCCGGTCAGGGCTCCGGATTCTGTCCTGGTTGCCCCTCTTCCAGGCCAGCTCTCTGCTGTGGCCCGGGAGTGCAGTGGAGGATGGCCCAAGTGCTTGGGCCCTGCACCCCATGGGAGACCAGGAGAAACACCTGGCTCCTGCCTTCGGATCAGCGCGGTGCACTGGCCGCAGCGCGCTGGCCGCGGCGGCCATTGGAGGGTGAACCAACGGCAAAGGAAGACCTTTCTCTCTGTCTCTCTCTCTCACTGTCCACTCTGCCTGTCAAAAAAAAAAAAAAAAAAAAAAAAAAAGAGAGGTTGGGGTGTAGTGGGTAAAGCTGCCACTTGTGGTGCCAGCATCCCATATAGTGCTGGTTCAAGTCCTGGCTGCTCCACTTCTGATCCAAGATGGCCCACGTCCTTGGGCCCCTGCACCCATGTGGGAGACCTGGAAGAAGCTCCTGGCTGGTGAAGCTCCGGCTGTTGTGGCCATCCAGGGAGTGAACCAGCAGATGGAAGACCTCTCTCTCTCTCTTTCTCTCTCTCTCTTCTCTCTCTCTGCCTCTCTGTAGCTATGCCTTTCAAATAAACAAATAAACCTTAAAAAAAAAAGAAGAAGAAGCAGTTCATGACTCACGAACAGAATAAATGCCAACAAGTCTGCTGGTGGAAGGATATATTGACATATACATCCTGTGGGGATCATGAGTTGGACAACCTCAGTCTCTACACATACATAGCTAGAACAAAATTACTAATTAACCAATTAATAATTGATTATTAATTAATGATTAATTATTAATAATATAATTATTATTAATATAATTGATAATAATTAATTAACTAATGCCCAGACCCCCTCCCCGGATTTTCCCAGCTTCTGCTTCTCTATCTCTGTAACCTGTTTCCTGAACCAGAGGAGGAAGTAATTTGGAACGAGAGCCCTTACGTCTGTTGCTTGGCCATGCAAACATTAAACTCCCTTTTTGCAAGAGGCTCGTGTCTCTGAGCTTGGCTTACAGGATGCATCAGGCAATGGAATCATTGTGCTGATCCAACAGTTGCTTTTATAGAGTCCTAATTTTTTAATGGTACATATAAAATTGTTTATAAATAAAATGATTTGATGTTCGGGATGTGCTTCAAAATAACCCAATGGGGTAGGCAGGCTCTTGGCCTAGCAGTTAAGACACTGGTGTCTTTTATCAGAGCGCCAGGGTTTGATACCTTCCTCCAGCTCCTGCCTCCAGCTTCCTGCTAATGCAGACCTCAGGAAGCAGGTAATCATGTTCCTGCTACCCACATGGGAGACCTGGATTGAATTCCTGGCTCCTGGCTCCAGCCTTGACCCAGCCCTGCTCTAGTTGTCAAGGGAATTTGGGGAGTGAACCAGTGGATGGAAGTTGTTTGCCTCTGTTTCTCCAATGAATTAAAAAAAAAATAATTCTGGGCCGGAGCTGTGGCATAGCAGGTAAAGCCACACCTACAGTGCTGGCATCCTATATGGGCTCAAGTTCACATCCCAGCTTCTCCACTTTCGATCCAGCTCCCTGATAATGTATCTGGGAAAGCAGTGGAAAAGTACTTGGGCCCCTGCGCCCAAGTGGGAGACCCAGAAGAAGCTCCTGGCTCCTGTTTCAGATCGGCTCAGCTCTGGCCATTACAGCCATTTGGGGAGTGAACCATTGGATGGGAGACCTCTCTCTCTCTCTCTCTCTCTCTCTCTGCCTCTCTGTAACTCTGCCTTTCAAATAAATACATCTTAAAAAAAAAAAAAAAAGACTTAATTAAAAAAAAAAAAAAACTCTAATGGGAGAGAGGGGAAGTGGCTGGGCTACACCTGAAACAAGGGAGGAGACAGACAGATCTTCCTGTTCCTCCCCGGGGCAAACATTAGTGCAGGGTTTTTGTGACTTAGTCCTCCACCATGGCACACGTAGGGAAATGCCCGCTTCTCAGAGGAGTGGCTACAACGCTCATCTGCTGGTTGGCTGGGGTTTGGAACGCAAGAGAGATCATGTTCTGAAAATCCGTATGTGAGAAGGCGCCCTGAGCACACACAGCTGCACCCCCGTGGGGCTGATGACTCCAGCTGTGCAGCGTCCGCCCCTCCTGTGGTTTCCACTAAGGAGCCCCGCTCTGCTGGGGAAGACAACGACGCATGCGTCATGCGTAGACAGAGGGCCCGCCCCAGCGCTGCCATGTCCACTTCCACACCGTGGAGGGACCTGCAGAGGGGTGCTTGGACAGAAAGGGAAGAGTTGGTCACAGCTTTGGGGGCAGGGAACGGGGAGGAGCTGAGCAAGCATGAAGGCCTCCAGGCCAGGGCAAGAAGTGAGCGGGGAGGATTGTGGGCGTACTGCAGGAGACGCACCATCCCTTTCTTCTGCCTGAATTAGAGGAGGATGCTTGAATTATTGTTTTTAGTTGAAATTTTTACTGTAGTAATTGTAGATTTGCATGTACTGGGGTGAGTGTTCGGCGCAGTCATTAAGCTGATGCGTGGGATACAGGCATCCCACACTGGAATGCCTGGTTCCAGGCCCAGCTCTGTCCTCCATTCCAGCTTCTGTTAATGCACAACCTGGGGGGCAAAGGGTGGTGGCTCTAGTACCCGGGTCCCTGCCACCCACGCTGGAGGCCTGGATTGAGTTTCCAGCTCCTGGCTTTGACCTGGCCTGGTCCTGGGTGTTGCACGCATTTGGGAAATGAACTAGCAGAAGGGATATTTCTGTCTCTCTGCATCTCTCTCTCTGTCTCTCTGTCTCTCTGCCTTTCAGATAAATAAAGCTGAATTGAAAAAAAAGAGATCCACATGTATTTGTAAAAAATAATTTGGAAATATCCCCTTATTGTCTGCCCAGTCTCCCACAGCACAGAAACTGTCCACAGGCATTCCTTGGCATCCCAGGAGGGCTTGTTCAAGACCCCACAGGTACCCAAATCTGCAGATATTCAAGTTGCCTAATATGAAATGGTGCAGCGTTTGCATAGAACCTACACACTGCTTCCTTTACACATTAAGGCAACTCTCAATTACTTGTAATATCTAATACAAAGTATGTGCTTTGTCAGTGGAGGTTATGTTGTATTGTTTGGGAAAATATAACAAAAAAAAAAAAAAGTCTTGTACAGATGCAATTCTGCCCAAATACTTTGTCTGCAGCTGATTCAATATATGGATGCAGAACTTGTGACTACAGGGGCTCAACTGTGTAAGATCACAACTGGATACTGACCTGGCTGCAATCCACTGATCTTACTCGTTTCCCATGTCTTAATTAAATTTATATGCGTGTGTGTGTGTGTGTGTGTGTGTGTGGTCAAGTCTACACAATTTGATCACCTGTGTGGGCTCATGTATCCACTTCCACACACAAGATATTGAATTATTATTGTTATTTCAAGAGACCCTTGGGTTGCTCTTTTATAACTGCATCCATCTCTTGTACTGCCTACCCCAGGACCCCAGTCTCTGACATCCACTTAATCTGCCCTCCATTTAAAAATTTTTATTTCAGTGGGAGGTGTCATTGTGGCATGGCAGGTGAAGCTGCTGCCCACAATGCTGGCATCCATATGAGGCTGCTCCACTTCCAGTCTGGCTCCCTGCTAACGTGCCTGGGAAAGCAGCGGAAGATGGTTCAAGTGCCTGGGTCCCTGCCACCCATGTGGGAGATCCAGATGGAGTTCCAGGCTCCTGGCTTGGGCCTGGCCCAGCCCTGGCCATAGTGGCCATTTGAGGAGTGAATCAGTGGATGAAGATCTCTCTCTCTCTCTCTCTCTCTCTCTCTCTCTCTCTGTCTCTCTCTCGCTCCTCTCTCTATAGCTCTGCCTTTCACATAAATAAATCTTTAAAATTCTGATCTCAAAATGTTTCCTAAATGCAAGCAGAAGGCCTACCACCTTTGAGGAGGTTTTACAAGCAGCATAATTCCCTGGAGATTGCTAAATTGATGTGTGTTATTAGCAGTTCGATCACCTTTTATTGGTGAGTAGTGTTCTGTGCGATGAAGGTGCCACCTTTTGTGTTGTTTTGTTTTGTTTTGAACCAGTGCCCTGTTGAAGGTACCTGGGCTGATTCTAATTTGGGGCTATTACAAATCAAGCTGCTAGGAAGCTTGTACAGTTTTTGTGTGGAGATGAATTTTCATTTCTCTGGGATAAATGCCCAAGAGTGCCGTTGCTGGGTGCGGATGGTCAATGTACACTCAGTACGTTAAGCAACCCCGAAACTGTTCTCCAGCACAGCCACAGATGTTTTGCTTTCCCACCAGCAATGATCCAGTTTCTCTCCATCCTCACTGGCATTTGGTGCTGTCACTATTTTTTATTTCAGTCTGTCTGATAGAGGTATAGTGATGTCTCATCACGGCTTTAACTGACATTTCCTTAATGACTGATTATGCTGATCAATCTTTCATGTGCTGATCTGCCATCTGTGTATCTTCTTCAGTGAAATGTGTGTTTATATCTTTTGCCAATTTTCTTTAAAGATTTATTTATTTATTTGAAAGGCAGAGTTACAGAGAAAGAGGGAGAGAGAGAGAGAGAGAGGGACTCTTCCATGTGCTGATTCATTCCCCAAATGGCTACAATGCCAGGGCAGGGCCAGGCCAAAGCCAGGAGCCAGGAGCTTCTTCCAAGTCTCCCACATGGGTGGCAGGGGCCCAAGCACTTGAGCCATCTTTTGCTTCTTTCCCAGGCCATAGCAGAGAGCTGGACTGGAAGTGGAGGAGCCGGGTCTCAAACTGGTGCCCATATGGGGTGTTGGCATCACAGGTGGTAACTTAACCCACTACACCATGACGCCAGCCCCTACCCATTTTCTGATTAGACTGCTTGTTTTACTGTTGAGTTTTAAGCAACCTTTCCACATTCTAGACACCAGTCCTTTGCTGATATGTGGTTTGTGGGTTATTTTCTTGCTGTGTGTGACTTGCATTTCATGTGGGCTTTCCAAGACCAAAATGTTTTATTTTGATGAAGTACAACTTAATTTGTTTCTCATTTTATGGATCACATTTTGGGGAGCAAGTCTACAAACTTTTTGCCTAGCTGAAGGTCTCAATTATTTCATCCTCATTTTAAAGTTTAATATTCTTATATTTTAAATCTGAGTTTCTGATTCATTTTGAGTTAATTTTCATATAGGTTGTGGACAGCTCAACTACTTGGGTCCCTGCCATCCATGTGAGAGACCTGCATTGAGTTCTGGCTCCTGGCTTCAGCCTAGTCCAATCCTGGGTGCTACAGGTATCTCGGGACTGAAGCAACAAAAGGGCAAAATCTCTCTCCTTGTCTCTGCTTTTCAAAGAAACTGAAATTTAAAAAAAATCAGTTGAGCATATCTGAGTGGGTCTATTTCTGGGCTCTCTGTTCCTCTGATTTATATATCTGTGCCTCTACTAATATCATACAGGCTTGATTGCTCTGACTATACGATGAGTCTTAGTATCTGGAAGAGTGTGTCTTCCCACTTAGCCTTTGCCAGTGTTGTTTGATCTATTTGACTTTCCATATAACTTTTAGGATGAGCTTGTCTGTATCTACAAATGAGCCTTGCTAGGATTATTTTTTTACAAGCTCAAGGAGATACAATGCATATAACCATATAATTCACCCATGTCAACAGCGTAATTCAGTGTTCTATTTTTAAAAAGATATTTATTTATTTGAGAGGCAGAGTTACAGACAGACAGAGGGAGAGAAGAGAGAGAGAGGTCTCCCATCCACCGGTTCACTCCCCAGATGGCTGCAATGGTTGGAGCTTGGCCAGCAGCCAGGAGCTTCTTCCAGGTCTCCCACCTGAGTAGCAGGGCCCAAGCACTTGGGCCATCTCCCACTGCTTTCCCAGGCCATCATCAGGGAGCTGGATCAGAAATGGAGCAGTCGGGATGCGAATCAGCACCCATATGGGATGCCAGTGCCATAGGCATAAGCTTAACCTACTAGGCCATGGTGCCAGCCCCCAGTCCAGTGTTTTCTTAGTCCATTCATAGGTGTATGCAACTATGCAGAAATTAGGTGGCAGAACAGATCTGATTAATTTTTCTTAGAAAGTCTTGCTGGAAAGCTTGGCCCTTAACTTGCACCCGGGAACTTGGATGTCAGAGTGCTCCCGGGCAATAGTTAACTGATGAGAGTGGTGACTACACCCAGACTATACAAAGCGCTACACACTGACCACTCGCTGTCCTTTTGGGAGCCTGTGATTTTGTCACATATTGGGCAGAGGGTGCTTAAGTGACCAACTCCCAACCAAAACTTTGGGCACCGAGTCTCTGATGGACTTGTGTGGACAGAAACATCACACGCACGTTGCTGTGTTGTCCTTGTTGGGTCGGACTGTGCTCTGTGGGACCCAACTAGGAGGGAGAGAGCACCAGAGAGACCTCAGATGGGTTGCTTCACATTCTGCTTCTTTTCCTCTTTTCCCCTTGTGATCCAGCTGGGGTCCTTGCTCTCATCAGTCTTGGCTGTGAATGCCAAGTGTTTACTGACTCCCGGGAGTCCTTTTACTGGACTGAAAGTGGAGGTAGTCTTGGAGTGTCCCATCAAAGTGCTCGTGGGGTTGTTCACTGAAACAAGCAACAGCAGTTTTTGGGAAAAACAGAGGGCTGCTTGGTTGTTCAGAGGGGCCTCACTGAGCATGGCTACATCCTCCCAGCCTCCTGGCAGACTGATCCTTTTCTCACGACAAACCGTCCCTCTCTGGCCTCTGTAATACTCTTTGTTCTGAAGCTGGCTTTATCTGATGTGAACACAGCCACACCTGCTTTCTTTGGGTTAATGTTTACCTGTGACACTTTTCTCAGTCCTTTCCGTTTTTCCTATGCTGCTGAATTTGAAGTGAGATTTTGTCCACAGTATATACTTGGATCATTTTCTTCTTTTTAAATCCACTCTTCTGACCTTGTCTTTTGAGAGATGTACATAGATAATTTACATTTAAGGTAAATTGGAATGTGTTGTACAAGTCCTTATACTAATATAAAATATACCATTTAATGAGAGGCACTTTCTGTTTTTTTTTTTCTCTTGGTTTTAAGATTTATTTATTTATTTGAAAATCAGAGTTACAGAGAGAGAAAGAGAGATCTTCCATCCACTGGTTCACTCCCCAGATGGCCACAATGGCCAGTGCTGAGCCAGGCCAAAGCCAGCATCCAGGAGCTTCATCTGGGTCTCCCACATGGGTGGCAGGGGCCCAAACACTTGGGCCGTCTTCTCCTGCTTTTTCCAGGCCATTAGCAGGAAGTTGGATTGAAAGTGGAGCTGCTGGGACACAAACCAGCAACCATACAGGATGCTGGCGTCTTTATCCACTATGCCACAACGTCAGCTTGGCATTTTCATCACTATAATTTATTTAATTGCTAACAATATACTACTTCTTGTATTTCTGTCTCTTAAAAAGAAATATTGAATATTTCTGGAAATGTGGCATTGGTAAGGAAGCTAGCTTTAAGTCTTTTTTTTTTTTTTTTTTTTTGGACAGGCAGAGTGGACAGTGAGAGAGAGAGAGACAGAGAGAAAGGTCTCCCTTTGCCGTTGGTTCACCCTCCAATGGCCGCCACGGCTGGCGCACCGCACTGATCTGAAGCCAGGAGCCAGGTGCTTCTCCTGGTCTCCCATGGGGTGCAGGGCCCAAGCACTTGGGCCATCCTCCACTGCACTCCCTGGCCACAGCAGAGAGCTGGCCTGGAAGAGGGGCAACCGGGACAGAATCCAGCACCCCGACTGGGACTAGAACCCGGTGTGCTGGCGCCTCAGGCGGAGGATTAGCCTATTGAGCCACAGCGCCAGCCAGCTTTAAGTCTTAATGCTTTAAAGAATTTCTTAATTGGACAAGAGTTTAAAGTTTATCAATCATTAATTGTTTGTTGAGCAGGGCACATGACCAATGCCTGTTGCTGGGCTTATCCCAAGAATAAGAGCCCAGGTCCTTATCTCTTGGCTCTCTTCTTCACTGCTGACAAAGGCGATTTTGCATCCCCACAAAGGCCAGTTCTAGGCCCCCTCTGGGTGGCACCTCAAATGAACACGTGGAACTCAGGGACACTATTATGGCTTCTTGCCCCTGCTGAGGGCCGGCCTGGTTAGCGGCTTTGCCAGGGCACGCACAGTTTTCTTTTGTTTGACTGATGGCTGGGGGCTCTGGGGTAAAGAAAGCCCTGTAGGAGCTGGGCCCAGCCTTTCAGGAGTGCACAGATCAGCAAGGCAGAGGAGGAAGTTCTAACGGCTACCAAAGCAAATCTCTCATCACAGCTCCTCCCGCGGCTGCTAACGTCTCCATTGTTACAGAGGGGAGCTCCCTTGTGACTAAGGGATGAGTAAGAACTGTCAGAGGAAGAGCTGGCTTGAAACAGAGCATAATGACTTTATTTGAGGTTGCGTCTGAGGGTTCAGCGGGACAGGCTTGGCTGAGTCATCTCTGCTCCCTGCCATGGACAATGACTCAGCCAACCGCTGGGTCCCGGGGACCCTGTGTCTGAGTTTTCCAGACCTGGCCTCTTTTTAGTCCAGGTGCTCCTCTCAGTGACCTCGGCAGCCCTGACCCACTTCCAGGCCCGTGATGCTGCCGAATCTGCATTTCTGATTTGAGTTCTTCAACAGCTCAGGGCCTACCGTGGGAATAGGTCTTCACCGGTTCCTGCAGCTACAACAAAATACCTTAGGCTGGGTAATGAATACACATCACACATTTCTTTCCCCCAACTCTGGAGGCTTCGATCCAAGATCATGGTGCGGGCAGACTCAGGGCCTGGGGGGAACCTGCCTCTGCGATGCCTCCTCGTTGCTGTGTCCTTCCATGGCAGAAGGCAGAAGGGCAAAACGGACAAATGCTGTGTCCCCGTGAGGCAGAAGAAATGCCCCAAACCCCACACCATTTTGTTCTATTTCCCCACTCCTTTCCTGAAAGTTCCCTGTTTTATGCTTTAGCCATGGATCTGGGTCACTGTGGTGCAGCAGGTTAAACGGCTGCCTCCAATACTGGCATCATATATGGGTGTCGGTTCAAGTCCCGACAGCCCCACTTCTGATCCAGTTCCCTGGTAATGCACGTGGGAAGGCTTGGGCTTCTGCCACCCACTTAGGAGACCCAGATGAAGCTCCTGGCTCCTGGCTTTGGCCTGGCCCAGCCCAGGCCGCTGTGGCCATTTGGGGAGTGAACCAGCAAATGGAAGATATCTCTCTCTCTCTGTGTATTTCCTTCTCTCTGTAACTCTGACTTTTAAACAAACAAATACATCTTAAAAAAAGATTCAGAGACAGGCAAGCATGACTGATTCAGGTTTATGTTGGGGAGAAATGGGCGGCACAGTAGGAAAGGGAGCAGGGAGGAACTGGGCTGCTGACGCCCGTCTAAGGGCTATTCTTTCCTCTTGGAGGTAAAAGCAAGTACCCGAGCCTTTCTGAGCAGGAAAGAGACAAAGAAAACGCAGGGTCCGGGGTTACTGGTCTGGTGGCTGTGTTTAGAGTGGGGAGAGGTTGACCAGTGGGAAGCCATAGGGATTCATGGAAAGAATCTCAATGTAAGTCAACAGGCCCTTAAGGAAATATCAATAACCAGGGCGAGTGAAAATCAAGAAGTCACAGTAGAATCCATACAAGGCGCCACCCCAAGAGTCAGGGGTGGTTTGGGGTGGCCTTGTATGGATTCTAGCAATTGGCATCATAGATTGAAACAAGGAAGACAGGGGGCAGACACAATTCGGAGGGAGACTGGAAGTGCAGATTCCCATATTGTAAGTGTGAGGTGCCAGTGGGACCTCAGTGTGGAAGTGGCCAGAGTCCCACCTAGGGGCCAAGTCCGGGGATGACGATTCAGGGGCCATTCGCCTGAGGGAGGCGGTGGAGGAGGGTCAAAGGGGATGAAAAGTCTTGGGGCCAAACAGTAGGAAGTGCAATGGTGATGACCAAGAGGAATCTTCGGGAATGCCTGCCCTTAGTGGGGGAGGGGGACGTAAGGAGACAGAAGGAGAGTCACTGTCGCTGGGGGAAGGGGAATTGGATGACACAGAGTCCTGAGGGCTAGAGGAAGTTTCTAGAAAGAGGTGGCCAGTTGTGTCAAATTTTGCAGAAGACCTGAGAAAAACAAAGACTCAGTGGGAAAAAAATGGCTTTGTCCATTGGGATAAAAAGTATCCAAGGAAATCAACCAGAAATGGATTTCTTTGGTTCATGACATTGCTAGAGGCTGACAAAGGTATGTTGGTCAAAAATGTGTTAATGGAATGTGTGTGTGTGTGTCTATGTGTGTGTGTTTCCATCCTTAAGGAAGACTTGGAGGTAGGCATTGTGACCAAGCAGGTTAAGCCCCTCCCTTGGGACTCAGTATCCTATACCGGAGTGCCTGGGAGTGAGCCCACCTTTGATTCCAATCCAGCTCCCTGCCAATGCACACCCTGCAAAGCAGCAGGAGATGGCACAAATGGTTGAGTCCCTGCTACCCACTGGGAGACCTAAATGAAGTTCTGGGCTCCTGGCTTCAGCCTGGCCCAGCATTGGCTGTTGTGGGCATTTGGGGAGTGAACCAGCAGATGAGATCTCTCTCTCTCTCTCTCGCTTGCTCTTTCAAATAAATAAACATAAATGAAGTTTTTATAAGAGTATCTGTTGTTCTGTATATTAAAAACCAAGGGGGTCGGTGCCGTGGCTCACTTGGTTAATCCTCCGCCTGCAGCGACAGCATCCCATGTGGGCGCCGGGTTCTAGTCCCGGTTGCTCCTCTTCCAGTCCAGCTCTCTGCTATGGCCTAGGAGGGCAGTGGAGGATGGCCCAAATGCTTGGGCCCCTGCACCCGCATGGGAGACCAGGAAGAAACACCTGGTTCCTGGTTTCAGATTGGCGCAGCGCCGGCCATAGTGGCCATTTTGGGGGGTGAACCAATGGAAGGAAGACCTTTCTCTCTGTCTCTCTCCCTCTGTCTCTCACTGTCTATAACTCTACCTGTAAAAAAAAAAAAAAAAAAAAAAAAAAAAAAAAAAAAAACAACAACAACAAAACAGGATTTAAAGGCAGAACAGCCATAAAGTCATTTCACGACACAAGTAAACTATGAACGGTTTGTACCCGGGCTTGCAACCTGTGAACAAAGTACCGAGACAATAGATACTAACTTGTGATACCTTTTTTCACCCAGAAGGTAGCAATACTGGGCATAGAAGAAAGAGGTTTTCTTGATGCAGATTCCATCATAATGATACCTGAAGAGGAAAAAATGTTGTCTTAAAAATTATGTCAATGAAGGGGCCGGTGTTGCAATGAGTTAAGCTCCCATCTGTGACACCGGCATCCCATATGAGCACAAGTCCAAGTCCTGGCTTCCCATGCAACTCCCTGTTCTTACCCCTAGGAAGCCAGCAGATGATGATCCATGTGCTTGGGTCCCTTCCATACACGTGGGCAACCCGCACGGAGTTCCAGGCTCCTGGCTTTGGCCTGTCTCAGCCTTGCCTATTTTGGCCATTTGGGAAGTGAACCAGCAGACAGAAGATCTCTCATTCTCTATCTCTCTCTGTTACTGTGCCTTTCAAATAAATAAGTAAGTCTTTAAAAAAGTACGTCAACCTACTGCCATGCTTCATGAAAGACACAGAACAGGTTAGCTAGCAAAGGCTTGGAGATCTTCTCGGAGCTTTATAATTAACTCCACTTACGACCATAGCAGCCATTCAGCCCCGCCAAGCTGTTAGGGAGATAAGCAACTTCGTACTACAGGTGATCCCTGACTTATGATGGTTTGACTGACAACTTTTCAATTTTACGATGGTGTGAAAATGATACGTATCCAATAGGGGCCACCCCGCGAGTTTAGAACGTGGATCTTTTCCTGGGCGTCATTCGATGTTGCGTTCTGGCCAGCCCCCAGTCAGCTCGACAAGGGGAAACCTGCAACACCCCCTAGTGTGCTGTGTTGCTGGCCTGGGGTGTTTGCTAAATCAGGAGCAGTCAGTGCATTCTTCCACTTAGAAGGTTTTCAACCTGTGAGAGGTTTTCCGGGGTGCAGCCATCGTCAGTTGATGGGCATCTGTATCTCGTACCTCTCAAGCCCTCTGCTTTCCCAGCTTAGGACGTGCTAATCCTGGATTTCACAGGGAGCTGAAGTGCAGCAACACCAAGGTTCCCTCCACTGAGAACCGGACTCTTCTCAGCAGCCCAGGCCCTCCTCTGCTGAGCCTGTCACCGGGCCCCATCCCCAGGAGCCTCTGATGTCAATTTTGTTGGGTCCCAGGGTCTCTTGCTTAGCCACGTAGCTCTTACGGAAAGATAGCTCATGCAGGAGGGAGTAACACAATTGCCCTTCTGGTTTACAGAGTCCATGTCTCAGTGCTAGCCTCTAGCTGAGATGTCTTCCAGGATCACAGAGCCCTGATCACACAAACCAATACCCAATCTAGCTTTCTCCCCAGAGTGACTGGAGCTCACCTTTGTGGGTTTCCATTACTGACCAATCAAAGGAAGGCCACGTGCCCTGGGGACCAACCAGAAGCCCACACACGATCATCCCCGACAGTGAAGTGTAAGATTTCCCTGCCTTTACTCCTTCACACAGACCAGGAATTCCACTTCAGCTGCCTGGCTCCTTGCTCTGTGAGCTTTGCAGGAAATGCCCCCTTTTTCAATGTTAGTAATTGGCTTTCTGCACGCAGGGCAAGCAAATGAAAATTTTTCAAGTTAATTATTGCCCCATGTTAGGCTTGGCAAACTCTTCCATTGTCTTCAATTCCTTCATGGGTGGTAGGCCCCAATCCTAATTAGTTTCACTCCTTTCTCATTGACTTGCCATTGTGATTTAAAACAAGCAACAAACAGCAATAATAAATGAGTGACAATTAGGACAGTACAAACCATCAGTGCTGGAGTTTCCTTTTGAATTAAAAATACAACCTTGGGACTTAGCCTTCTGAATGTAAGTGCAATATGCTAATAAAATGAAAGCTTAGAACTTTTAACTTGGAATAATGAAAACAGGTTCATTATTCTATGTGTATACTTAACTACTGAAATAATTCGACATTTGATTGCCTAGACATTTAAGGTGTTGAAATGAAAAACATGTACTGTGACTGTAACTGATGGTGGGCGGTTTGCCTAGATTATTTCTTGCTGATGGCACAATGAATTACAGTTCAGGGAGACGAAATAGGGCCGATAAAGCAAAGGGTGTTGAAATACATTTCACGGCAGGAATGGGCCAGTTGAGAGAAACGTGGTACTCTTTTTCCCTGGTTTGTGCTTTTTTCCTGAAGTGTGGGTGGTGTTGACTGGTAATGTGGCCATGATGCTCATGATTGGCACTTTTGATTGACAGCTGGGAATAGCTTACCTTGCACTTTTTGCACATGCGGCTTCCCATGCATGTACTGGGAACATCCATGTTGGGCGGGGTAAGACTGAAATGCTAACTGTATGATAGTGATCAAACTGGATCTTACTGCACATGTGCCATAAACCAGATTTGTCTGGTTTGGCTGAGCTGCCGCTTTATCAGAACACTTTAACCGTAATTTAAACTGCAAGGTGGGTGGTCTTGGTGGGCCCCAGGTGAAGAGCAGGGTCCAGGGCTTCTCTCCAGAAGGAGGATCTTGTAGCCCCTCCCCAGTCTTTCATGTCTAACTCTCTGCCAGACGGATCTTTTTAATTTTAACACAATTCCTAAGAAAATAGGAACCAGTACTTGTTTTTAGCATCACCTGAATGATTTCAGGCACTAGGACTTAATTTGAATTATGAACACTGTTTGGTAATAGTTCTATTTTTCTAAAGATTTATTTATTTATTTGAAAGGCAGAGTTACAGAGAGACGGGGACACACACACACACACACACACACACACAGATCTTCTATTTGCTGGTTCACTTCCCAGATGGCTGCAACAGCCAGGGCTGTGCCAGGCTGAAGCCAGAAGCCAGGAGATTCCTCTGGGTCTCTCTTGTGAGTGCAGGGTCCTAGGCACTTGGCCATCTTCTGCTGCTTTCCCAGGCCAT